>NC_143549.1:60520625-60838750 GCF_054136105.1 Typopeltis vanoorti | reverse complement strand
CATATTTCCTCCAGTCTGAGTTCAATGTTGTTGTATAAGATATCTGGTGAATCTTATGACATGCGTTTCCAGTCGGTATTTCTTATTTCGTAGTTAACTATTTCTTCGTCTGTTGCTTTTCATCTGTGGAGCATTGCATGGACATTGTCATAGTGTGCAGGTTTAGAGCCGTGAAGTAATGATCTGCTACTTTGCACTTTATGGCTGATGCAATGTAACTGTTTGGTGGTGCCCGGATGTTTATATGATCTAGGCAGGATGCATTGATAGTATTTCCGAATATTTCTTCTCTAGTACATGATGTTATTGTTGGTATTAGGTTATAAATGGTAATCGTGTCTAAGTATTGTACAATGTTGTCGTTTTCGTTTGCAATATTTATGTTTATGTCGCCGATTATCATTAGGTATTCGGTTGAGCATATTTCTTGGCATGAAAGCCAGCAGTTGAGTTCTTGCAAGAATTTTATTATGTTTAAATTTGGTGGCCTGTAAATAGCATTTAGTATTATGGAATGCTGTCTGTCGGTGTTATTTAATGATTTCGATGAAAAGGGTTTCAGGATGCTCAAACTGATAGACAGTTTCTTTTGCTATTAATTTATCTTCAATAAATATGAATATTTCACCCCTCTCTTTGTTTGGCGGCATTATCTATGTTGTTCTAAGCCTGGAATTTGGAAAGCAGTCGCTTCGTCATTAGTTATGGATACTTCTGTTAGGACCAATATATCAATAACACCCGTGTAATTCCTCAGATAAACCTGTAATCAATGTTTTTTTTGATGCTTCTGATGTTTTAATATGCAGGATGGAGAGTCCTCTCGCTTGTACTGTGTGTTGTTTCCAAGCATCAAGCGAGTCAAAAGTACAATTGCTGATGTATTCTGGTGTACTTACATCTGTCTGATGGTTTACATTCATTTTTGTTGTGTTGAGGTCTTCTTTATGAACTAATGTGGAGTCTTTTGTTACGCTCTGGCAACCTATCTATGTCTTCCGAGCTTTTCATTTATGTCGACTTTGAATTTTGCGACTATCTCAAGAATATCTTACCGTCTCTGATCCACAAAAATTGATATTTTTTTGCGTTTTTGCTTTTCTTGCTAGGTACAACAGATTCTGATTGAATGGTGTTAAATACTCAGATAGAAAGATTGGTGTATTGTCTTGCGATGCATTTAAGTCCTTGACATCTGTTTTTTTTTTTCCCGTCTGCTGGCTTTTATGAGATTGTTTCTTGTGGACTTGCTTGTCAGACGAACTATTACTGGTGCGGGTAGTGACAAGCCTTGTTTTTTGTTCTTCCTGGGAATCATATTTATGGTCTTAATATCATTATGCTGTAGGGGGGATGTCAATTGCATGGTCTAAATTTAAAACTATGTCTCTGAGATTTTCTGTGGATGCAGTTTCTGGAAGACTGTTTATGACAAGATCTTTATGTTGTTGGTGACTTAAAAGGTCGTATTGTAGTTTTAGGGAATTACGTTCTTGAAGGAGTTCAGATGTATCTTTCATCAATCTGTGTTGCTTGTCAGTTAGTAAGTTAATGCTGATTTTAATGTCTTTTACCGTTTGTAAGACTTCTTGGACTGTTTAATTATTATATTTAACAAACTCTTCATATTCGCTATTTTTTTTTTGTTATTTGTTCGTTCTGTTTATCAAGAAGTTATTGGACAAGATCTACTAAGCTGGCTTTTATATTCTCTAAACCTTTTTCTAGGAATAAATTTACGGAATTCAAATTATAAGACTCACCTGTATTTTTTTGTCTGCTTGGTTCACCGACCGATTCTGCCTCCGGTGTAATCGGTTGCACCGTGGGTGGCGGCGTTTCTTTGTTCTCTGTGCAGCATAGGCACTTCCATTTCTCTCGTTTGGCATTGGATTTGCGTTGCCATGTTGTTTATCAAAATTCGGAAGGTGTAAAATGAAGATTCCTAAGGCATTTCCTGCAGATTATATGATTTCCATTGGATGATAAATCCTTCAGAGCAATTGTGACACTTCATGACTCACCTTTCTTCCCTACAGCAACTGTAAAGATGACGAAGTTTTTTGTTCTTTGCTCGTTGGTGACCACGGTGAACTCTGCTCAATTTTCAGCATACTCAAAATTTGGATACCACTTAGCCGATTTCGGTGAATTATATATATCACTGTCTTCAGCATGACAAGTAGAATTACTTTATCACACTTCTACATTAAAACAGGAGTAGGAAGCAGTTTAAAACTATAAAAAAGGGGAACAGCGATACCACCGAGTGACCGTTCATATGCCTACACAGCGTCCTAATAATAATAATAATAATAATAATAATAATTTTTATTTTTTAAATTTTTTTTTTATTTTTAACTTTGAGAAAGAATGATTATACATACAAATTTATGCATTTGCTTATAAGAATTACTTGTAGATGAGTGAGGCAGTGTTAATCCCACCTACTTCGAAGCTTGGGTTAGCTTTTATGAATAGAGTGGGATTTAGCCTTCACTATTTGTATTGCTATTGTTTATGTATGGGATGAAGGCATTGGATGCTAGTGATTTGTGATGTGTATATTAGTGTTAATGGTTTCTTAACTTTGTTGGTATATTTTACAGAGTTCGTTTTTTTAATATTCTGTAGTTATCTACGTGTTTTAACTTTCTTGGTAGGTTGTTGAGTTGCGTGGGTATCTGATGTGATCTCACAAAATAACCGTATGAGTTGTTGAAGGGTGTGGGGATGTAGAGAGTTGTTGTAGGTCGTGTTATACGATATGTGTCTCTGTTGTTTCGATAGATGATGTTGAAGTAATTCCTTGTTAATATCATGTAGTGTTTCAGGTTTTTAATGCTCAGAATTCTGTGTATCGCCATGTGCTTGTCGGGTATTGGTTGTTGCGTGTAAGGTGTCCAGATCACTGTTAACACGATTTTCCTGTGTAGTGTTTCTAATTTTGTTAGGTGGCTGTTTGATGTATTTGTATAGACTGTTATTCCGTATCTGAGTAGGGATTCGCAGATACCGTGATATAGGAGTTTTTCTTATGTTGGGTGGAATAATGTATTTAACTTGGAAGAGTTTTGCTGCGATGATCCGGAGTTTGGTGTGTAGGTATTCTATATGTATTGTCCATTTAAGGTGGGAATCTATATAGAGACCGAGGTATTTTGCGTGTGTTACAGGTTTGATTTCGGAACATTGGCAGGTATTTTTGTTGTTAATGCAGCAGTATGTGTGACAATGTATCGATGGTGATAAGGGGCGTATGATTCTTGGGTTGTGTATTATCAACATCTGTGTTTTGGTGTGTTGATTAGAATTGAGTTTTGGTGGAAGTATGTTGTGATTTCGTTTAGGTCTTGTTGTGCTTTGCAGAGAGCTGTGTTAATGTCTGTGTGGATTGCTAGTAGTGCAGTGTCATCTGCGTATTGAAATATTTGACTTCTTATGGATATGTTATGAACATCGTTAATGTATATGTTGAATAGAGTGGGTGATAATATGGCACCTTGAGGTACACCGTGTTTTACTTGTATACTCCGACTGTAACATCTACCTATTTTTGTTATTTGCGTTCTGTTTGAGAGGTAGTTCTTGAACCATGTATGTAGTGTTCCTCTTATACCTGTTGAGTATAGTTTGGTGAGTAGTATGTCATGTTCAAGTGTGTCAAATGCTTTGATTAGGTACAGCAATATAAGTACGGCGTACTTGTTTTTGTCGAGAGTTTTGTTTATTGTGTCGGCGATGTCTTCTAATAAAGTAATGGAGCTTTTAGTTTTCTGAAAGCCGTATTGGTTTTGTGAGATGATGCTGTACTTCTGTAAGTAGTTCTGTAGTCTGGTGGGTGTTATTTTTTCTAGAATTTTTGAGATGACTGGTAGTATAGCTATTGGTCTGTAGTTCTGAGTATTGTTTCTTTTGCCGTGTTTGTATATTGGCGTAATTACTGCAGTTTTTAGTTGTTGTTGAATAATGCCTGTGTCGAATATTATGTTCACGAGTTTCAAAAGTATTGGATTTATTTGTTCAAAGAGTGTTATAAGTTCTGTGAGTCTTATTTTGTCTATTCCTGGAGTGGTCTTTGGTTTAAGTTTTAGGAGTGCTTCTTTCAGTTCCTGTTTTGTTATGGGTGGGAAATACATCGTTTGTTATTGATTTGTGTTGGTAGTTTTTTGTTGATCGTTGGTAGTTTGTCTTTTTTGAGTTGTGTGATGTTGTTTGTGAAAGCATGGTTGAATGAGTCTGCTAGTTCCTCTTGGTTTGTGTCCTGACCGAAGCTTTTTGCAATAAAATCTGGTGCTGAAGTTTTCTTTTTTCGGGTTACTCATTCGTTGAGTGTAGCCCATGTTTGCTTAATATTGTCGTTATATTCCATGAATTTTTGGAAGTAGTAGCGTCTTTTTGCCCTATGAATTTTTGTTGTTAGTTTATTTCTTGTGCTTTTGTATAAGGTTTGTAAATGTGTGTTACTGGGTGACTTTTTAAGTTTTTTCCATAGATTTTCTTTTTCAGTAATAGTATTTAGTATGTCGTCGTTTATCCATGGATTGTTGTCTGTTTGTCGCCTCGTTTGTGTAGGTTTTGTTGCTTTTTTTGTATATTTCTGCGAACTTTAGTTGAAAATTCTCGTATAATGTTACAGGATCGTTTATTTTAAGTAGGGAATTCCAGTCTGTATTTTTTACTTGGTTATCGACAATACTCTTTTGTATGATCGTGTTTTGTCGACTTTTGTGGTGGTGGAAGGGGGGGGGGTAGGAAACGTAATAAAACGAAGTTGAGACAAAGTAGTGATCCACAATTTTTACGTTAATCACTGATGATGTATGGATGGGAGCCCGTATATTGATATGATCAATGCATGATTGTGTTAGTGAATTGAGTATTTCTTCTCTTGTTGGGGAGTTAATGGTAGGGTTTATGTTGTACTGACTTAGTATATCAAGATATGTGTTAGTGGTTAAAGAAACGTTGTCTAGAATATTTATGTTAATGTGCTGTATGCGGTTCGATGCCGCTTAGCCATGTTTCTAATTCGTGAAGAAAACTGAGTGGATTATTATCTGGGAGTCCGTATATTGTGTTTATTGTGTATTTGATAATATTGTGGCTATTTGTGAGTTCCAAAATTAGTGTTTCCGCATTTTCGAAGTGAGTTTGTTTTTCTGTCACATTGTATTTTTCTTTGATAATTTGATATATGATAATAATAATAATTTGATAATTTGATATGATAAAAATAATAATTTGATAATTTGATATGATGATGATGATAATAATAATAATAATAATAATAATAATAATAATAATAATAATAATAATAATAATAATAATAATAATAATAATCTTCTTCTTCTTCTTCTTCCTAACATGGAATTTAGGCCATGTGGCCTGTTCCGGTCTCATGCCATCTCTTTCTTGGTCTTCCGATTCTTCTTTTTCCACTTATTTTGTATCTGTATAATATTTTTGGTAGTCTGCTGTTGTCCATTCGATTTAAATGTTCTAGCCATTTTTGTTTATAATGTCTTATGTAGTAATTAATTGGTTTGATTTTTAGGCATTGTAAGATTTCTTCATTTGTTTTGTGGTCCCACTTGGTATATCCAGCTGTTTTTCTGAGGAACTTAATTTCTGCTGTTTGAATTCGTTTTTCATCTTTCCTTTTCATGGTCCATGTTTCGCTTCCGTATAGTAGAGTTGGTTTTGACAAGACATTATATAGTCTGATTCTAGTGTGTTTTTGTACCAGGGATGGCTTAAATATACTGTTTATTATGCCATTTACTTTGACAAAGTTTGATATTTTAGTGTCTATGGCTTTTTCTTCTTCGTATGATAGATCACATCCCAAGTATCTGAAAGTGTTCACTTGTTCTAGTATTTTATTATCTATTACTATTTTACTTCTTATTGGGTTTTCTCCTTTGAATGCCATTATTTTTGTTTTTTCTTTGGATATTGTCATATTATATTGCTTTAAGATATCATTTAATGATTTTAATGATCTTTGTAAGTCATCTTCTGATGTAGCTAATACTATTTGGTCATCTGCAAATAGTAGTGTATCTATCTTCATTTGTGGGGTCATTTGTATACCAAATGGGTTATGCTGTTTCCAGATTGTTAATATTTCATTTATATATATATATATTGAAAAGCAGAGGTGAGAGGGTACATCCTTGTCGTACTCCTCTTGATAAATCTTTCCATTCTGAGGTGTGCTCTAATTTAACTGCTATTTTATTTCCTGTATATATTTCTTGAATAGATTGTAAAAGTTGGTTTGGTATGTTTAAATTGGTTAATATTTTAAACAATTTTTGTCGACTAATTTTGTCAAAAGCTTTTTCATAATCAATAAACGCCACATGTGTTTCTTTTTGAAATTCTCTTCTCTTTTCTATTAATAATTTTAAAGTAAAAATTGGATCTATGCAGGATCGGCCTTTTCGGAAGCCATTTTGTTCTTCTAGTAATTTGTTTTCTACAATGCTGCTTAGTTTCTCTTTTAATATTCCTGCATATATTTTATATCCTGTATTCAGCAGGCTAATTCCCTTATAATTATTGCAATTGTCTTTATTTCCTTTTTTATAGATTGGGATGACCAGTGCTTTTTTCCAAGAGTTAGGGGTTTTTCCAGACATCCAAACCATATTAAAAATTTCAAAAGTCTTTCTTTAAATTTTTCACCTGCATTTTTGTAGAGTTCTATATTTATATTGTCTTCTCCTGGCGTTTTCCTATTTTTCATCTTCTTTATTATATTTTTCAGTTCTAACATTGTGATATTTTTCTATTAGGCTATTCTTTGTCTAATAAAATTTTAATTCATTGTTCTCATCTGTCCAGAGATTTTGGAAATAGGTCACCCATTTTTTTAAATCTATTGTTTGGATTTTTATCTTTTCTTTTATTTCTTTATTCATGTATTTTATTACTTTATAGGTTTTGGGTTGTGGCTTAAATAAATTATTTTCTAGTTCTGTTACGAAATTTTTCCATCTTTCTCTATGTTTTTTCCTTACTTCTCGTTTTGCAATTGCACTATTTCTTTTATACTCTATTTCTGCTTCTATTGTTTTGGAATTTAGCCATTTCTGGTAACTGTCCTTTTTGGTTTTTATTATATTTTCTATTTCTTTGTTCCAGTCTCGTAGTCCTCTTTTTCTAATCCATTTGTGCTTTATTCCTAAGGTTTCTGTTGCTGCTTTTGTGAGAATTTGTTTCAAATTTTCCCATTCATCTTCTATGTCCCTTGATTCATGTGTGGTTTCTGTTTTTAAGTTTGTGCATTTTTGATATTGTAGTCTAACTTGAGGATCCTGTAATGAAGAAATTTTGTAGCTTGGATGGTAAGAATTTTCAATTCTATGTGTTTTTAGCCACTTTGGTTTAAAACGAATTTTTGCTGATACCATATAATGATCAGAGTTTAATTCAAAGCCTCGATATGCTCTTACGTCTAAAATTAACTCCGCTAATTTAAAATTTGTGATAACGTAGTCGATTACTGATTTGTATCCTCTGGCTGACCAAGTATATTTATGTATTTCCTTGTGTTTAATAATAATATAAGAATAATAATAATTATTATTATTATTATTATTATTATTTATGGATCAAATTTTTATGGATTAAAGACGGCAAAATATTCTTGAGAAAGTCACATACTTCAAAGTCTATACAAATAAAAAGCTCGGAAGATATAGACAGGCTGCCAGAGTGAAACAAAAAGACTCCAACTTTAGTTCAATAAGAAGATCTCACCACAACAAAAAAGAATGTGAACCATCAGATAGATGTAATTATACCAGAATACATCAGTAATTGTACTTTCGAATCTCTTGATGCGTGGAAACAAAACACAGTACAAGCGAGAGGTCTCTCAATCTTGCATATTAACATCAGAAGCATCCGAAAACATTGGTTATTATTACAGGCTTATCTGAGAAATTACACGATATTATTGATATATTGATTCTTACAGAAGTATCCATAACTAATGACGAAGCGACTGCTTTTCAAATTCCAGGCTTCCAACACTATAGATCATGCCGCCAAACAAAAAGAGGGGGTGGAATATTAATATTTATCAAACAAAAATTAATAGCAAAAGAAACAGCCTATCAGTTTGAGCATGCTGAAACCCTCTGCCTCGAAATCAGTAATACCCCGAATACAGAGCATCCCATAATACTAAATGTTATTTACAGACCACCAAACCTAAACATGATAAAATTCTTACACGAACTCAATTGCTGGCTTTCAAGCCAAGAAATATGCTCAACCGAACACCTAATGATAATTGGCGACATAAACATAAATATTGCAAATGAAAACCAGAACAACACTGTACAATACCTAGACACACTATCCACTAGACACAAATATCAACAATAACGTCATGTACTAGAGAAGAAATATTCGGAAATACTATCACTGCCTCCTGTCTAGATCATATAAACGTCCGAGCACCACCAAATAGTTACACTGCATCAGTCATAAAGTGCAAAGTAGCAGACCATTACTTCACCGCTCTAAACCTGCACACCATGCAATGTCCCACAGAAGAAAAACGACAGAAAACAATAATAGACGAAGAAATAGTCAACCACGAAATAAGAAAAACAGACTGGGAACACCTGGCATCAGATTCAGCAGATGTCTTATACAACAACATTAAACTCACACTGGAGGAAATATATAAGAAAGCTACAAAGAAAGTCCGAATTCGATCAAAAACAACACAAAATACTTGGATAACATAAAATTTAATCCTAGAAATACACAGAAAGGACGCTTTATGGAAAGAATTAAAGCGATATCCAAATAACACAGCTTTAAAAACTGAATATAAGATAACAAGGAATCGCCTTACAACACAAATCAGAAATGCAAAAAGAAGCTACTACAGAGACAAACTAACCTCCGCACAAAACAATATGAAACAAACCTGGCACCTGATTAATGAGATGCTTGATTTTGTTCCCAACACCACCTCCGAAACCATAAAACACAGCTTCATGAAAGACGTAAAACCTATCCAACAACTAGCAAATGACTTTAACCAATACTTTGTAGACTCCATCCAAGAACTGCACAGAAATATTCCCCCAATCACAAAACGTGACCCTCCACTTGGACCGCAATCAAAACAGACATTATGGTTCCCAACCATAAAAGAAGCAGAACTTCTCTCAGCAATACATCAAATCAAACCAAACAAAGGCCCAGTAATAGATGGTATCAGACCTAACGATATGATGCAACATGCAACTAGTTTAAGTCCTATCCTACTAAAAATAATAAATAAGTTTATTAGTTTTAATTTTAGGCGGTCTTTAGCATACCAAGTATGCTAAAGACCGCCATAATCACACCCATATACAAACAAGGAAAAAGAAATTTAATCCACAATTACAGCCCCATAGCAACATTACCAATTATCAATCAAATTATGGAGCGGATCATACTGAAGAAACGCACAGCATACACTGAGATCTTTTATATTATCCTCAAAACACAATATGTTTTTCAGAAAAATAAGGGAACAACATCTCTCTTGGAAGACGTTACAGACGTAATAAATACCGCCTTAGACAAAAACAAAATTGCCATGGTAGTCTTTATTGATCTAACTAAAGCATTCGATACACTTACACATCAAACCTTGTTAGAAAAGCTGATGCATGTTGGAATAGACGGGCCTCTTGACAGGTGGTTTACAAATTACCTGCAACATAGAAAGCATACCACACGCATCGGATCAAACCGAAGCAGAGAGCTGCCAGTAACCTGTGGAGTGCCACAGGGAGCTGTACTCTCCCCAACTCTATTCAACATTTACACGCACGATATTAATCAGTTACCACTCAAAAGTAAGATATTCCAATACTCAGACGATACAGCAATAATATCCATCCATAATAACGCAAGCATAGTCCAAACAAATATGCATCATGATATAAATCTGATCATAGACTGGCTCACGAAAAACTCCATGCACCTAAACTCAGAAAAGACAAAATTAATGATATTGAGAAATCCACTGACTCGACCAGTTGATAACAAATATATAACCATCCAACATCCACTTTCCAACATAAAAAACACACAGAACAGCAAAACCACTACAATCACTCAGGTTGAAACAATACGATACCTTGGATTTACTTCGATGCAGATATGAACTGGAATAGCCACATAAACCATCTACACAACAAACTCCGAACGATAAGTGGCAAACTCTACAGGTTAAAAGACATAGTTCCCATACGCCTAAAAACGCTAATATACAAAGCACTATGCCAAAATATACTAAGATACGCTATAACAACGTATGCTTTCTGTGCACCCTACAAATTAAATAGATTAATGTCGCTACAGTACAAAATGATAACACTGATCTTTTGGGAACAAAGAGAAAATAACGACCTTATAAACATTGCAATAGCAGAACACAAAATACTGACAGCAAAACATTTATGTCACTATGCAGCTTTGCTAAAACATTATTTCGATGCCAACTACAAGACAGTCAGTAATACATACCGTATAACAAGACCTCAGACTACTAATTACATCACATATAAATACAATAATCACTACGGAAAGGCCACGCGAAAGTTCTACATCCCAGACATGATAAACAAATTACCTTTTGAATACAGAAACCTTACAAACTACAATAGCCTGAAAAGAGCTCTAAGGACATACTATGAACAAGAAACGCGCACCCAAAATACCATGCAAACTTAATGAAACACAAGATATTCGCTCAGGCTTCCAGTTCAGCGACGCATCAATACATTCCAAGTTAGTGTGTGTGTGTGTGTGTGTGTGTGTGTGTGTGTGTGTGTGTGTGTGTGTGTGTGTGTGTGTGTGTGTGTGTGTGTGTGTGTGTGTGTGTGTGTGTGTGTGTGTGTGTGTGTGTGTGTGTGTGGGTGGGTGTGTGTGTGGGTGTGTGTGTGTGTGCGTGCGCGTGCGTACGTGCGTGCGTGCATGTGCGTGTGCGTGCGTGCATGCGTGCGTGCGTGCATGTGTGCGTGCGCGTGTGAGTGCGCGCACGAGAATTTCTCAATCATAGATTTCGTAGCTTCCCAACACAGCAAAAAAAAAAAAAAAACCATACATAATAACCAACTGGTGTCATCCTCAGATAAGCTTACATATAAGCTTCGAGGATGAAAGCAAAAAAAAAAATTACTTCTCATCCAAGATGTATCATATGTAACCAATTGCATGTAATGTACGTATCGCATGAAAAAACCAATGTACATAATGTAAATATCACATGTAAACAAATGTAAGTAATGTATCATATATAAACAAATGTATGTAATATATATAATAATTGTAACAAATGTATGCAATGTAAAAAAAAAAAATTATCTTAAAAGTAAATCATGAGTTTACACCGTATGTTTGTGAAAATAAGGACACATAATATTCAGTTTGCATATGTGTAAATACTGTTGTATAATCACACCTTTTCAAACTTGAAAAAAAAAATAGTAAACCACAACATGTAATATTATACAACTTATGTAACTCTGAACAATATAATTGTAAATTATTATTATGATTGTTATATATATAAAAAAAAAACTGTTATCATCATTACTGATTAAATCTCATTATATGTAGCACAAAGTGCTGAACCTTGCAAAATAATATACAGAATAGATGATCATTGTACATATGTAAATTTTTGAAAGAACAATAAAAAAATTATTGTTGTTGTTGTTGTTATTATTATTATTATTATTATTATTATTATGGTGAAAAGGAAGAATAGATCCATACCGGATCAGTCGACGTCCGGGTCATCAAGGACTGCTTCAAATTTTGGGGATCCTGGGCATCAGGCGACAAGTGGGCTACAGGACCCAGCTCTCCTTGTTGGGCAATCAGGGCAGGAAGCTGAAAAGCTACTGGAAGAAACCAAACGTAAAAAATAGACTGTAGAAAAAAACAAAGAAGTTATGAAATGTTTTTACAGATCAACACCAGAAAAATGAGGTTTCAGAAAGCGTACGCATTTAATTTGGAAACAAAAATTCCCAGAATCTGCAATAACAGAACAAAGACTTATGGACCAAAAGAATTTCATTTACCGTAACAAAATATTCACTGAACTTGAGCTGCAAGAGTTACGTAATAAACCAACAACTCCAGTAAGAGAAAATCATCAGGAAGTAGCTATATCAAACTTTGGAATTCAGCTCAGTAAACATCAAGCTGACGACATACCTCAGAATGTTTTGACAGAAGGGCAGTGTAAAATGAAGTCAGGGATATTGGAACACATGAACTCCATAAATGATCGTATAAGACTACCATCATTAAAAGCTTTACAACAATCTAAGCTAAAACAACTCCTCTTAGACTCAAATGCTGTAATTGAAACCATCACAACCAACAGTATGAACGAAACAAATCACCTCCTATACAGCACAGTCTATATGATTTCAGTGAAGCTTGGTTGCAAACCGAAACAGCAAAAGCCGAGGATGAAACAATCTGCACCATAGAAAATCCGGATAGAACGAAAGATCAACATACGTCGAGCTGATCTAAGCAACTTAAAGAGTTTTAAAGAAGGACGGCTGAAAAATAATAACATCAAAAACAAACTGATTAACACATATAATTTGGCCAACAAAACAATTGCTGAAGTTACTGAAGAGCTAACACAAAGAGTTACAGCGACTGCACAGAAAATTAAAAGATATAAAGCAAGCATAAACTAATATGTACAAAATATGCAATTTGGAAGGAACCAACGTCAGTTCTTTCAGTCTCTCCAGCGAAATACAAATGTAGATCATCATTCGCTAGGAAAAGAAGAAACACTCAAATTTTGGAAGGCAATCTGGGATAATCCTATTGAACACAATAAATATGCTTCATGGATTAAGGAAATAGAATCAGAAATGAAACAAAAACCAATACAAAATGTCATTATCACTAAATAAATGGTCAGTACTCAAGCTAGAAAAATAAAAAGACTGGAGTGAACCTGGCAAAGACGAACTACATGGATTTTGGTGAAAACATCTAACCAGTCTGCATGATCGAATGGCAGAACAATTTAATTATTTGTTGCAGTCAGGCGCAGTGGAAGACTGGATGATATCTGGGCGCACTTTTCTCTTCATGAAAGATAAGGATAAGGAGACAGACCCAAGTAACTATCGTCCAATAACATGCCTACAAAATATGCTTAAGTTGTTCACTGCAATCATAGTAAATTCATATACCACTACTTATGAGATAATCAGATTTATCCGATTGAACAAAAAGGCAATTTTCAAAAATCTAGAGTAACAAAAGACCAGATCCTTATTAATAAAATGATTCTCAGAAACTCAAAAAGACGAAACACTAATTTAAGCATGGCATGGATAGATTACAAGAAAGCATTCGATTCCCTCCCACACTCCTGGATTCTAAAATCACTAAAAAATATTTGGAATTAGCAAAAACTTATGTTTGTTTCTGGCTGCTGCTATTAAATCATGGAAAACAACATTAATAGTGAATAATGAACGATTTGGAGATATCAGCATTAAACGTGGAATTTTCCAAGTGATTCCTTGTCACCATTGCTCGTCAACATTTCTATGATTCTGAAGAAACAAAACTTGGATATGAAATTCCTAAATGTAATATTAAAATTTCCCATCTGTTGTATATGGATGACTTGAAGTTATATGGAAAATCGGTTCAGAAAATAGATTCTTTATTGAACAGTTCGTATTTTCAGTAAGGACATCAAAATGGAATTTGGTTTAGATAAATGCGCAATTTTATCTATTAAACGAGGAAAAATTAATGACACTAGCAGTTTTAATTTTGATCAAGAGAAATATATAAAAGCAATTTCAGCTGACGGACACTGTAAATACCTAGGAATATTAGAAGCCAGTGATATTCTCCACTCGAAAGTTAAACAACATGCAGCATCAGAATACATCAAAAGAGTTAGAAATATTCCGAAAACAAAACTAAATGGATTAAACACAATTAGAGCAATGAATTCTTGGGCTATACCAGTGATCCGATACGCAGCAGGCATAATAGATTGGACAAAAGAAGACCTGGACAAACTAGACCGTAAAACTAGAAAACTAATGCCTATGCATCATGCATTACATCCACGAAGTGATGTTGACCGGTTGTACCTACCAAGGAGAATAGGTGGACGGGGTGTGCTGCAAATGAGACAGACTGTTCAAGAAGAAGAAATTGGTTTAAGAAATTACATCGACAATAGCTCTTAGCCAATGCATCAAGCAATTACACAAGAGGACCTTCTAAAAGCAACAGGAAACAAATCCAATTAAAAAAAGGAACAACAAAATATCCGATATCGCGCTGAAAAATAAACCCTTGCATGGCCAATTTCTTTGAGATACTGAGGACAAAATTGACGTGAACAAGATACATTAAAAAAGAAACAGAAGGATTTATTCTAGCAGCTCAAGGACAGGCATTACAAACTAATGCAATCAAAGCAAAATTTTTTAACATCAATAATAACAGCAAATGCAAATTATGTGATCAGAAAGATGAGACCGTAGAACATCTAATCAGTGCCTGCAGCATAATAGTTCAAACTGACTATAAAGACAGCCATGATCAAGTGGCCAAAATAATTTATTGGCATGTATGCAAAAAATATGGCTTTCCTACTTCAGATAACTGGTGGCAGCATAAAATAGAGACAGTATTGGAAAAAGAAACATCAAAACTTCTCTGGGACTTTAGAATATAAACTAATCGGCATTTGAAACACAATAGACCTGACATCACAATTATCGAACATCGACAGGTTTGGATTATCGATATTGCAGTACCCAGTGATAACAACATCAAAAACAAAGAACTGGAAAAAATTACTAAATATCGAGATCTGGAAATCGATGTTCGCTGACTGTGGCTTAAACACATCAAAGTCATCCCAACAGTTATCGGTGAACTAGGTGCAACTTCAAAGAAGGTATACAACTATTTACAGCAATTAAAAATCAATGAAGTGACCCCATATGACCTACAAAAAACAGCATTACTTGGAGCAGTCCATATTTTGCGAAGCTACCTGACGGACTATTCTTAGATTCTTGGGTAGAATCTGAATTGTTCTGAATCACCAGTCAAATTTTTATTTATATAATATCTTGTTTTTACTGTGTATCAATTATGTGAATAAAATAATAATAATAATAATAATAATAATAAACTCAGACCCATCGTCGCTTGGTGTCGCACGGATTAGATCGTCAGCTTGTCGAGAGCTCCTGAAAAGATCAGTATTATTTTGTGTTAACATTAGATATTTTACCAGAATTTTAAGTAGTATTGTTTGCTTTTTGTTTCTTGGTGTGTCTGTGCAATTTTTGCGTGTTTTCTGTTATTTTAATTATTAGTTTTAAGAAAAGATAGCGTACACATGGCACCGATAAAGAAAAAAATGGCGGCCAGGTCGCCATGCTTGCTTAAGAGTTCTGATGTAAAAGAATTTATGCAATGTGGTGTCTGTGAGATGTATGCCTTGCGAAGAGCTGTAGGAGTCTGGTTAGAAAGTGATAGTGGAGTTAATATGTGTAGAAAGTGTAAAGAGAATGAGGACTTCAAGCGTGTTTCGTGTATCGAGACTGATATCGTTAACGGTAGTCAGAATGTAGAAAATGGCGGTGTACTAGAGAATTGCGTGGTAGTGCCAGATATGTGTGAGAGCGTCGCTGAAAGTGTAAATGAAGGTAGAAACACCGAAGGAATGGATGATTTGATCGATAATGAAAATGGTGAGATAAATGCGAGTAGCGAAATTGCCCGTTTAAATGGCGCGATACACAGAGCCAAACGACAACTGGAGCGTATGCAAAAATGTGTGTTGAACGTACCGACAAATAACCGGCGGAAGTCGGTGACGGCAAATAATAGATTGTACGTAAACGTCAATAAAATGAAGGAGCGAGTGCTGTATGGGGATTCGCTATTAAGAGGCGTAATAATTGAGAGTTTAACGAAGTCGTACCAGCCGGGTGCGAACATAAAGGACGTCAGCGAATCTATTCGACTGCAAAAACAGAGGGTGAAAGAGATGATAATAGTGGCAGGAACGAATGATTTGAAAGAGGACAAAATGGAAATGATAGAGGATGTGAGGGAGTTGTTTGAGGTAGCAAAAGAGAAGAGTGAGAGAGTTAGGATGGTGAGTATCTTACCGCGGTATGACAGCGAAGTGTTTAGAAGGAGGGCCATAATTGCCAATGACTTTATGCGTGGGTTATGCATGGAGAGTGGTGTGGAATGAGTTCGATGGGCGAAAGGACTTATATAAGATGGATGGGTTACATTTGAATGGAGTTGGTGTACGGAGACTTGAAAGAGTGTTGATGAATGATGTGGAAGTGGATGTACAGACTCAGGGAAACTAGATTTATTAAGAGGGGGGAGTAGATATGCAGGCTTTAGGGGGGGGGGGGCAGTTAAGTGTATGAATGAGTATATTATGCCCGAGCGAGTACGAGGGACAACAAATCAGAATGGGATAATTAGTATAAGGAATCAAAGTAGGGATGGGACAAATGGGCTTCTGCGATTCATGTACACTAATGCCAGGAGTATTAGGAACAAGAAGGAAGAGTTTTTGGCCATGGTTGGCACTTCCAGGCCACAGGTTGTCGGTATTAGTGAAACATGGCTGACAGAAGATGATAAAGCTAGTGGGATTGAATGCGATGGGTATAGCGTGTTCAGGAGTGACAGGGTGAATAAAAAGGGGGGAAGGAGTGTTATTGATGATAGCTGTGAGCTTCAGCCAAGGAGTATAGAAGTTGAACTGCAGGATGGGGAAAAAAGCACATTTGAGGCTGTTTGGTGTGAGATACAATCTAGCAGAACAAAATATACAATTGGGTGCTGCTATAGACCGGGTGATGGAGTGGATGGTGGGAATAGTATGCATAAGCAAATAGAAGAAATGAATGGAAGGAGGGTAATTATTATCGTGATTTCAATTATGGTAACATTGACTGGAAAGAGGAGAGGGCACATGGGAGGAAGGAAATGGATTTTATGCAGTTATTAAGGGACAACTATCTACGGCAACATGTATTGGAAAATACAAGGGGGCAGAGAGTGCTGGACCTAGTAATTGCAACTGAGAATGTAGCTGTAACGAACATGACCATGTTGCCACCAATTGGTGAGAGTGACCATAAGGTCATGACTTGGGAGGTGGCTAAAGGAGTCGAATTTACAATTAAGACAGGGTATATGTGGAATTACCGGGCTGGTAAGTATGACAAGCTTAGGTGTGTGCTTGGCTCAATGCCATGGCATGTAAAACTGCAAGGGCTGGATGTTGATGGTGCATGGGAGGTGGTTAAGAACTGTTTGCAGGAGCAATGGTTGACTGTATACCAAGAGTCCGAATAATAAATCAGGTAGGGGTTAAATGGATGAATAACACTATTAAGCTTGAGCTTCAAAAAAAGAAACAATTGTGGAGGGAATTTAAGGAGAAGGGTGACCATCAGGTGCATGAACAGTATAAAGCTCAGGCCAGGATGGTAACAAGGGTGGTAAGAAAAGCAAAAGCAGATTACGAAAGGAAATTGGCCATGCAGGCTAAAGAGAATCCCAAACAGTTTTTTCAATATGTTGCAAGTAAAAGGAAAAATGCTCATGGTAGAATGATCTTAAAAAATGCTGAGGGTAGGGAGGTAACTGAATCAGTCGATGTTGTGGAATTACTGAGCGAGCACTTTGCAAGAGTATATCATCCAGGTGGTGGCTTTGCGGAAATGGAGGAACCAACAGCTTATACTGGAATTGTGATGAATGAGGTAGAGGTAACTAGTCTATTACAGAACCTCAATGTCAATACATCTGTGGGATTGGATGGTATACCAGCTCGTGTCGTACGTGAAGCGGCCAAAGAATTGTCAGTGCCCTTGACCATTATGTTTAATTTGAGCCTCAGGACTGGGTCAGTCCCAAGGGGGTGGAAAGAGGGGAAAATAGTTCCACTGCACAAAGGTGGTTCCAAGGCTGCTGTTGAAAATTATCGGCCAATCAGCATAACAGGAATCATTATCAAGGTCTTAGAGAAAATAGTCAAGAGGAAAATACAAGATTGGATAGAAGAAAATGGGATACTGTATCGGGGACAGCATGATTTTGTGAAGGGTAGGTCATGCCTCAGTAACTTGCTCACGTATTATAACACAGTGACGGCTGAACTGGATAAGGGTAATGGGTTTACAGTGATTCTGCTGGACCTTGCTAAGGCCTTTGACAGGATACCACATGGAATTCTAATCAGTAAATTGCAGCATATGGGAATGGACATAGGGTTGGTGAGATGTATAGGAGGGTGGTTGACGGAGAGATATCAGAGAGTGGTTTACTCAGGAGTAGAGTCCACAAGACGGCCTGTGACTAGTGGTGTACCACAAGGATCTGTTCTTGGACCACTGCTGTTTAATTTGTTCATAAATGATATAGGAAAGGATCTGAGAGGAACAGTTCATTTGTTTGCGGATGATGCGAAGTTGGGTAGGGCAATAGTGAATGCAGATGACGTCAAAATTTTGCAGGATGATTTGGATAGATTGGAGGTCTGGGCTAGGGAGAATGGATGTCAATTTAATGTGACAAAATGTAAAGTTATGCATTTTGGGGTGAAAAGATGGGAGGCAGTTTACTGCATTGGTGGAACCGTGCTCCAGGAAATTGATGACGCACGAGATTTAGGAGTGTTGGTGGATAAGGAATTGAAATTTAGGGGACACATTGCAAAAGTGGCCAAATCAGCTCATCAAATCACTTGGTTGCTGAAGAATACGTTGACAAGCAGAGACAAGCAGGTTATTGTTCCTCTGTATCGAGCCTTGATAAGACCTCATCTCGACTACTGTGCTCAGATTTGGTCACCTAGGTTTCTTCTTGATGGGGAGGAGGTGGAGAGGATCCAGAGGCGAGTGACCAAGATGATAGCAGGTCTGTGGAATGAACCGTATGAGAACAGGTTGAGGATTTGTGGGTTGCAGAAATTGGTTGATAGGCGGAGGAGGGGAGATATGATTGAGACATTCAAATTACTGAAGGGTTTCTATAAAATTAATTCAGAAGATATTTTTGAGAACAGGGCTGGTTGTGGGAGGACTAGGGGACTTCCATGGAAACTGGGCAAAAGTGTGGTTAGTAAAGGTGTTAGAGCTGGGTTCTTTACTTTTAGAGTAGTGAATGAGTTGAATGCGCTCCCTGAGTCTGTGGTGGATGCTGTGACAGTGAATGAGTTTAAGGCGAGGTATGATAGATACTGTATGAATGTCAGATAGTTGTGATGAAAATGATTTGGGGCCTCCCTCGATGAGTCTAATGACTCCCTGGAGTTGCCCGTAATAATAATAATAATAATAATAATAATAATAATAATAATAATATATGGAGAAGCAAGTCCAGATATGAACTCGAGATTGTAACGATCATTCAGGCATAGGGTTGAGAGGAGGTTCTACAGGCATCTACATCAACCAGACATGTCTATCGGATCGAAAAAAAGAGTGCAGGGAGTGCAGTGTTATTCTTCGCTATCTCACGGGCTTTCAATACTTTATAAGTTATGATTTCTTTCTGATGTCAGGTGGATTTTATATTTCCATGATATTTGATGTTTGGATAATGTGCAGCTGTCCATACGTAGAGCTGAAACTGCTTAGTTTCTTACGGAAGGTTCTCTTACTAACGCAGCTCTATAGACTCTTTGAACTTTTTAATCGTGTCTTCAAACTGCTGAGATTTCTTTCTGTCCATTCTGAGTACTCTTTTCCTTCATAAGTCGTTTCGCTGCCCATTTCTTGGATGAGATGATGCCTTCACTTTCAACAGCTGATACAGTTTCCTGTAGTTAACTTTGGCTGATGATTAATATTTTACCAATAGGAATATGTAGTGTTCTGTTCCTTAGTAGGAACAGAACACTACATACTAGTAAATGAAAAATAGAACTAGTTAATGGAAAGGCCAGAGTTAGAATTCCCTCTAAAATGACAGGAACGTTTATAAGAGCATTCCAAATGAAGGCGAGTTCTGTCAATGAAGGGGAGAAAAACAGTTTTTTTCTTCCCTTCAGTAAACTCTCGTTTTTCAAGAGAAAAATCAGTTAGATGAACACACATACACATTATTTTTCTTTTTCGAATCTCGTTTAGTAGGATCTATTAACTAATTGCGAAACTTTGATTTAAAAGATTAATATTTTATTCATAACTTCATTTTAGGAGAGAGAATGATTTTATTGATTATTTTTTCGATCTTTCCTTTTACGCTCTTATGTAGAACCAGAGCGTTGTCTCACATAGATGACGAAGAAAAAAAAAAAAAACATAATGAACGTTTCACAATTTAGCATGTGGTCTTCTTCATGCGAAAGGAACGTCTCTGTAATCAGTAGCCACCGCCGAATTCCCCCCAGGGGTGAAATGTATGATTGGGGAATCAGAGACAAGTGCAATTCTCGCTTCGCTGTCTCTCTGTCTCTTGAGATTCCGCTAATTAGAAAGGAAGTTCGTTGACAGTTTTTCCTGAAGGAATAAATCCGAGGTCTATGGAGATTTCACTACAAAAAAAGCGATTGCATCGATGCTGTTAGGCGCGGGTAAAACTCTGTATAACAACGTCATTAATGCGTGTTGAAATACTTAAGTTACGATGTAATTATATGAACATTAATTGAATTTAAAAACCTTGGAATCTAACCAATAAAGGACTTCCATTTAATAATACTCTTAAGCTATTAGCAGTGTTCTAAAAGACAGTTTATTAACCCTAATAATTCATTTAATTAAATTTAACAAATAAAACTATTTAATAACTTGATTCAAGGTTTGCTGTCCACACCAGTCCTATATTTAATGACGGTGTCGTCCTATATTGCATAACCCAAAGCAGTATGTGACATTGACGGGGGGGGGATTAGAAAACGTTGTCTTAGTATAACTATTTGGATATCACCTAACTGATTTAATCTGCACTAGCACACAACGTTTTAGATTTGAAACACGTTTCTTTGAAATATTGATCAAAACGAATTTGAACAGAAAATAGGTGAAAAAAAGCACCCGATTATTTATTTAATATAATATTATGATTACGAAGTATCGCAGCATTGATATAGCTATCCCTATTACTATAATTAGAATTTTGATTTCATAAAATACCAGCCCTTTAATATAAAATATTAATAATAATATTTTAAGAAATAAATAGACATGCCACCATAAATAAGGCATATTATAAGGTACTCGCACAATATTCGATGCTCTAACTCACTGTATCACATCTATTTATGAGAAGGGAAATTCGAAGAATATTTGAACAAGAAGAACACAGCGTTGTCTCTCATCTGTCGGAGAGAGAGAGAGAGAGAGAGAATAGAAAAGCTTCCTTCCTGCTACGCGTAGACTCGTGCGGGTGCGGGTATTCGAAACCAAATTTCCCGGAATATGTTGGTTAATCCTTATTCGCGGAGTGTCCTTTGTCTGTATATTGCGTGTGTATTCTTCGGCAGGTTTGCCTCTTTTGAGGGACGAAAAAACCCTCCATCTCCGTATATACAGGGTGTTCGGGATAAATTTGACAGTTTCGTAAGGAAAAAGAAAATCTTCTTTGTATCTATTAAATTTAATGAATTGACAAAAAAACATTACAGGCAGAGTTAATTACAATACTATCAACAAGATTTACTCAAAATAACCACCATTAGCATCGATCACAGCTTCAATTCTGCTTCGGAACCTCGAACAAGCTGATGCTACAGTCTCCCTGGGAAGGGCCGCAAAAACTGTTTTAATTTTATCCATTAACTGGGCTTTTGTATTACTGGAAGTGCGATTGGTGTCTTTTTCAACTGCGCCACATACAAAATAATCCATGGGGTTAAGGTCTGGGGAGTTTGGAGGCCAAATATTTGGACTGGTGAAGTCGTAGAAATTTTCAGACAACCATTTTTGACTTTTCCCAGAGGTGTGGCAAGGGGCCGAATCCTGCTGTCATACATACGGCCTACCATTGGCTACCCTTGTTATCCAGGGCTTGACTACTTGATTACTCAAAATAACCACCATTAGCATCGATCACAGCTTCAATTCTGCTTCGGAACCTCGAACAAGCTGATGCTACAGTCTCCCTGGGAAGGGCCGCAAAAACTGTTTTAATTTTATCCATTAACTGGGCTTTTGTATTACTGGAAGTGCGATTGGTGTCTTTTTCAACTGCGCCCCATACAAAATAATCCATGGGGTTAAGGTCTGGGGAGTTTGGAGGCCAAATATTTGGACCGCAAAAACTGTTTTAATTTTATCCATTAACTGGGCTTTTGTATTACTGGAAGTGCGATTGGTGTCTTTTTTAACTGCGCCCCATACAAAATAATCCAAATTTAATCGATTAATTTTGGCTACCCTTGGTGTTTTGGCGATTGGTGTCTTTTTCAACTGCGCCCCATACAAAATAATCCAAATTTAATCCATTAATTTTGGCTACCCTTGTTATCCAGGGCTTGACTACTTGATTACTCAAAATAACCACCATTAGCATCGATCACAGCTTCAATTCTGCTTCGGAACCTCGAACAAGCTGATGCTACAGTCTCCCTGGGAAGGGCCGCAAAAACTGTTTTAATTTTATCCATTAACTGGGCTTTTGTATTACTGGAAGTGTGATTGGTGTCTTTTTCAACTGCGCCCCATACAAAATAATCCATGGGGTTAAGGTCTGGGGAGTTTGGAGGCCAAATATTTGGACTGGTGAAGTCGTAGAAATTTTCAGACAACCATTTTTGACTTTTCCCAGAGGTGTGGCAAGGGGCCGAATCCTGCTGTCATACATACGGCCTACCATTGGCTACCCTTGTTATCCAGGGCTTGACTACAGTTAGCAACTCCACGAACAAAGCCCGAATTCCAATGCCAGGGTTCTTCAACACCTGTTCCTGCAGATTTGCGAGGAATTCTGCTGTACGAACGCAATCAGATCGTCTGCTAGGGATCTTTCTTCTTGCTACATCCTCGTAGTCACCATTGCAAGTCTCTAGTTCATGCCTGATTGTTTTTACTGTATTCAGGGAGCATTGGGCAGCAGTCGTAATATCCTTATTTTGATGGCGGGCACGAATCATCATGATACAAGTTATTCTCTTCCATGATTCAGGTGGGTTCCAGCTATCCATCCTTTCTGACATCTTGTATATGAATGAAGAAGGGTCCAAACTTTTAAATGAATAGAAGTGTGTGTTAATACATGTAACTTACGGAAAAATATAATTAATTATAAATATGTCAAATTTATCCCGAACACCCTGTATATATATATATATATATATATATATATATATATATATATATATATATATATATATATATATATATATATTTTTTTTTTTTTTTTTTTTTTACTGTTTTTCAGTCACCATTTGACTGAAAACACCTGATAAAGGTTCCTCACGTCATAGACGGGCATCGAACCCTTGTTTTTTTACAATCAAGGAACTCGTCTAAACCAGCGCTTCCCAAACTACGGGCCTCGGCCCCATTGGGAGCCGTAGGTTTTGTTGAGGGGAGCCGTGAAATGAAAACAGATTTTAAATGTTTTAAGACTAAGTAGTTCTTTTTATCTTAAAAGAAACGTATTTAATTTTTATTATTTATTATTTATTTTTTGTTATTTTTTATATTTTAATGGAAAATCACACATCGGTGTTGGTTCACAAATTTTGCTTCCTACGTATTTTGGTGCTTAATGAATATTATTAAATATATGCTGATTCATATAAGTTTCATTTCAAAGACAAAATCTAAGAATTGCAGTTTTAAATATTTCACTTGATATTGACATTTTTGTATAGCAGTATTGAAACACATCCATCACATTAAATTGTTATTAAACTTCATTAATGTTTTTAATTCTTTCTTCATTACTAATCGTTTTACGTTTCATGTGCTTGTACTGCAAATGTACAATAATAATAATATATCTATATAAAAATGTGAGATAATGTGCCATGTCAAATGTGTATGTAAGATGCTAAAAATGTAATGTTTGCATTTGATTTTTGCAATATTCGCTGTGTATGTTTTGTATTAAACATAAATACAATAAATATTATAATAATATATGTCTCTATTACGATTTTGTTTCGAGGGGGGCCGTGAAATATTTTAATTTTTCAAAAGGGGGCCCTGGCATCCAGAAGTTTGGGAAGCACTGATCTAAACCAACTGAACTACGGAGGCGGAGATAAACGTCATCGGTTAATATTAAAAAATGACAATAAGAATAAATCTCTCTCTCTATCTCTCTCTCTCTCTCTCTCATGAAATATCGATAGCGTTTTTATAAAATAAACTTAAAACCATAATATCCTTTATATACTGCCAAATTACATAATAAAATATTTTAATATTTTTAAATATCTGTTGCCGTTATTTTGAAATTTTTTCTAATACTTATCATTTGTGCATGTCTATAGATATGATGATTAATGTTGTTTTGAAAACACAATAAAAAAAAAGAAAGTGTTAGTTACTAGAAGTTATGTATTAGACGCTTGTTTAAATAAAGTATGGGATCTGAATTAAGATAATTTAAATTTACCACGGAGCTGATTTAGTTTCGATTTTATGTGTTTATTCTTTGTGAACACATAAAGTGATACGCACTGCGCTACAAAGCAGTAAATGTCAGTCGAGTCATATAGCATGACGGATTTTTATATCACCTAATTACTCCTCTTAAAGTAGAGCATTATGAATCACTGGTCCTTGAGTATAGATTCAATTTTTTTCATTCTTCCAAGACGTAAATTTGACTTCATATTGAGGATATTGAGTAATTACAATATTCATATAGAGGTTAATACGTGGTCTTTTTAAAACTATATAAAATAACTAAAAACCAATGGTTGTTCAGGGTATTTTTTAGATAGTTCCTTTTATAATTTGGTATATATTTGGAGTGGAGAACTTCCAACTTTGCAACCATGTTATTTATAATGTCAATTAATTTGGAACCTAATTACTCTTCTTATATAGTTTTAAGTCCGTTTAGACACTGCTAGCTACAAAGAACATTATCTATCTATCTATCTATATATATATATACACAGAAAGTTTTGTTAACTTGGGTATATTATGTTTTCAAGATAAGTAATTTTATATAAATTTTATATAAATTTTATATTAATCCTATTCCCAAGTAAGCAAACAAACAATGTTGTTTGCTTACTTGGGAAATAGGATTAAAACCAAGTTTATATAAAATTACTTGGTATCTTGAATATATATATATATATATATATATATATATTTTTTTTTTATATATTTTTAAAACTATATAAAATAACTAAAAACCAACGGTTGTTCAGGGAATTTTATAGATAGTTCCTTTTATAATTTGGCAGCTGCAAAAGGCTGCTTTGTTCGGCACAGCTTTCATTTTCAGAAAGTATTTCCACAACTCATAGGCCCTTGGGTAGGGCTCGAATTAGTGTAACTAATTCGAGTTATATAACCAGCCTTTTCTTAAGACTGAGGAAGCAAATCAAGCTTTGATGAATATCATATATATATATAACCACATAGGTTATTTTGTTTCTATGTACAATTCAAGGACTATATTAACATAACTATGATGATCACATAACAGATTTACTACACAGCAGTAAAGTAATTATTGATCATTAATTAAATATCTTGTATATAAAATATAAACAAACAAATATTTAAATAAGAAATTATTCTGAAATTCTAATATGCTAAAAACGTATATCTTTTATTAATACACCTTTTATTCTTATTATGATAGTTGATATATTTTAATTACCGATGGAATAAGTAATGTTTGTCTGACCTCTTCAAATACAAGAGGCCAAAAGCCATCCTAAATACTTGCAACAATGACTAATCTCCGTGCCCCCCAGGGCGAGCTCTCAGCTCATAAATCTTTCCTTCAATTCATCCTCCTTATCAGACAACGGGGAATAAAAGCATCTTGCTTCACCCTTCTGGCCAATGATGTTACCCTCTAATAAATAGAAAAAGTAGACTGAATACCAGAATCAAAGTGCTCCTCTACCTGTTGACGATCCGCCCAATGTTGACATATGCCTCTCCAGCCTGGAGCCACACATCCAACTCCAACATCCTCAGACTGCAGAGAGTGCAAAATAGGTGTTTACGCATGATATTGGACGCACCGTGGTTTGTAAGGAACGTGCAACTGCATAGAGATACAAACATCCCTTACATCTACTCCTTCCTATTATCTACAGCAGAAAAATTTTTCTCAAAGATCTCTACACACCCCAACGATCTAGTTAAACAAGCAGCAAACTATGAAGAGACTGACCTCTTCAAATACAAGAGGCCAAAAGCCATCCTAAATACTTGCAACAATGACTAATCTCCGTGTCCCCCAGGGCGAGCTCTCAAGTAATGTTTGTTTTTATTCCTGGTGGAATAAGTAATGTTTTATTTCCTGATAGAACAAGTAATGTTTTATTTCCTGGTGGAATTTTATTTCCTGATAGAACAAGTAATGTTTTATTTCCTGGTGGAATAAGTAATGTTTTATTTTGGTGGAATAAGTAATGTTTTTCTTGTAGCGATGCATAATCTCCATTCCCATCCAGGGCGAGCAAACTGCTCATAAAATTCTACCCTCACTGTAGCCGTAACAGATAGCGGGGAATATGAAAAGCATCTTGTTTCATCCTAAAGACATTAATGTCAATAGTCAAAGTAATGTTTTTTTTAATCATCAAAGCCATCCGATATTATTCTATTTTAATTATAATTTAGATGAATGAGTTACACATTCAGAACGATCACATGTGAGAAAGGAGTTGTAAATCAAGGCAAAAACGTGAATATGATAAGTAAATAAATAACCAAGAACTATGGCAAACAGGTCAAATTAAAATTCTTGTAAAGTGATTATTAAAATTCTTATTATTATTATTATTATTATTTATTATTATTATTCATTACCATTAATTAATTATTATTATATATCATTTAATATTTATTACTGATAATTAATAAACGAATTATTTTTCATTAATAATTACCACTTATTAGATAATCAAAGTTAACATAAAGATTAATTAACCTATTTTTGAGCTAACTTCAGTTAAATCTCTTTTCCCCACTTCTGTAAAATAAATTTGTAGATTGCATCTAACCAATAGATTCTCATAATTATCTTGATACAGTCACTCTACACACTAAATCAGTTTTCTCTGAATACTCTCTTGAAATTCATTTAAAAACCTAGTGAGTAAAGATATGAGTCATATTGGTCTGCCAACGACTCGTACAACTGATAATTTCCTTTCTTCAGAAGTAAATGGTATTTTAATTCAACTACAGTCTCCTCTGTTTACTAATATACGAAAATGATGGGTGAACTTAAATTTTCTAACAACCAAAATATACAAATATTTCTCTTACAGAATTGTGTGTGTTTGTATTTGTTCACGCTAACTTTTAAACCCCACGTCTCTCTGTCCATGCTTCAATTTTTAAAATCATCTTGTAAAGAACGTAATGCATTCGAATATTTGACTACTCAGTCCAGTTTCATCTTATCACCAAAGAGAGAAATTACGTTCTTAATACTTGAATTAAAATTCTTGATAAATACGCTGCTTCGAAAGAAGTCAACAGACACCACAGTGTGAGGAACAAACAACCATGGGCCCACCGTAATAAGATGTATGACCTCCTTTCGCTACGATGACTACAGCAATCCTACGAGGAATACTTTTCACAAGCGTACGATAGAGATCAATGGGAATTTTGGACCGTTCTTCCTGTGGGCATGTAATGAAGTCCTGGACTGTTGTAGGGGCGGACGCCCTTTGACCTCACCCGACGATTCAATTCATCCCACAAATGTTCAATAGGGTTGAGATCAGGGCTCTGAGGATACGTCAATTGTGGTGACGCTTTCATGTCAACAAACCGCGCAGTTACAGCAGCAGTAGCCTTATGACAAGGTCATGCAGAAAGATACAATGGTCAGTTTCGTAGAAACGCCACAGAGTAGGAAGCATTGCATTGCACAGAATGTTCAGCCATCTCTCGGAGTTCAATGTTCGTAGCACCAAAAAAAAAAAAAAAAAAGAAATTCAAGGCCAAACCAGGAAAAAGAGGACTATACCTTTACAGCTCCACCTCTGAAGTTCATCTGCTCGATAGAGAATAAAACGAGACTCGTCACCTCCTTAACACAGCTTTCCAAGCTTCCACGTCCCACTGTACACTGTCTTTACAGCACTAAAGACGGAGCTGCATGTTGGTTCGGATAATGTGGGATTTGCATATTGTGGTCCTACAATGGAAACTTCATGTCGTGAGCTTCGGTTCTGAATATTTTTGTGCAGATACGTGTTCCGGTGATGTCCAGAACTCAGCATTCAACGTGCCGGCTGACGAATGGTGGTTTTCACATGTTATGTTTCGTAGAAACCTACGATCACGTTCGGTAAAGGGAAACGCAGGGAGTCAACTGCAAGTTAGCACTGGGGGTAGCACTTAGAGTTGCCTCCCTACTCTTCCTTCTCAGTATAGAATCAGTAACTGTCGGTAACCTCAGATGGCTCAGTTCGTCAACACTTTGCCAAACAGATAGGCCTGCCACATGGCATCCTATTACGATGCTCTTTCAAATGGTCAGTTGCCTTCTCGCAGCTATTTAACTCGAACACAGTTGCGCTGAGTTGGTATCATATCCCTCCAGTTTATACCGGTTAAAACACGTGACCTTTAAATGGCATCATGTGCCTTGCTCATGGGGGGGGTCTGTTGTCTTCTTTCCAAGCAGTGTATATTAAACTACAACAGCCTTAACTCTGAGTCGTGTGATACCCATTTCTAACAATCAGGCTCTTTGAAGACACTCTTGTCTCAGCACTATTTTCTCTCGTTGATATTTCAACTAATTTCTTTCTATCTCACTATGTGATCATTGTTACCTATTTGGTCCATTATAATCAATAGACTCTTATGTGGAATGCGGTCAAAAGCTTTGATAACATCCAAACAAATCTCATCACAGCAGTACTTTTTTCTATTTCTTTCTTGTATTTCCATCACGAAAAGTAAGCCGATCTGTCCTTACTGTCCTTAACTAAATCATGCCGTGCTCTGACCAACGGTGATTCTTATCAAGAATTTTATGAATAGATTTCCAATTAATTTTTTCTATTACTTTCTCTAATAACACTGGTCTCTAATTTTTCATTTTATACGATATGAAACTGTTATAAATTGAAAATAACGCTAGCAAATTTTCAATTAGAAGATATCATTCCCAATCTCAGAGATTTGTTGAGGCTGATCAACGGTGAATTGATTAACTGCAACACGCGTATATTTAACGACTAAATATCGTCACTTCCTCCAAACTTTTCAATTTTATGAAGTGATTAGGATATAAATAATTTTCTCCTCTTGTATATCACATTATCAGGTCGTAATACCGGAAAAATTTCGTAAAGCTCTTTTAAAAATACAAGAGAGAGAGAGAGAGAGAGAGAGAGCTAGAATATTACAGTGATAGAGTGAAAGAGGATTGGAGATAGGAAGAAAGATAGACACAGCAGATTACAGATCGAAAGAAAAGTGAATAGAAATTTGAAAGGAGAAAGTGGGTCGCGAAACTATAGACCAGATAATCCATTAACAATGTGATATCTCCTCAGATTTCGATGAATTGTCTGTAAAATTAAACTGGCCTTTATCTATTGCGAGGATAAACCGTGGTTCGTGGATAAAAGATCAATACAATAAGAACTATAAAGGAATTAGTTATCCTGTTGTTAAAACTTGACTTGTAAGAAGAGCATTAAACAGCCGAAGAATTCTTGGGATGGATAATTGAGATTTAAAAGAGATCAGTGACTTTTTTCCAAGTTTTTTTTTCTTTTTAAACATTTTACAAGGTAAAGCGCATTGTTTCATTTTCCCCACATTAGTACGAAACACAGAGGAAAAAAAAAGTGTCCTTTGATATCGTCCGATGTAAGGTCATGACATCTCCATGTCTGAGAAAAGATCAGAGGCAATTACAGAGAAAACTTTATCCCTTTGGGCCGCTGCTACGTCTTCAGCGACGAGAAGATCTCATATTGGAGAAGTAGTGACATCGGAAGACGGCTGCAGAGCCTTTTAATCTTCTGATGATGCCGATCAAAACAGACATATTTGCCATGACGACAACGGTATTACTTAAGGATTTAACAGTGGGGGAACCTCTTTGGGCAATGTCTAAATCTTGATTTCACTGGGACTGGAACTGTCATCATTCCAAATTTCTTTTGTTTGGAAATATCCAGATATGCAGCAAGAGATAAACGTAGCACATGCATCGGCTACCATACCGCCCTCTCTCGGAAGAAACGAGATAACTACTGATTAACTGAAGTTGTAATTTAAAAATATAGCGTTAAAACTAAGAACATAACAGATTAAAAACAAGTTGAAATATAAAAACCAAAAATATAAACAAAAAATAATCAGCATTTCTTCAATACGTCTGTGGGAGAAGGGAAAAAACTTCTCAATTTCATTTGCATCATGCTTTACCTTTGAAAGGTAGAGCATGCTGCATATGTTTTCCTTAATGTTCCTGAAAGATATTTTTAAGTTACAGCTTTTTAACACACTTCAAAAGTTTCGCTACCTGAACGAGCTGTTTGGAACTATTTGGGTCTGATCAGTAGCCGGTTAGAAATCCATGGACTTTGCGACAGCTCACGTTAATGATCATGCATCTTTCATGTTTGCTATCGAAAGGAAATTAAACTTGTTATTTGGAAGAAAGAGATTTCAGTTTGACAAGTTTAATAAAATAGTGCATACCCAGTAACTAGAAGCGAAGTTGTTTGCCTACTTCCATTAGCTATTGCGATGCTAATATTCCCAAAAGGGTTTGGACGGCACTGTTTCTGTAGTAACGTTTTGGTAAAGGATAAGTAGTCAGTCTCCACCTTTCATCATCGTCGCAGGTCAGTGCACTTGGCTGCGTGCTAAACAAAAGGTGGTATTCCTAATCCATACCTGTATTTTATATACCCCTGTGTGTTTTACATTTTATTAGTGCTGAGCTTAGAGATTAGAAACCTAAGTTTCAAAAACCTACAGCCTGTGCCAGAGAATGATCAACTCTAGACTCGGATGAAAACAAACCCTGTTAAATTCATTTGGTCGTTAACTGGAATCACAGAATAACAATAACTTATGAAGTTTTTTACTTCGCAGACATCGTCATCATAAAAGTTACCACGTGATACGCAAGTACTCCTTTCCTTTAAACATAAGTTTAAAGTAAAATAGTAAAATTAATAGTAGCTTTCTTGGCGTAAAGGACAGTTAAATGCAGCATTACTTATCATTACAAATACGGTATTTCACTAGAGAAGTGCTTCCCAAACTTATGGATGCCAAGGCCCCCTTTGGAAAAATTAAAATATTTCACGGACCCCATCGAAAACAAAATTGTAATACAGACATGTATTCTTGTAATATTTATTGTATTTATATTCAATACAATTTATATTCAAGATTTTGCGTTACAAAAAAAAAAATTACCAAAAAGTACCTCAGCAATCCCAAACTCCAAGTGAAGTTATACAAGGAATTAGATCATGTATACACGACATCACTACAGCCTCCCCACCCAAAGGCTCCATACTATCACCTCTACTGTTTACTATCTACATGTATGGGGCTGAAATTTCATGCACAGTTGCCATCACATTGGCCCTATGCGCAGATGATAATGCAATAATGGTCCGCTCCTTGCGACCTAGATTGGTAACACAAAAACTGCAAATCGCAGTCTCATTACTGGAACAATGGTTGAAAAAATGGAGAATTCACGTTAATGCAGACAAGAGCACTAGTGCTACTCACAAGAACACGAGTGTCCCCGGAGAGCGAAGTGGTCATGTTTGGTAAACCCCCCCCCCCCATTCTGTGGCAACTAGTAGCCAAATACTTGTGTATTTGGGTGCAACTAAAAAAAAAGGGGAGGTTCTCTTTACAACTCATCGATCACGGCTGCTCAAAAGCAAATAGTGTAATGAGGTAGCTATAATAATTACTGAATTGTCGTAGCTGGCTTAGCACACAACTTAAATTGCTGTTCCACAAGATTCTGATCAGGACAGTCTTGTTGTATGGCTCACCCGCGTGGAGTCAGTCACAATTTGAAAAATTCTTTGCAAATAATATTCCAGACTCGTTAGGGTGTACCACCTAGCGGTAGACTAAAACAAATACCTCAGGACAAATATTCAAAGAAACTGTACCGAACAAGTAGTTTTTTTTTTCTTTATAAAACAAAAGAAAGACAAACAAACTTACTGGCAGAAATAGTCCACAATGGGCGAGCCAAATGCTCAATAATATTCCTTAATCCAGAAATTTTGTTGCAAATCCCACAAAGGGATATAGGACCACACTTCCAATCAGTCCATCTTTTCAGAACAGTTAACTGTTGCAGTTATGAAAATAAGTGCTTTGGAGAAAATATTCTCTTCTCGTTATTAGAATAAACGCTATCTTTGTATGGTTTTGCCGGAGAGATAGCAACATCTCTTCAGCTCTAAGTTTTTAGTGGATATACTTCCCAGAGAAATAGTGTCGTGTGTGATTCAACAGGGAAAGGCGAAGTATTTCCAGCAATCCAGTCCCAGAGAGCACAGCATAGTAATTTTTTATTCCCTATTTTACACGCTGGTGTTCCAAACCTAAGGACGAAAACTATTTCTGAAGATTACATGTGCAATTTCAGAAGAATCAGCTTGTGGCAATTTGTATCACTAACGATTTTGAATAGAAAGCGGGTGACCATTCAAATTTTCGAATCGCTCACAATATGGAAACGAATTGCTGCTCGATTTCTCCCCTCCAGAAAACAAACAAACCTTATCCTTGCTCTGAAGGAAGAGTGGGCCAGTTTGCCTGAAGAACTCCTGAATAACTTGCTGCTACGCATTGTATTACGTTGTGAGAGCTGCATCACTGTTTGGGGTGGACATATTCCATACTGAAATATTTCTCCGCATAGGTTTCTGTACATTAATTCTTTAACTATGTTTTTAGGAAATTTGTAACTTTTGCCAAAAACTTATTGCAATTCAATTTGCACGAAATTTATAACACATTTTTGTGTAATATAATTTATCTCCATCTAGGGCTGTAGTCATGAAAATATTTTGATATATTGGTAAAAAATATAGTTCGTCCTTTTCTTTTGGACACCAAGTGTACTTTGTTACCTTTTCCTTCTTTATTAATTTTAGTTCTATTAGCATCATTTTAGTTGGGAGATAAACAAATATTCCGAATATCAAGCAACAGCAAAATACCTGCATTTATGTTTAAATAACATTTATTTCAAATGTTTAGTTAATAATATAAACTTAAAATTTGAAATGTTATTTGGAGAAAAGTTTTGGACAATTATTACATGAGGTTTTTTTTAAATAAAACCCGGTGCTTTTTGATCTCCTATCGTTAATATAAAAATCTGTCCATCCTCTCTCCCGTCACCTATTATTGTCAATGGTTTTTCCGCTCTTAAAATTGAAGGCTGATCTATGTTTGCTTCTACAAGCTCCTGAAAAGTCGACAATTTTACTGGTTTTACAAGCAATTGATTAATTTGATAGGCAGACTTTTATCTTCTATTACTTCTCTGCCGCTAATCTGTCGTCTTTCATTCCCTTGTTAATTCTAAGCACTTTTTCCACTTCAATGATGAGAGATAAAACATTATGAGTTTTCTCCGTACGTCATAAAATTTTGTTCAAAATTTCGCATGCCTGATAAATTGCTAGATTGAGTGGTGTTGACTACTTCTTGCCAGTTCGTTCAAAAGGTGCATATTTATTAACGTCATAGCGCTATTATAAATAGTACTTAAAATCGCATAAAACAAAATAACTTCAAATGTAAAATGGGTAAAGACTCCCTAATCTTTTTTTTTTTTTTGTCGTACTTGCTCTGTATATATTCAGTTCGGTTTTCTATCGCCTGAGCTATTTTTGGAATGACCTTTAGGAGTAGACAGAATATGCAGCATCTTAAATAAAACGAATATTATAGAAGCGATGAACTGTCAGCAGGGATGTGTGATATGGTCCCATCAAAGAACATCTGGGAAATGTCATTTTCACACACACACACCATTATTAGGGTTCATTTTTTGTATAAGACTGGACGCGAAGGACATATAACCTTCCCCATTCCATTCGTCTACAGATGTCAAAATAAATTTTGTGTTTAGTTCTGGGATGCGTCAAATGCATTAATTGACAGGATTCAGGGGTTTCACGAATATATACAGTATATGTAATAATGCTTTTATTACATATACTGTATAATTTATTACATAACATATATAAGGCTTTTATTATATAAAAGCCTTATATATGTTTAATAAAATATATAATAAAATATAATTTTATATATATATATATATATATATATATATATATATATATATATATATATATATATATATATATATATATATAATAAAATATATATATGTAGAAAGTATTTTACCTTGGGTATAATAAATGTTAAAGATACCAAGCTATTTTAAACCTAGTTTTACTCCATTTCCCCAGTAAGCAAACAGACAAACAAGTCAAGTTTGCGCCTGCAAATGATGCAAGTCTAGCTGATCCTACAGGTAGTGCAAGACCAAGGTAACTCGTGGTAAAGGTGGCATAAGCTCTGATCACTAATCTTAATATTTACCCTTAATGCCAAAACACATCTCCAAGAAGGGGATGTATGATGTTTTGTATTAAAGGCAAGGGGCCACTACCCAGACCGGTTTCGACCTTTACTGAGGTCTCATCAGTGGGTGCTAGGCTAGAAATACCAAGATTTTAGTAATACAGTGCATATAAGTATTTTACCAGAACAGTTACCATAAGGTGGTTTAACCTTATTAAATAAAAATCCTAGGAGGAGATATAAATGTAGAAAGTATTTCACCTTGGGTATAATACTTAAAAGTAGAGCATATTCTACTTTTACCAACAGTTGCCTTGGTCTTGCACTACCTGCAGGGTCAGCTAGACTTCCAATACGTGCAGGCGCAAACTTGACTTGTTTGTCTGTTTGCTTACTTGGGAAATGGAGTAAAACCAGGTTTAAAATAGCTTGGTATTTTTAATATATATATATATATACTGACTATATCCGAGACTAGAATAACAATTAAATTTATTCAAAACGCAACATGTTTCATCGAATTGTCCGACTTCTTCAGGCTTGGGAACATAGAAAGCAAGTAAACACTATAAGAAACATCGTATCACTATAAAACGACTATTATAAAATCAGTTAGCTTTGAACTGTAGCTACAGTCCATGTTGAAGTTCTATTGTTAAGTAGCTGCGTGCGTCTGATTTCACGCGTGTGCCAATATCGGATAGCAGAGCTGAAAGGGTCCGGTAGATTATAGCTAAGGTTATTATTTATGTGATGAGGGTCCATAACAATTTCCTTAGACTCGACTATGCGTCGCTCCACCTCGTCACGGCATATATGAAGGTTTGAGGTTGTTGTCCAGTTTATCTCATGTTAACGGCCTTCATCATTTGTGTTTACTGAAAACAGTACATGGCTTGACAGGGCACTTGCTCTAGTTCTTTTGTAGGCAATGTCTCTCTGATGTTCTTCTAGATGTAGGAGGATGGATTTTTCAGTTTGGCCATAGTATTGCTTCCCGCAGTCACACGTGATTTTGTACAAGAGTTGTTTTGATGGCGGTGGTATAGATGCTTATTAATAGTTTTCGACGAGTAGCGATTACTTATGAAGGTTCTTTGTAGATGTTGTAGTTCATTTTTTAGCTCTTCGTCATCTGACAGTACAGATCTGACACGATGTGCTAGAGTTGAGATGATACCCACCTTCTGTGCAGGATAGTGATGTGAGGACGCATGCAGGTATCGATCTGTGTGTGTAGATTTTCTAAAGATTGATATTTTAATAGAATCAGATGACTTAGTAAGTCTTACGTCCAGGAAGGGAAGAGATCCATTTGTTTCAACCTCCATTGTTAATTTGATATCTTGGTGGAAGTTGTTTAAATGATTTAAAAAAGACAGAAGGTTATCGGTGCCATGGTTCCAGATAAGAAATATGTCATCTACAAATCTTAGCCAAATTTTTGGTTTAAGAGTAGCTGAGGAGATTGCCTTTCGTTGGAAATCTTCAAAAAAGATGTTAGCTAATATAGGAGACAGGGGGTTTCCCATTGCCAATCCTTTATTTTGTTTGTAGATTTTCTTCTCATATTGAAAGTAGCCGGAGTGAACGCAATGTGATAGCACAGAAAACATCCTTTTTGAAATTTTGTTCTCTAAAATATCGAGAACCGCTTGAATTGGTATATTTGTAAAGAGAGCCTCGACGTCAAAGCTCACCATGATATCTGAAGGCTGGAATTTGAAATTTTTGATTTTCGAGACGAAATCTGTCGAGTTTTTGATATATGAAGTAGAATTTCCTGTAAAACCTTTTAAAGATGAAGCCAGAAACTTAGATAAGCTATAGGTAGGCGAGTCAATACTATCTACTATTGGTCTCAGTGGGTAGTTTTCCATGTGTATCTTTGGGAGACCATATAACCTTGGAACGAGTGGATGTAAAGAGCGAGCGGCAAAGCGCATGTTTCTTGGAAGTTCTGTGGCTTTTTGTAAGAGGTTGTTTGTTTTGTTATGTATCTTCCTCGTTGGATCTCTCTCAATTTCCAAGTATGTATCTGACTCTAATAATGCCAAGATTTTTTCGCGGTAATCTGTTTTATTTAGCACTACAGTTGCGCTGCCCTTGTCAGCTTGTATGATAACGATGTCTTTGTTGTTCTTAAGACTTTTTATTGCTAGCCTTTCGCCAAGGGAGATGTTATCAGATGGAGGTCTTGCATTATTAATCGCAAGTATTACTGCCATGCGAAGTAAACTGGCGTCTGCGGCAGGAAGTAGTGATGCAGCTTTCTCCATCTTAGTTAAAAACATTTCCTTCGGAATAGTTTTAGGCACAAGGACAAAATTAAGACCCTTTTTAAGAATTTGTTCTTCGTTGTGATTTAGAACATATGATGAATGGTTTATCACTAATTTTTTATTTCTTCCATGAAGATTATTAGGGGTTGGCTGTTCTTATGTTCTCTTTAGCGAATTAAACTTTCTGATAAGCTTATGTTTGTTTAAGTTTTAAGATGTTAATGCCCGACGTGTACTTATTTCTTGAACGTGATTCCATGACACGCAGTCTAAGGAGGTCACTAAATGGTTTTCTAAGGATGATTTTTGAGAAAAGAGAAGAGCTAAATTACGTTTGGTATCGTTAATCCTCTCTCCTAAAAGTTCTAGTTTTGCTTTTTGTAGATTCTTTATGCTTTTTCACTGGTAATGGCTTCTCTGAATTGTAAGAATTTAGGAATAATAGAAGAGAACTTACAACGTTTCAGGAATATTAGTCTTGATAGCGAGTCCAATACTCTTAAGTGTCTTCTCATAAGCTTTCTTAGGGTGGAAATTATACCCTTCCGAAGGGATATGATAGCAATTTGTAGTTTTAACTCGGTACTGGGATATGTTCATATTTATATATACTGACTATAACCGAGACTAGAATAACAATTAAATTTATTCAAAACGCAACATGTTTTCTAGTGATACGATGTTTCTTATAGTGTTTACTTGCTTTCTATGTTCCCATGCCTGAAGAAGTCGGACAATCCGATGAAACATGTTGTGTTTTGAATAAATTTAATTGTTATTCTAGTCTCGGTTATAGTCAGTATATATAAATATGAACATATCCCAGTACCGAGTTAAAACTACAAATTGCTCTATATATATATATATATATATATATATATGGGAAAGATTTTTATTTAATTACGTCAAAGCACCTTATGGTAAGTTGTGTTGGTAAAATATTTATAAGCTGTATTACTTAAAACTTAGTATTTCTTAGCCTGGCTCCCACTGATGAGACCTCAATAAAGGTCGAAACCGGTCTGGGTAGTGGCCTCTTGCCTTTAATACATAGCATCATACATCTCCTCCAGGAGATGTGCTTTGCATTAAGGGTAAATATTAAGAATAGTGATCAGAGCTTATTCTACCTTTACTACGAGTTGCCTTGGACTTGCACTACGTGCAGCGTCAGCTAGACTTGCAACACTTGCAGGTGCAAACTTGACCGACTTGTCTGTTTGCTTACTTGGGAAATGGAGTGAAAAACCAGGTTTATATTTAAAATAACTTGCTATCTTTAACACACACACACACACACACACACACACACACACACACACACACACACACACACACACACACACACACACACATATATATATATATATATATAATTCCGAGGGTGGTTGAAAGGTTCTCCGCCTAACAATGAAAAAAAAACAATTTTTAATTTCAAAATAATTTTTATTTTTTAACATAATCTTCCTTAAGACTAATACATTTATACCAGCGCCATTATCCCGTCTCTGTAGTGGTTCTCAGCAAGATCTGCAAAATACCCCTCTACAGCTGCAATCATCTCTTGATTCGAAGAAAAACGCTCACCAGCGAGGAAGAGTTTCAGTTTTGGGAAGAGACTGAAGTCAGAGGGAGCCAAATCTGGGGAAAAGGGTGATGTTCAACAATTCATAGTTCACAGATCTCTTAATTTTCCCATTGCCAAAACACCTTTCTGGGCTGGTGCATTGTCCTGATGAAAGATGATTTTTTTCTTCTGCAAACCGGGTCTTTTCTCACGAATTTTTTCGTCTGGTCTGGTTAAAACATCGGAATAATATTCGTCGGTTATTGTTTTACCCTTTTCAAGATAATATTAATAAACAAAATGCCTTTAGCATCCCAAAACACCGATGCCATCACCTTTGCTGCTGATGGAACCAACTATGTCTTCTTTGGCGTTGAACAACGTTTCTGTGCACTGTTTTGACTGCTGCTGTTTGGATTCTGGTGTGTAATGATGAATCCAAGACTCTTATCCATAGTAATAAATCGATACACAAAATCAGTTTTATTCTTGTTTAAACGCTCCAAGCACTGGTCAGAGATTTTTATGCTAGTGCGTTTTTGATCTGCTATATATATATATATATATATATATATATATATATATATATATATATATATATATATATATATATATATATATATATATATATATATATATATATATTTTTAAACACATTGCTTCGTTTATACTGATTGAACTACGAAGGATCTCATATCTAGAATGCTCGACTGAATTTATCCTTTGAAGCTTCATGGAATCTAAAATGTATAAATGTCTTCTAAGAAATATATACACATTCCATTGTTTATCCGATGGTTTATCGCAGTAATTACACCTGTACATACCGGCCGCTGAATTAGAAACCTTTATGCAGATGTACGTAAGCGTTATTTAAGCGGCGCATGTACAAAATATTGGTGACGTACGTTTTGGTTGGACAACTGACGAACCTAGTTTCTGACTTTAGTGACAAGCAATAGTTTCAAGCAATAGAAAGGACTAACGTCCTTTCAATTGCTTGAAAGGACGTCCTTTCAAGTGTGTAACATACACCTTCCCACTGTATTCGATTAGAGTGGGAAGGTATATGTTACACCTTCCCACTCTAATAACAGCAAGCAAGTAGGTCGTAATTTTCATCTTTAAAAATGCTGAAAAGACTTGCATTGTTCAGATGGTTAATAATAATACATTAAAAAAGTCGAGTGATTTATAATACGAATTCACGTGCATATCTCAAACACTTCGTACACACAGATATTATTTTGTTCTGTTTTATTTTTTATTTATTTTATTGATTATTTATTGTAAGCTTCATATTCTAATACAAAGTTTTGACAATCATATGAGTAACGTAAGAGCAACAGCTCGTCCAGGTTACGATATGCATAAAGTTACAAAAAGTTATGTAATGCATTATCGTTATATACACATATGTACACATATGTACATCCATATAATATACATATTATATATTATTATAATACAATTACATAATAAAATCGCACGACACATGCTAATATGTACAGAGAATGTTGCATAACATTAATTAGGAACAAAATAAAAACAAAGTAGTTAAATAGCATTTAGATTTTTTACATTTTACACCTGAAACATATTTTGAATAGCAATATGCAAAACCCAATCATTTATGTTATTATTCTAACAGAGCTTCTTCCTCATTTCTGTATGAAAATTAATATTCTTTTATTCACGTTTTGTATTTGTTTGGATTAGTTTCATTTCTTATTGTTAAAGATAATATTTTTGACACTAAATAAGTATAATGTTTGTGTACTGCTTCTTTATTTGCTTTAGGAACTAAATATTTTAGGCCCTTATGTCTACTAAGGAAAGCATCTTGTTCGATATTTAGGTATTTGTTGTTGTTTTTTATGAATGGCCTTAGTCCTTATAAGGACTGGCTTAAAGGGGCGAAGCAAGAATGCTTTTTATCTTCCCCGTTATCTTTAGAGAACAGTGTAAGGTGTTATTGAGCTATAGAAAGCTCTGATCAAGGCAGGAGGGTAACAGCAATAGCCGAGCCTCAGTTAGAACTTCATTGGCTACAGCATTGCCATCCCGTTTTTTTTATGAATGGCAGTATCCTATAGGCGTATAAATATCCAAGGATGTTTAGTATGGTGTATTTATTACACATTGCAGCACCCTTGTATTTATTTCAAGTTAAGATTTGAATTACTTTATTCTGAGTCAAGACTAAACATTTCAGAGTAGGGCGATAGATTCCTCCCCAACTTAATATATCATATTGTAGTGTCTTTGAACTCAGGCAGAATATAATATTTTTAGCATATTTAAATTTAAGAATCTATTCAGGTAGTAAAACCTGTTTAACATAATCCTTACTTTATTTACGACATCAGTGATATCAATTTTTAATCCCAAGTAAGTAATTATACTGACTTTTTCTATTTTCTCACAGTTGCAATTTGAATTTGTTCTGCAATTCCAATCATGAAAATTAATCCTGTTGTATTTCAAAAGTTAAAATTTACATATTTAGTTTTTTAGACATTCAGACTGAGTTTATTTGACTGAAACCAATTTGTTACTTTTAAAAGATTAGCATTTACTATGGTTTGCATTTGTTCAGCTGTGTCCGTAGAGAAAATTAGTACTGTATCATCTGCAAAAATATATATTTTACTGTTTAGTTTAAGATCGTAGAAGTCATTGATATACATATTAAATAAAACTGATCCTAAGACAGATGTTTGTGGTACACCACAGGTCTACTGTTATGGAGCTGCTATAACTGTTGTTTCTTTTTACAATTGGTGATCTATTTACAATTGGTGATCTAGGTCTGAGAATTACGATTCGCAAAAAGACCTTTTTAGGACTTCCAGGGTAACAAATGGCAATGCTGTAGCCAATGAAGTTTTAACTGAGGCTCGGCTATTGCTGTTACCCAGCCATGACTAGAGCTTTTTAGCTCAATAACACTCCATCCACACAGATTTACTTCATTCAGATGACGGGATAAAGAGTCAAGGACTCAGTCCATCGCCCAGTTCTTATAAGAACTATAATTGGTGATCTAGGAAAGGTGGAGGTTGGAGCTAAGATCGACCGTGAGATGCGGTGAGATTGATTTTATTATGAGATGCCCATATAGGGTAACGGATGGCAATGCTGAACCAATGAAGTTTAACTGAGGTTCGGCTGTTGCTGTTATCCTGGGTTAATGAGTTCGCTCTCTTAGGTTTTGCCCTAAGGGAGCACTTTGAGTCTCCGGGGAAAGTGTTCTCCGGCACGGCCCGCTGAGGGGTACTTGCCGGTGAATTATTTTCTTCGGAATGAGCGGTTCTGCTCGGTACTCGAGTTTCACTGAGTAGAACCAACGCTGAGATTTGGACGGTCTTTCGCCCACGAATGAGTGGCCTAGAGATCGTCCGATATTTTTGAGATATCACCTTTACTTACACATACGGTGAAATACCCTTGGAGGTAATGGATGGCAATGCTGAACCAATGAAGTTTAACTGAGGTTCGGCTGTTGCTGTTACCCCCTTCGATAATGAGTTTCGAGAGTTTGCTCTCTTGAGGTTTTTGCTTTAAGGGAGCAATTTGAGTCTCCGGGGAAGGTGTTCTCCGGCACGGCCCGGTGAGGGGCTTTGTCGGTGAATTATTTTCTTTGGAATTTGAGCGGTTCTGCTCTGCGGTCGGGGAGCCCGTCACTGAGTGGAACCAACGCTGAGATAGGGACGGTCTTTCGCCCACTATGGAGTGTCCTAGAGATCGTTCGATTTTTTGAGATATCACCTTTACTTAAACAGTCGGTGATTAATACCCTTGGAGGGTAATGGATAGCAGTGCTGTAGCCAATGAATTTCTGTGGCTCGGCTAATGCTGTTACCCTCCTGCCATGATCAGAGCTTTAATAGCTCAATAACACCTTATCCCTACACTGTCCTCTACAGATAACGGGGAAGATGAAAAGCATTCTTGCTTCGCCCCTTTAAGCCAGTCCTTATAAGGACTATAATATAATTAGTGATCTAGATAGTCTTGGTAGGAGATCGAGACCCAGGGAGGGTAATGGATGGCACTGCTGTAGCCAATGAAGTTCTAACTGAGGTTCGGCTATTGCTGTTACCCTCCTGCCATGATCACAGCTGTATTATAGCTCTATAACACCTTATCCCTACACTCTCTTCTACAGACAACGGGGAATATGAAAAGCATTCTTGCTTCACCCCCTTTAAGCCAGTCCTTGTAAGGATATAAGGACTGGCTTAAAGGGTGAAAGGATTGGTGATCTAACATTTAAATAATTTTTGAACCAGTTTATATGGTATCTCGTATTCCTATGATTTCTATTTTTTTTTTCTTAAACTTTCATGTGATACAGTGTCAAAATCTTTCGTGTATATCTAAAAATACTGCTAATGTTAGTTTATGTTCATCTAGGGAGGTATAAACTGTGTTTGTGAAGTTCAGTAAAGCATGTTCTGTGCTAAACGTTTGTCTGAACCCAAATTGATTACTTGAAAAGTTGCTTTTGTCCCAAGATTTCATGAGTCCAATTTTTACTCATTTCTCTAACATTTTCGAAAAGATCCGTAGAAGGGAGATCGGTCTATAATTTTTCAAGTTATTTTTGTTTCCCTTTTTGAAATAGGTCCAACTACGGCTCTCTTAAAATCCGATGGAAACGTGCTTGTCATCACTGATAAGTTAGAATTGTACATTAGGGGTTCCAAAATTTACGTTTGGCATTCTTTCCCAATGCTAGTGTTAATACCATCGTATCCTGAAGTTTTGGTTGTTTTTTTTAGGCTAGCTAGTAACACTTCTGATTTCGTCTTCACAAGTGGGGAAAAGATATATGGAATTATCAATTTCCTTGGAATGCAATTCTGAGGGGTGGTTTTAGCATTTTTCAGAATGTTTTCACTGACTGTGGCAAAATGATTATTGAATTCTTCAGCTAATCCTCTGTTTCCTTCTCTATTCCTATCGATATCTTTAAATATGGAGAGGGCTTGTTTGTGTATATCTTTGCCGATTAATTTATTCATAAACTTCCATTGATGTTTTATGAGATTTCCTTGACATTTTAGGAATTCATTTCTGTAGTATTAGTTGTTGCTTTCTTTACGGTGTATTAGATTTCTATAGTACTTGAAACTGTGCTCATAATATTGATTATGCTGTTATTTTTTAAAACTTTTTATACACTTAAATTTTTATGTAGTGTCTGATTTTCTGTGTAATCCAGGGCTTTGCTTCTTTCCTTTTGTCTATTTTTTTTTTAACTTTAATTGATTCTTGTATTTTATTGTTCAATATTGCAATAAATTTATGATACGAGGTATTCATATTTGTTGCCGTCGTTATCTCTTCCCAAGAGATATTGCTCGAGCTACGCTTCAATACTCTGCAGTCAATTGTTATTTAGGGGATGTTTTCGGATGTACTATCTCTGTGCTGTACTTGTAAATGCACTTTAATACCGATTGGAAAGTGATTCGGGAGAGGTTGGCGCAGAACTGCTGCTTCAATTTTGTTTCCACTTAAAGTTCTCCCGAATACATGATGTAGCCACTTTCTTCCACCAGTGAATTCTCTGGTGGGGGCATTAATATATTGTTCGAGTCCATGCATGGTAAGTAAATCTAGGTAATCTTGAGAGGAGCAGCTCTTCCTAAGCAAGTCATATTCATATATATATGTGTGTGTGTGTGTGTGTGTGTGTGTGTGTGTGTGTGTGTGTGTGTGTGTGTGTGTGTGTGTGTGTGTGTGTGTGTGTGTGTGTGTGATGATCAGCTTTTACTCGGTTGTTATACATTTGAAAAAAATATAGATTTAATGGCTATAAGACCGAGATAACATATAAAGATCTTAATGATAAATACTACTAGTTTCGGCATATAGCAGCCTTCTTCAGGTATTTATAAAGGAAAAGAATACTAATAAATATTGAATTATTTAAACAAACTGGAAATTACAGGTACAAATTGCCTCACATAATCGATACATAAAAACGTTGTATTTTTTCAAGTTGTTCCAACTGGCGTGCCATTGTTTGTTGCAATTGTGCGTGCAGGTTCACGTGAACGCCAATATTGAATAACTGCAGCATGGCTATCTGGGATGTTATAACTTAAATTGTTGTTTAAGTGGACCGGGTTCAGTAGGATTTCCCTTGATTCTACGATTTTCCTTTCAAACTCATCATCACAGCGAAAGATATTTTCTGATCTATTCCAGCAGACAGAATGGCTTCGTTGGTCATCATTAGGATTATTTGAAAAAAGAACATGACTGTATAACGCATTTGCATGAGATCTTTTGTAAGAGATGTCTCTCTTATACTCTTCTATTCGTTGTTCAATAGATTTGTTAGTTTGACCAAAGTATGGGATATTGCAATCGCACCACAATTTATATACTCCAGGGTACTTAAGGTTGTGATGAGTAGGTTTTGGATGGCTGATTAGAGAACGGATTTTTGGAAGTGTGGTGAAGAAGGTCCTGATATTATATTTTTTAAGGACTTTAGCTATTTTCTTAGAGACTGTGCTAATGTATGGAATGGAGATGCTACCTTTAAAATTAATAGTCTCTGTTGTGCACTGCTTAGGAAGGTTCAGAAGAAATTTCTTAATTGTTTTTTCAGAGTATCCATTTTGTTTAAAAATAAGAGTGAGCTGATTCATTTCTTTTTGTAATTCATCTTGTTCATTTAAGAGAGAACGTGCTCTGTGTCCTAAGGTAGATATAATTCCAAGTTTTTGTGGTGGAAAATGATGAGAAAGATTATGCAGATATCTATTGGTATGCTTAGGTTTTCCGTACATAGAGATTTTTAATCTTTCAGAGCATCGTGTAAGCATAACAGCCAAAAAAGGTAAAGAGTTATTATTTTCTATATCAGTAGTAAATTTTATATTAGGATGTTGGATGTTTAGATGACGAAGAAAATCTGTGATATATGTGTGCCCGTGATTCCAAATAATGAATATATCATCAACATCTCTTTTCCAAACTTTTGGTTTAAATGAGAAGGAAGATATGGCTTTCTTTTCAAAATCTTCAAGGAAGATGTTAGCTAGCACTGGGGACAAAGGGTTGCCCATTGCCAGGCCTTGTTTTTGTTGGTAAATGGAGTCCTGATATCTGAAGTAACCAGAATGAATGCAATGCTTTAATAAAGTGAACATTTATTTGGATAATTTGTCCTGTAGTAATGTAAGTAACTCGTCCATAGGAACGTTAGTAAATAAAGATATAATGTCAAAACTAGCTAGAATGTCATTTTCATCGATGGGAATATCTTTAATATGAGAAACAAAATCTGTGGTGTTTTTGATGAAAGATGAAGATTTATTGGAAAAACACTTGAGGTACTTTGCTAAATATTTTGAAAGTTTATATGTAGGTGAATCAATTCCTTCCACAATTGAGCGAAGAGGGATGTTTTCTTTATGAATTTTTGGAACTCCATAGATGCGTGGGATAAGAGGATGTAGAGAGCGTAATGAGAGGCGAATATTATGAGGAAGTTCACTCGCAGACTTTAACAAGTTGTTTGTACGGTTTTGTAATTCTCTTGTAGGATCTTCCTGAAGAATTGAATACATTGAACTATCTTCAAGTAATTGAAGCATTTTGTTGTGGTAATCTTCAGAGTTGAGGATGACCGTAGAGTTGCCTTTATCTGCAGGTAAGATAATAATGTTACTGTTCTGTTTTAGATTTTTTAGGGTTTTTCTTTCAGCCACTGAAATATTATCTGCTGGAGGTTTGGCATTATTTATAATGAAAATCGATTCAATACGAAGAAGTTTCGCCAAATGATTAGGAATGAGTGAACTTGCTTTTTCTATTTTTGTAAGAAGAGATTCTTTAGGGATAAATTTTGTTCTACAAAATTTATCCCCAAAAAAAAATATATATATTTTTTTTTTTTTTTCTTAAAAATCGAGTTTCATCGAGATGTGACATAATTTCAATTATATATAAATCTTAGGTATAACTGAAAAACTCATTTTGAAGTTTTTTCCCCCTTAATTTTAACAAACAGCATTCTCTTGATGTTGTCAAATATGAAGAGCAAAAGATCAAATCGTTTGAGTAATTTTTTTGTCAAATCATTTTCATAGGGCTTCGGGAGTTTTATCAGAATGTGCAAAGTTACAGAAATCATTCTACGAAGAATAAAATGCGTAATTTTCTAGGGATCATTGTCCTTTACTTATTCGTTGTTTGTAGAGCATGCATCGTTCATTACAGCCAAAAATATACAAAATTTGTTTTCTTAGCATATTTCGTTAATCGAATAACCGTAAAATTTATCAAACATTATTCCTTCATATATCATTCAAAATATTTTCAATTAACTCTCTCGCTGTCTCTCTCTCTCTCTCTCTCTCTCTCTAACACACACACACACACACACACACACACACACACACACACCAGATAGAGACATTGGATTTCTAAAATGTTGTTAGTTATTTCAACAGAAAACATTTTATATTCTATTGTTTGATTATGATGGAAAAGTGAAGAAGGCAACAGACGAATGGGGATGTAGACACCCTGAAGGATCACTTAACTGAATCGCTTAATAGCAATTCAGTTAAATTGGCAGTGTGGACAAAGGATATTCGTTATCAATTTAATATTGCAAAATGTAAGGTAATACATTTCGGAATGAAAATATTCCATACTGTGTATGACTTCGATAGTACTGGAATTTGGGAATCTGACAATGCTAGGGATGATGGCAGAGAGAGAGAATGCATAAGTTGGTAAAATAGTTCAAAAATTGCTTCCATATTGATAAATAAAAATACGGAGGTTATTAATCCCTATTTCGAAAACTATTCTCTTTATATGGCCGAAAGCTGGTTATTGTGTGCAGAAAATAATGTCACCTGAGTTTCTTTGGGTTCAGGAGGTAGTTTGATTACGAGTATGTTTAGAGGGGATTTGGTGGTCTGAAACTGGGAAGGTTTGGTTTTGACAATGGTGAATGAGTGGAATCGATTGCCAGAAGCAATCCATTCCATTCATTCACCATTCTAGAAAAACATAAAGAAACACGAGATAACTGTGTGTGTGTGTGTGTGTGTGTGTGTGTGTGTGTGTGTGTGTGTGTGTGTGTGTGTGTGTGTGTGTGTGTGTGTGTGTGTGTGTGTGTGTGTGTGTGTGTGTGTGTGTGTGTGTGTGTGTGTGTGTGTGTGTGTGTCGAAATGCTTGTTAAACACGAAAAGTCAGCAACCTTGATAATCAAGGTTCTTGATACTGATATCAACCTTGATATTATCAATCCACTTTAGAATATTTACATGGTCAGGTTCTAAGATGATCCTAATAAGCAAAACATATCGACGTGATGCGTGATCGATATTTCAGGGTAGATATTACTGAAACAGCCATCAGGAAGTTTGCTTATGCAGATGATCTAGCTTTGGCGATCAGCGACAAGTTCTATAAAAAGAATTGAAGAAATATTGACAAATGATCTGTCTGCTTTATAGCAGTTCTGTAAAAAATGGAGATTAACACCAAATTCTGGTAAAACCGAATGTTCTTCCTTTCATCTCAATAACAGACTTGTATATCAAAAACCAGAGATATATGCTGATGGAACCTTAATTTCGTTTTATCTGACAACTAATTATCTGGGAATAACTCTGGATAGAACTCTGTTATAAACAGGACATGCTTAATATCGCTGCTAAAGTTGTAGTACCACAAAGTACCACAAAAGCTTCTTAACTATATTATTTCTGGTGCGTAAATAATATACTTCAGAAGCTTTGTGGTACTATATGGGGCTCAAGTGCCACAACTCTGCGGTGCACCACCATGGGTCTAGTTTACAGTGCAACAGAGTATGGTACTCCTGCCTGGCTCAATAGTTACCATGTCAATAAACTAGATGCTGAACTTAACTCCATTCTTAATAACGGATTGATTGATTAGGAGTACACCCTTACAATGGCTCTCCACTCTGAGCCATATTGCTCCTCCAGAACTGCGACGAGAGGAAGCCTTGCTTCGTGAATATAAAAAAAATTTAAATAACCGAAGCCTTTCAGTATATAAATTTGTTCCAGATGCTTTATATAATAGACTAAAAATCCAGAAGACCTGCCATAAAAACCGCCTGTAATCTTCTTAGCCAGAATGACAGGTGTGGTAAGTAGGTGGGTTGTACTGTTGTCCCAAGCAGTATTACCTGAAGTTCGTAATTACATAAACATCTTCTAAAAACCACCTGGTTTTGATCTGCCCAGGAATATATGGACGACGGCTAACAGGAATCGTACAGGCCATGGTGTATGTGGAGACTTACTTTGGGTTAAGATACCAAATCCCCATTGTTCATGTGGAGCTGAGACCCAAACCATTCGCCATATAGTACAGGAATGTGAACTGACAGATTACCCAGGTGACTCTTTGACCTATCCCCAGATTCGATCAATTGGATTAAAAACCTAAACGTTAAAATATGATTAATCGTCTGTCTGACTTGTCATTTATTTTGTGTTTGAATCTGCCTGAATGTAGATGTTTTACTTTTTATTTATATTATCATATATGTATCTTATCTATGTTCATATGTATTTTATCTTATTGTCTTTTAATATGTAATTTTAATGGAATACGATAAATAAATCGACTCATCTGAACTGCAATTGTTTGAGTCTTTCTTATTCTCGATTCATTTATTGTAAAGAATTGTAGCGAAGTTACTATTATTAGAGAATTCTGCTATTTACGGAGGGAATCTCTACTACCAGTTGTTAAATGTGAACGGCAAACTTAATATAAATTGCAGTTTATTCAATGTAACTCTTTGTATATCTATGATATACAAAGAGTTACATTGAAGAAGAATTCAACTGAATAAAGGGATTTTGATTTAAACAAATAAGTATGAAGGTTTCGTGATCGTGAGGGTTGGTGTCAGGTAAGTATGTTAGGATGAGAGATGAGCGATGAAATGCGCTGGATTTTAATTGAGCGACACACTGCTGTAGAGAGTAATGAATGCAAGGAGTATTGCAGGAAGCACACCATTATTCCTACACAGGGTGCTGTGTAGTCGTAACTTAGCGCATCCATCACACAGAAAGCTCAACTAGAACGTAGTGATATTGGTGTGCACACATAAGAAAACTCCTGTTGGGTGGGTGAAAAATGACACAGAGCAACTGAACTGAGGATGTGAGATGGGGGTCACGAATGTGGCAGATATTTGCTCGTTAGGAGGAGGAAGAAACGATGCATTGGCTATTTTTTCTTGCATCCTTCCGTATGGTCAATCTCCATCCGAGGGATCCAGTTAAATAATCGAAATTTCTTTTTTCTCTCCTTAGGTTTTCATGCAAAAAATACTGAGAGAAGACTTGAGATTAAGATGAAGATATATGATATTGTCCTCATTCCTATAATAACCTTGAAGGTGAAGTTCGTGTACACTTGAGAGAGGTTATTCCGAAAAGATACTGAAGATTTTTCCTCCCACTAAACAGATAAATGTACATGTCATGGATAGATGTAATTCATTTTCATAGCAAATCGCTAAATAGCAAAGGAAAGAGACGCCTGACTGTCCGGGCAGCAATTAGAATGAAAGAAAACGATAATCTAATTGTTTTTTGAAGATATGTTGTTTATATAATCCCTTAAGATAAATAGGATCTTGTGTATATATAAATTATTTTATTTGAATGTATTTGAATGTATTTGTAAATAAAGTAACTCTACCAGTGCCGCTGGTGCCAAGTCCGGATGAGAGAGGAGGAGGGGGGTGGGGTATTTGTGGCCACCAGCCGCAGTACATCAGAAATTGTCCCGCTACAGAAACCTCATGTATTGAAAGAAATCGGATTAGTTCTGCGGAAGAATCTCGAGAGAAAATGATTATGGTTGGTAAAGGCTCTCTTAGAAAAGTGAACAGGAGGAAGTTTCTTGGAAAAGATATCTTCACACCGGACACCAAAACTGGATGTTGGAACATCAGGACAATGTATGAATCTGGAAAAGCACATCAAATAGCAAAGGAGATGGATAGATACAAAATAGAAATAGCAGGGTTAAGCGAAACCAAACGGAAAGTAAATGGAGAGATCAGTCTAACATCCAACAAACACGTCAATATATTCTGGAGACTCCGAAGATGAAGAACATAGCAAGGGTGCTCCTCTGGTGACGACAGTGTAGAGAAGAAAATTACTATTGGAATGGAACATAGTACAAGAAAGAATAATAAAAACGAGGTTAAAACCTCATATAAAAATATTACTATAATAAACATGTACTAGCTAAAAAGAGTGCCGACCGGAAGAAAAAGAACCTTTTATGACCTAATGCATAGAGAGTTAGATAAGAGCAACAAAAGAGATTATTATTATTATTATTATTATTATTATTATTATTATTATTATTATTATTATTATTATTATTATTATTAAGACAGGCCTCCAGGGAATCAGGGACTCATCGAGGGAGACCACATACAACACGCACCAGCTGTCATACTTATTCTTGAACTCATTCACACTGCTTGCACACAAACCACATCCAATGCCAATCCATACTAATCACGCACAACGTTATCAAAGAAAAATCTAGTCCTCACCCCTTTCCTAGTGGCGTTCATTCTCAACTTCCAGGATACTCTCTTATCCTTTCCATCACACTCAATAAAATGAAAAATTCCATCAACTGCAAACCAGTCTTCAAAATTTCAATCTTTCTTCATAATCAGTATTTCACAATCCTGATATCATTTTAGCATTCTTCTTTGTACTCCTCTCCATTATATTAGAATCACAACGGAAACAAGGAGACCAGACCTGCGCACAGTAGTCCAAGTGAGGTCTTATTAAGGCCTTGTAAAGAGGCAAAATGCATTCTTATCTTTACATGTGAACGTTCGTTTCAGCATTATCTTTTGAGTTGTATTTGCAATCTTTGCTACATGGTCCCTTCAATTTTAACTTCCTGCCTACTAAAACACAAGATTGATTCCAACTCTGACCAGTTTCTGTTAATATAAACCTGTCCAACAAAATCAATATAATGCGACATTAGATATCTTATCTGATCGAAGTGAATGACTTTATATTTACTAACATTGAAATGATAACCATTTATCCATTCCGCAATTCCAGCCTATTCAAATTGTTCTGCAAGGACTGCATATCAACAGCATTTCTGATTACCCGTATCCAGATTTTGTCAGACGTATATAGGCGTCCTAGCTAGTTGGGAGGTTAAACAAGAATACAAGGTGAAAAAAAAAGTTTCTCTTTCTGTAAGTTTTAAGTGATATAATTGTTATATGCGTTTTCGCAACTCAGTGGTGTATTTGATTCTATGAATACGTTTTGAGCAATACATTACAGGAAGTTCCGGTTTCAGCCTATTTTAACTGAAATGCTTCGATTCAGTACTTGATGTATAAAATGTTAACGATGTATACAAGTTGAATATGTACAATGAAAGTCTAAGCCAATTTATGGATATTGAAGAAAAACATAATATACATTTTTTTCTTAAAATGTTGTTCAATCATAACACACTGTCTACAGTCGTCTTACAAAATGAACCATTTTGTAAGACGACGGGGTGGTGAGAATTACGTCACTAATCTTTGTGCCAATTTGCTACAACCAAATTTAACTCATATTTTCAAGTATTGTTCACGCTGGCTTCAAATCAATTTAGATGTATTAGGAAGATTTTTTTATTTACTTTAATCTTATTCATTTATTTATCTATCTTTCCAGAAATGAAGTCATTAAAAAAAAAGATGGAAATGAAAATCAGATTCCATTTTCTTCTAGATAATCTAAATGAGGTTAAATTCTCACTGTAAAATGACAATTTCATTAAACTAGCGAAATGTTAGGATTCTTTTCTGATTCCCTGTGGAAAGTTCATCTTTTTTTTTCGATGTATATCCTGATGCACAGCTGATAGTTGGAGAAGAAGCCTTCACATAAAATATTCACTTGACACAAAAACTATGAATTAATATGAACTTATTTAGCTTCTTACTAAAATCTGTGCTAAGATAATAATGTATCTTCCCACAGATTTAACCCTTTCATGGTAGGGAAAACGCACGCACACACGGACATGCACAGTATATGTTTAGTTTATGATCTGATAAGTTAGTGATCTTATGAAATAAGATCACTAACTTAGAACAGAAAGAACGTAAGTAGGCGAAATTATAGAAATTAAAGAACGGAAAACGTAACGATAAAAAGAATAATTTTAATCGTAAAATATAAAATTTCAGAACTTCTCAACATTCTTATGGCGTTTCATTCTATGAGGAAAAAAACTCCATCTTTCTTTCTTTACTAAAAGAAAAGACAAAGCTTCCTCCGTTGTATTTTCTAGGCGTCTACCAGATCCTCTGCTCTTGTGACATGTCTTATTTTGAATGACTGGATGTGCTACTTTTGTCCATCGCAGTGGACGTAAATCTTATATTTAGTATCGTGAGGCCGAAACATTCTAGCTTTGTGAATATGCGATATCTACTAAGCAAGCACAGAGTCCTGTGGAATAAGACCAAAACCTTATATAAGAGTAGAATCTTTATCAGGTAACTTGTGAGCCATGATTACGTAGTTAAAACTTAAATAGATCTGATGGCCTACCTTATTTCAGTTTATGGAGAAAGGGAAAAGACGAGAAGGCATCCTTGGAAGCTGAGATAAGAAGGGGGTGAGGGCTAGATTTTCCTCTCAGAGGGTGGTGCGTGATTGGAATGGATTGCCGTTGGATGTTGTGAGTGCAAACAGTGTGAATGAATTCAAGAATAAGTATGATAGCTGGTGTGTGTAGTATGTGGCCTCCCTCGATGAGTCCCTGACTCCATGGAGGTCTCTCGTAATAATAATAATAATAATAATAATAATAATAATAATAATAATAATAATAATAATAATAATAATCTCCCTTCTGGGGAATAGTACGTTTTCAGTTTGTTAATCTTTCCTTTAAAAAAAAAATTAAGAATTCATTAACTGTGGTTACCTTTAAAGCAGTTGTCCCCCCCCTTTTTTTAATTGCTCTTTTAACTGTATATTATGTTTTTTTTTTTAATTGTACTGACGATGCCTTTGATAGGAGAAAATTTTATGATGAAAATGATTTTATTTAATGTAGGCTGTCTGTTCTTTGATTTCTATAATAATCAAATAATTTTATATAAATATCTGTTTTTTAGTAGGACTATATTCACTATATATAAAAAAATAAACCTATCGTTTTTAGGATTATTTTGGATCGTTTTCATACAATTACATACTTCTTTGATTATCTACTTGAATACGAAAATGAGAACATTTTGAATTGTAATATATTGTATTAAACTTAAAATATAAATGTTTACATCTTTCTAAGAAAAATGTAATATAGTTTTTTTTTTCTGCGATTAGTTTGAAATACTACTTGAAAGAACAGACTACGCAATAAAATAACATTTTGTTAATTTCGAAGTTTTTTTTTTTTCTAACTTTCCAAAAATACAAAAGTTACAAGGTATATAAATCAGAGTCTGGGGTGAAAGTGTCAGAGAACAGAGACGGGAGGAAGTGAAAGTCAGATAATAAGTACCTAGAAGCCAGCGCCTTTTTGGCTGAAATCCATAGGTAGTCACTGGTGATTAACCTCGTTGTGACATGCACCAGACTGAACAAAGAGAAACAAAAACAGACGCCCGAACTAACAAAGTATGGCCAAATGCACCCGGAAACGATACAACAACAATCACAGACGATACTGCAGCCTGTGAAAAACAAAGTAATAAACCTAATGCTTGCGAGGACAAAAAGAAACAAAAAAAAGCCAATATTGAGCTATTGCTCAATAGTTGTTGAGAACTATGAATTAACTGAGGAGGGAAGGAATTGCAGGATAAAGTCATTGACAAATTTGTGTGGGAGGTAGGTTGAAGTAATGAAGTGGTCTAAGGAGATCAATGACCTTTGATATACTAAGCCGAATTAGTTGGGGAAAAAAGGGTTCGTCGACCGGAACACTAATTATCAGACAAAGGCTAAAGGAATCACCCAAAGGAGTGAAGATAGACTAGTTAATCAGACTTACATTCTAATTGTCGAGGGATTTAAAGAGGGATATAGAGACTGATCGAATTCTTTAGAAACAGCGAAAAGTTGAGTAGGGCGTAATTATTCAAATATCCGTTGGAATTATGCAAGCAAATACAAAATTCATGCAATGTTGCAAATAGTTGATTAACAGGAAAGATCAAGCCCTCATTTTATATAATAGGGACATTTCAGCTGAAGGTGAGCTAGTCCGGTCTCATACGGAGGTGGAAGGGTTTTTTTCCAACCGGAAACTCGGGTTTTTCGTTCCGCATAGGGCAAACCGAGAGAAAACACAATTTATAAACGAAGTATGCTTAAAGCATTGGGCTAACCTTAACCTAGAATCATGGTTAGGAAATCCAAGGATAATACTTTGGACGGTAATGAGTCCTTAAGGACCACTTAAGAGCCCAAAAGAAGAAATGAAGTTCGATAATCCAGAAATCCTGCTCTAGAGACCAAACATGGAATTTTTTTCAGAAATCCCTTCAGGCCTCTCATAAGCAAGGTTTCACTTCAGGGCCCTCAAAGTTTATTTCACTGTCTTACACTGACAGTGAAATAAATATCCCACTTAAAGTCATTCATAAAACCTTCATGTCCATTTCGGGATTGTAATCCAATGACCTATTGGTTTAGGAGCAGGTAGGCCACCCACTGCAAACCAGGCCTGCGATGATGATACAATGACAGTCGATATATAGAATATAACTTTGGGTTAATTAAAGTCATTTTGTTCAAAAAACGGTGATTTATTTTTTCATTTAAATTTTTTAACATTATCAAACTGTGTTCATTTTTTTGAGAAATAAATATCTTTTCTACATAAATCCTCTAGAGGATTTATTTCTATTTGATTCCTGACCGCAGCAATTACTGCAGTCAGATAAAGTGTCAAATTTCTGCCCTAAAAAGAGTAAAATACTACTACTACTACTATTACTACTATTACTAATAATAATAATGAGAAATATTCTGAGAACAAAACTAAATGGATTAAATACAATTAGAGCAATGCGATGAATTCTTGGGCTATACCAGTGATCCAATACACAGCTGGCATAATAGATTGGACAAAAGAAGAACTGGGCAAACTGGACCGCAAAACTAGAAAACTAATGACTATGCAGTATGCATTACATCCACGAGGCGATGTTGACGGTTGTACCTACCAAGGAGAATAGGTAGACGAGGTCTGCTGCAAGTGAGACAGACTGTAGAAGAAGAAGAAATTAGCTTAAAAAGTCACATCAACAATAGCTCTGAGCAAATGCTTCAAGCAATTACACAAGAGGGCCTTCTAAAAGCAACAGGAAACAGATCCGATTACAAAAAGGAACAACAAAATATCCGATATGTGCGCTGGAAAAATAAACTCTTGCATGGTCAATTTCTTCGAGAAACTGAGGAAAAAATTGACACGAACAAAACGCGGTAATGGCTACAATAAGGATATATTAAAAAAGAAACAGATGGATTTATTCTAGCAGCTCAATAGCAGGCATTACAAACTAATTTAATCAACTCAAAAATTTTGAACATCAATAATAACAGCAAATGCAGATTATGCGATCAGAAAGATGAGACTGTAGAACATCTAATCAATGCCTGCAGCAAGATAACTCAAATTGATTATAAATACCTCCATGATTAAGTGGCCAAAATAATTCATTGGCATCTATGCAAAAAACATGGCTTTCCTACATCTCATAACTGGTAGCAGCATAAAATAGAGACAGTATGGAAAACGAAACAGCAAAAATTCTCTGGGACTTTAGAATACGAACTAATCGGCATTTGGAACACAACAGACCTGACATCACAATTATCGAACATCGACAGGTTTGGATTATCGATATTGCAGTACCCAGTGATAACAACATTAACAACAAAGAACTGGAAAAAATTACTAAATATCGAGATCTGGCAATCGAAGTGGGCCGGCTGTGGCTTAAACACAGTAAAGTTATCCCAATAGTTATCAATGCACTTGGCGTAATTTCAAAGAAGCTATACAACTATTTACAGCAATTAAATATCAACGAGTGACTTCATATGATATCTAGAAAAAATAGCATCACTTGGAACGGTCCATATTTTACGACGCTACCTGACGGAATATTCTTAGATTCTTGGGTGGAATGAATTGTTTTGTAACACCAGTGAAATTGTCGTTTGAATAATATCTTGCTTTGACTACGTTTCAAGTGTGTGAATAAAGTAAAAAAAATAATAATAATTTTTATTCTTCTTAATGGAATATTTACTAATAGCTAAGCTAAAGGTTTTATTAATATAATATAGTTTGAAAGTTACTGGCATTCTTTCCAGAAAGAGAAAGGCTTGAAAAGGGGAAAAAGCAAATGTCCTGAGGCAAATGATAAATATAGCTTAGACATTAAATCTGTATTCATAATTCTATTGCATTTTTATCGGAATAACGAGGTCAGGCAATCGGAAACTACACATTAATGACTTATACGAAACCTCATGAAGACATATTCATGATTCCTCCCCCCCCCCCATACAGCTTTTCTATAATGGATGTACAGATTTCTATTTCCTAGAGCAACTAAATCTAAAATCAATCCAAACATACAATAATGCAATGTTATATATTTCCTTATTATTTCTTCAAATAATGATCGCTGAACGTCTCCAAACAGTTTCATCTCCTTACCGAAAACGAATGATAAATTGGTCAAAAGCGAATTTTCCTCTCTTTCTTTTGTTTTGGTGTTTATTTAGTTTTGATAATATGTAGAAAGAGAATGGTTTCCTGCTGTTCATTTATTCTTGAGTACTGTTTCTCTGTTGATTTCGTATATTCGTTGGTGGAAATTCATCAATTTGTTCTCATTTCCTTTAAAGCATATTTTATAATGAAAATAAAACATAGAACTATAGTACTATGTGGGATAAAAGCTACAGTTGAAAGCTCTGCGTAACCATCTTATTTTAATTTGTAAATGAGATTTGGTATGCGTATCTTCGTCGACTTTTTTTATCTTGTTACAAATCCTTTCTCTGGCAGCATCACAAGAACAATATCTCTCAATACCAAAAAAAAAAAAAATGAATTTCTCATCATCTGGACTAACGCTTGGGAAGTGACAATGAGGTGTTTAAGCTGAGTTCGTGGATTTTGCCCCCCCCCCCTCTCTCTCTCTCTGTTGCTGAATGTCATGGATCATTTGCTAGCAATTATGATAATGTTGGTAATAAGTTATTCAACCATCGAGAAAGGTTATGAAAACAAGAAAAGCCACTTGACTACAGATATTATCACCACCATTATTGATAATAATAATACCATTAACAGTCATTGTTAAGAAGTAACATCGAGAGCAACAACGCCGTTTTCGTGAAAATCAGTTGGGTGAATAATGTGAAAATTTACAGAAACATAAACGATGAAGAAATATAACTGAAAAACAGAGAATAGATCGGGAAGATATTAAGAAATAAAAATAATTATAGATCTCCTACTCGTAGATTCTCAAAATAAACATCACTTTTAAAACAAATGTGAAGGGAAGACCTCAGTCTTTTTTTCAGAGTTCGAATATATATAAAAGAAGATGTTTTTATTCAGCTATGGAAGAGAAACGAACTGCGTTTACTTGTGCAATTTGCAAGACACTTCAGATGTCCAATAAAGCAAAGCAGCGGTATCGCACTAGGACGAAGAAGTTCATTTTCTACCTAAAGATGTTCACAAACATGTGCATGTTGGAACTCGAAACCCATACACTGACTTTATGTGAGCGAAGAATTTGGTTCGATTTTTTGTTGGAGAGCGGATACTTTATTCATTCAATTTTCTGAACACATCCGTTAAAAATAGGTTGAGTCATCTGGTAAGCGTATGCCGTTGCATTTAGGGCAAGGGTATTATGTGTAGATTTGTGTACGTTGCCCGATTTGTACGATAGTGGAAGTAGAAAGTTGAATCACCTGGTTGAAAACACAGCTACCATCCTATGAAACAAGCTGATTCCTCCAATGGAAAAGCCTTAAATCAAAATTCCTCACATGCTCCACGTGACTCAAACCGAGTCTGTGCAGTAGAAAGCCGAACGTCGCGAAGTCTCCCATAATCCAGGAAGGTTTTTCAGTTCATTAATCTCTTTATTATCTTTCTATATTATATTTTTGTAATAGTGGTAACAGGAAGAGGGGATGACTTTAAATGGAATACACTTGAGTAATAATCTGCTGAAGTGATCGTCATGGTGAAAACGGAGATGAACTAATTAATCTCGCAATCACTTATTTTAGCATAATCTCGAAACCGAATGTTTAATGAGAAATAATGAGAAACTCGAATTTTACAGAGGAATAGTCAATTACAGCGTTTCTAGATTTATAATATGCCATAAAGTTAACAGCGTGAAAGTCACCCGCGTGATTACTTTTATCGACACTGAATATGTCGTTATCTGTGCTACGATGGACGGGGGTCGGTGTACCATTTGAATACGATCCAGTACCAGAATGAGAGGGAAAAAATGCATTGATGAGACTGAAAAAAAAAAAAAAAGAAAAGAAAAGAAAGAAAGAATTTTTTTTTCGATCGAGCTCCGATCCGATCCAATCCAATCCTTCTGCACTACAACGGTATCTCGTGATCATATTTTGCTCTCATAAAATCTTTATTCAAATGAATTTTTTCCTTTTGTTTTTCATATTTTCCAATTTGTATATCTTTAATGACTTTTCTATGGATGAAACATGATAAATTATATAGTACTTTCCTATGCAATTAAAACAGAGAATTTCAAACTTTTTCATCGGGCATAGCCTTGAGGCTCGGTCTTAATTATCATATTCTTATTCTCTGCATTAATAATAATTTATAAAGTATTTATTATTAAACTGTGTGATTTATTTATAATTGTTATAATAAGGGCGTAATTATATTTTAGAATTATTCAATTAGAAATATAAATTTTTGTAATTATTTTGACATACGCTTTTCCCGAAGACAGTCAAGTTTATACTTCCGAGTTTATTATATTTTTTTTTCTTAAATGCCACAAATGAGAAAAACGGATAGTGTGAATACATGCAGTTGCAATATGTAGCAAATGGAATGTTAAAATTTGTCTCCAATACACGCAAGCCCGGTTGGCCCAGTTCCCAATTAAGGACTGCTAATTCGCATACCGCCTTGGAGGAAGATGCTCGTGAATATTTTAGGTGGGAGATGAATTTCTTTATATGGCGTGAGAACATTACTCTGTTTATTAGATTTCTGAACTGGCAAAAAAAGTTTTATGCTGTGTTTCTAGAGCAAAGTTTCTGAATTATGTTAAAAATAAAAAAAAAAAAATACGAAAAAAAATCCGAAAAACGGTGACTGGAATAATAGTGACTCCAAAAGAATGCATCCAACTATTTTTTAAGGGAATGAAAATAATAATTATATTTATTTTATGATTGTTTCAAAGACTAATGGGAGTGCTTTAGAATAATTCTATTATCTTTTTTTTTTTTGAAAAATCTGGCTTAGCATGAATTTTTTTAGTTTTATCTCGAAAGATTCACAGTTTTGTTTTCTCCTGTTGTAAATAAAATATTGCATAAACATTTGATATGAAGTTCAGTTTCAGTTCGCTGTATTTCATCCTGATGTCTTCTCTTATAATAAAGACTGCCGGGTGCGCACGCACCCCCCCCACACACGCACACCAATCCCAAACGTGTGTGAAACAGATAAAAATAATTCATCATATTTCTTGATTTTATTTTGTTTGTTTACACTCAAAACCCGAGGCTCTCAGCTCATCTTGTAGTCCTAGGCCACCGATCTTTTCAAAATTTCTTCAAAGTTCCTAGTGCAAGTAGAATTGCTATATTTGGTGTATAATGGATAATATTATACACTTTTATATGTGTCTCTCTCTCTCTCTCTCTCTCTCTCTCTCTCTCTCTCTCTCTCTCTCTCTCTCTTTCTAAGGATTCAAGCCTATCGCTCTTAAGATACTGGGTGAGCTAACAGGGAAATATTATGAAAAAGGCACCTTCTAGGGGACCAAGCACGATACTTTTCAGGCCACTTTAGGCCTCTAATAAGGATAACTTATCACATCAAATGATGAAAATGATTTACCATTTTCATCATTTGATGTGATACGTTATTTCATCCAGCTAAGGAACGAAAAATATGTCATTTGATTTATTTCATTTTAAAATAAATTATTTGCATATTTTATAGGGCAAAAACAAAGTATTTAAATTAATTGTATGATCAAAAACAATTCGTTTCTAAGCACGATAAATTCTTTGAATTTTCTATCGAAAATTTACAATTTGATTTGATGAAGGTGGCGCTTCACGTGTCAATTTGTTAGCGCAAACTGAAAGTTTACAAACTGCGCTAACGAATCATTGAATTGAATCTTTCAAATACACTCTTTAATGGTGCAAATGTTGAGGATGATCATAAGGGAATAATTCGGAAAAAAGGTTTGAAGTAATGCATCAATCACGAAATTCCAGTTTTAGTAAATCAGCTTTATATTTGCTTATTAATAATAAGAATATTTACCCAACTTAAATAAAGACACCAATAATATCTTTTTTTACATTGGTTCCACCCACCCACGAAAGGTTTATTTCATTTATTTTTATTTTTATTTTTTACTTATTTTTTACAAAGTCCGGAAAAAATCTGCTCTAGAGACTAAACACGGAGCTTTTTCAAACCACTTCAGTACTCCAATAAGCGAGACGATGATTTCACACCGGGTGATGAAGTTCATCTCCCAACAAAAATCAATTGCCAACAACCTTCTAATGGCATCCTATGATATTCAATTCTCTTCCAAATAGTCAGCTAAAATTTCAGTTCGTTCATTTGCTTATGACTCTAAAACAGGGGTCGCAAACTGAAGCCCGCGGGCCGAATACGTTCCGCGAAGGCTTCGTATTATCGGGCCCGCGACCTTTCTGATTTCAACCAGTTTGAAAATTATTATTATTATTATTATTATTATTATTATTATTATTATTATTATTATTGTTATTATTATTATTATTATCTCGGGCAACTCCAAGGAGTAGACCTCATCGAGGGAGGCCCTAACATCATATCAAGAGCAACTATTCGACATTCACGCAGTATTTATCATACTTTGCCTTGAATTCATTCGCAGTCATAGCACGACAACAGACTCTGGCAGCTTATTCCAGTCACTCACCACTCTCCAAGTAAAAAACCTATTTCTAACACCCCTGCTAACAACACTCTTGCCCAGCTTCCATGTATGGCCCTAGTCCTCCCACCACCAATCCTATTCTCAAAAATATATTCTGGATTAATTCTATAGAAACCCTTCAGTAATTTGAATGTCTCAATCATATCATCCCTTTCCCGCCTATCAACCAATTTTTGCAACCCACAAATCTTCGACCTGTTCTCATAAGGTTCATTGCACAGAGCTGCTATCATCTTGGTCACTCGTCTCTGGATCTTCTCCACCCCCTCCCCATCAAGAAGAAACCCTGGCGCCCATATCTGGGCACAGTAGTCTAGATGGGATCTTATCAAGGCTCGATATAGAGGAACAACTTGTTTGTCTCTGCATGTTAAAGTATTTTTCAGCAACCAAGTGATTTGATGAGCTGTTTTGGCCATTTTTGCAATGTGCCCCCTAAACTTCAACTCCCTATCGTCCAACACTCCCAAATCCCTGGTATCATCAATCTCCTGGAATACGGCTCCACCAATCTGATATTCTGCTGCTAATCTTTTCACTCCAAAATGCATAACCTTACACTTTGCCACATTAAATTGACATCCATTTTCCTTAGCCCAGTCCTCCAAACTATCCAAATCACCTTGCAAAATTTTGACATCCTGTGCACTCACAATTGCTCTACCCAACTTTGCATCATCAGCAAACAAGTGAACACTTCCCCTAAGATCCTTTCCTATATCATTAATTAACAAATTGAAAAGTAGTGTTCCAAGAACAGAATCCTGCGCCACACCACTGGTCACAAGCCATCTTTTGGACTCCACTCCTGAATAAACCACTCTCTGGTATCTCTCCATCAACCACCCTCCTGTACATCTCACCAACCTTATATCCATTCCCATCTGCTCCAGTTTACTGATTAGAGTAATATGTGGTATCCTGTCAAAGGCCTTAGCAAGGTCCAGTAGAATCACTGTAAACCCATTACCCTTATCCAGTTCAGCTGTCACTGTGTTATAAAACGTCAGCAAGTTACTGAGGCATGATCTACCCTTCACAAAACCATGTTGTCCCCCATACAGTATCCCATTTTCAGCTTTCCATTCCTGTATTCTTCTCTTGACTAATTTCTCCAAGACCTTGACAATGATTCCTGATATATGCTAATCGGTCGGTAATTTACAACAGCAGCCCTGGAACCTCCTTTATGCAGTGGAACTATTTTCCCCCTCTTTCCACCCCCTCGGGACTAATCCAGACCCGAGACTCAAATTAAACAAAATGGTCAAGGGTACTGACAACTCTTTAGCCGCTTCACGTACGACACGAGCTGGTATACCATCCAATCCCACAGATGTATTGACATTGAGGTTTTGCAATAGACTACTCACCTTCACTTCATTCACCACAATTCCGGTATAATCTATTGGTTCATTCATTTCTGCAATGTCACCACCTGGAAGATATATTCTTGCAAACTGTTCGCTCAGTAATTCAACTATATCAGCTGATTCGGTTACCTCCCTACCATCGGCATTCTTTAAAATCATTCTGCCATATGCATTTTTTCTTTTATTTGCAACATAGCGAAAAACTGTTTAGGATTCTTTTTAGCCTGCATGGCCAATGTTCTTTCATAATCTTTTTTTTGCTTTTCTTACCACACTCGTTACCCATCTGGCCTGCGCTTTATACCTTTCATGTGCCTGCAGGTCACCTTTCTCTTTAAATTCCGTCCATAGTTGTTTCTTTTTTTGAAGCTCAAGCTTAATGGTGTTATTCCTCCATTTAACCCCTACTTTATTTATTATTCGGACTCTAGGTATACAGTCAGCCATTGCTTCATGCAAACACTTTTTTACAGCCTCTCATGCACTATCAACTTCTAGCCCTTGCAGTTGTACATGCCATGGCACTGAACCAATCAATCTCCTAAGCTTGGCATACTTACCAGCCCGATAATTCCACATGTTCCCCGTCTTAATTGTAAAATACACACCTTTAGCCACCTCCCAAGTCAAGACTCTACGATCACTCTCACCAATTGGTGGCAACCTGGTCATATTCGTTACAGTCAAATTCTCAGATGTAATTACCAGATCAAGCACTCTCTGACCCCTAGTATTTTCCATTGCATACTGTCGCAGACAGTTATCTCTTAATAACCGCATAAAATCCAATTCCTTCTTCCCATGTGTCCTCTCCTCCTTTCAATCAATGTTACTGTAGTTGAAATCTCCCATAATAATTATCCTCCTTCCATTCATTTCTTCTATTTGCTTATGCATACTATCTCCACCATCCATTCCATCACCTGGTCTATAGCAGCACCCAACTGTATATTTAGTTCTGCTAATTTCAATCTCACACCAAATAGCCTCAAATGTGCTCTTTTCTCTATCCTGCAGTTCCACTTCTATTCTTCTTGGCTGTAGCTCATCAGCTATCATCAATAACACTCCTCCCCCCATTTTATTCTCTCTGTCACTACTGAGCATACCATACCCCTCACATTCAATCCCACTAGCTGTGTCATATTCTGTCAGCCATGTTTCACTAATGCCAATAACGTGTGGTCTAGAAGTGCCAAACAAGGCCAAAAATTCTTCTTTCTTGTTCCTAATACTTCTGGCATTTGTATTCATGAATTGAAGAAGCCGATTTGTCCCATCCCTATTTTGATGCCTTATACTATCTCATTCTGATTCTTGGTCTTTCCTACTCGTTGGGCATATTACACACATTCCACACTCAACTGTCTCCCTAAAATCTGCAAATCTACTTCCCCCCTTTAATAACTCTAGTTTCCCTGGTTCTAACTTCACTTCCAGCACATTTGACAACACCTTTTCAAGTCTCCGCACACCAAATGCATTCAGATGTAATCCATCCATTTTATATAAATCCTTTCGCCCATCGAGCTCATTCCACACATCCACAAATTCCACACCACTCATCAAACATAATTCACGCATAAAGTCATTCGCAATTATGGCCCTCCTTTTATACTCTTCACTGTCATGCCGTGGCACCAGACTCATCATCCTAACTCTCTCACTGTTTTCTTTTGCTAGCTGAAGCAATTCCTTCACATCCTCACTCATAGCCTTTTTATTTCCTTTCAAATCATTTGTACCCACTATCACTATCAATTCCTTCACCCGATTCAGTTCACCTTTTTTAATTAATATTGAAATTGTTGACGAAGAATTACAAATGGAAGTAATTGAACTCCAGTGCAATACATAACTAAAAAATAAATATAACGAAGTTGGCATATCAAATTTTTATAAATACCTCGGCAGTAAATATCCCAAATATAAAATTTATTGTGCAAAAATTTTGTCAATCTTTTGGTCTTTGGAAGCACCTGTGTATGTGAGCAATTATTTTCAATTATGAAACTTAATAAGTCAAAGTCGCGCTCACGAATAAATGATTCTAGATTAAATGCAATACTTCGTATTGCAACACGAAACGAAAAAGCAATATTGACATGTTAGTACAGAGGAAAAGATGTTAGGTTTCAGGATCAAAATCAAAGTAAAAAAAGGACTGATAGATAAAAATCTTTATTTTTGTAAGTCAAAATTATGTACTTAAATAATTTTATTAAAGTATGAATAAAATGTAATTGAACTTATATTTTCTAAACTTGTTATATTTTTAAAATTTAAAAATAAAAATGGTTATAAATTGAAAATTTAAATAGTGGTGTAACTGTTTACATAAGTCGTAAAGGCCCGGCAACAAAAGGGCCTTTTAGACCCTTTCTTTTTTTAGTTATGTTTTGGTTCACAGAATAATATTGAATACGGCCCGCATCTGATATACATCTAATTGACTGACCCTTTGCTGGGTTTGAGTTTGAGACCCTACTCTAAAACTACGAACGTCATTTGAATATTTCTGCACACGGCTCATGCGTGTCATGACGTAATAACTATTCAGTTGCTTTCATTATCTTTTCCTTTGTTGATAAATTTTAACTCGCATTATTGAGTATTTTCCACTTTAATATCAACTGTAAGTCTGAATAGCAATATAGTGTGCTCCATTTCTTTCTGGTTCTTGTTTGCCTTAATAAGATTTCAGAATAAGGGAAGAATCTAACTCGAATTAGATATCGAGTATTTTGATGACAATGCTTTATTTAGATACTTCCACATATTTCATGGAAGTCTCAAATGCTATGGAACAGTATGGCTGACAGTTAATTTCTCCTTCCACTACATACAGCCATGACGTGAACCATTGACTTCTGATTTCTAAGCCTGAAAGAACCACTTTGTGGAAACCCTTCTCTATCATTAATGAATTTTTGCTGAAGTGATCCGATTTAGCAAACATATTAAGGGAAAAAAAAAAAAAACGTACGGTATGTAGTACTTTTGAAATGACTCGCGTAGTTCCGAGGTATCTCTCCCGATTCCAAACACATCATGTCCGCTGTGATTTGTAATTTCAACAGTGCTATTTAATCGATGCCAAAAGATTTAAATGAAACTCGCGGTGTCAAGTAGGATCCTCCCCCCCCCCTCTCTGCTCCTCTTTCCGCCCGCTGTAATCTCGGTGCTTTTCCTGACGGCATTAACAATAAGCCAATTTAATTCCAACACTCAATTCACAATAATGCTATTCGAAATCCGACGAACTAACCACGAGGCGTTTGCTAGCAGAAGGGACGCTATATTTCCAAGCACATTACCCGTCCACCGCAGGCGTTGCGAATGCGGAAGTTTAATATTTCGACCGTTGACAGCTGTTAAGAAAATATAATGCGGTAGGTAATCTTCGGGAGTCCCTTGTCTGGTGCTGTAACGTCATCAAGTATTAAGCGAGGATTTGCTCCGATAGGCAACAACTCACGATCCCCTTGTGCAAGTGAATTCTCACTACTAATTTGAGCTTCTTAAGTTCCTTAAGTAAATATTTGTTGACTTGATCAAATTCTTTGCGGGATCTCCTAACAATGGCGAGCATCTTTATCGTGGAAAATATCACATTGATTGGGTGCATCCAACAATATTTTTTGCTCATCTTTAAACCTCTCATTCGCTCGATTGCATTTAAAATGAAAAATTACGTATTTAAATAAGTAGTAGGCTTCTAGTCGGTTTGTCAGGTTCATGAATGATTGCAAAAGACGTAACCGTTTATAAAATATTACGAAATGTGGTTCAGTTCACTGAATATTAAATTGAATGGATGCGACATGTGATGACTCCAACCATCTTTTTAGAGCACATCACTTTTCTCTCCAATCTGAGAAATATAAGAGAAATCTTATTTTTCACTTATCAGATTATATGCTATCTTTATTGGAAACAGGTGAGTTCCAGTTTTATAACCGAGACAATTTTTAGGCCTTTTTGAACAAGGCTAAGTTTATCCACCTTGAGAATTCTGAGGCAAGGATAGGTTTTTGAAATGCCTAATCTCCTACTTTGCTTTTATCATAACAGTCTAAGGCGGGGAAGACTGCATTTGTCGAACACCGGATTAAGAAAGCTTTGATTCACTGAAATATCTTCAGTTTCTTCTGCTTGTTTTTCTAATTTGCGTCCCTCCATAGAAAAGTAAATATGCATATACTCCAATAATCATGTTAAGCAACGCATGTGCGTATCGTAAATCAGAGTACACCACTTGAGTCTCCTATGTCTGTAAATGGCATGTGTTCTGTATATTAAGTGGCATAGAAACAAAGATTTTGGGGAACAAAACTCAATTTGCATCCGTATGGATATAGATAACTAGTTAGGTTGGATTTTTTTTTAATGAAGTCCGAAGAAACTAAGATTATGAGGCCAATGTTATCTATTTTACCTATTAACTGTATTTTCCTATCTTACGAAATGTAAAAACTCATGTTTTACTGGAGACAAAATCTCTTACTCCTTTTTGATAAACCCACTGTCATTTGAAAAGTCCTCATGAGTTCTTCGCGTAATAGATGTTTCGAAGTCAATTCTTTCAAACCAAATGACATCATCATCGTATACTATTAACAGTTCCTCACTTTGCTCCACAGTAGTTGAAGTGATTTATTTTTAACCACTGAACATCGTTATAATCTGTTGAGCTACAAAAATCGCCCTCACTTAAATGGAATTTAAGAAAAGCGATACATTTGGTGTGGTTAGGGCTAGCAATTCATTACAAAACTTTGTACAGTTAGCACGCAGATTTCATAACTTTATGATTTTCGGGACAACTCGAAGTAACTTTTCAGTTTAGTTCTAGAAGGGATTTTTCTGAATCAGTTACCGAATTAGATAAATGTCAAAAATCCTGTTTAATATTAACCAAGAATTTTATATTTAAAGTTTAATATTAAGAATAATTATAACCGTGGGACTGAAAAGTAAACGACAATTTTAGAGATAAAACTATTTCATCTATCTAACATTTTCAGAGTTGCGAAAACAGACGTGTTTCAGTGCTTAGAAGCAGAGCAAGACAATGTCCGTTAACTGTATGTATTCCCTGGTCGGTTTTGCCTAATTTGCTGCATGAAAAATGAGTTTCCGAGATGGGGGGGGGGGGGGGAGTCTACTTCTGTATGAGACCCCATAAATCACTTTCAGCTGAAAAGTCGTTGTAAAAATCTTCGCATTCTATGCGGTATTCGATCCCAGGACACGTTCAGATGAGAAATCGTGGGAAATATTCATTTTATTTCAGAAGAGATTCTCATTTTTAAAAACTTTCCAGCCAATCAATAATAGAGTAATTGTAATGTATGTTTATTGGATAAAGAAGGGTATTGTTGTATTTGAATATTTGAATTACCATAACAACTAAGACTATGAGGACCGTCTCACAAATATACTGTATCCACACGGTATATAACTGCGTTGTGTTCTTTTGGTTCGTTTGACTTCTTTCTCTGCTGGATGAAAAATTCTACTTTCCAACAGGGAAAAAAAAAAAAAACTATACATGATACCGGCTAATTAGCATTTAAATGAAAGCCATTATACGGGATTCGAATCCAGTTATTTTTTTTTTTTTTTTTTTTTGTTTGAAAGGGCCAACTGTTGGCGAATCACCTACGGAGGTCATGGAGTGCCATACATGGTGAAGTGGAAAAGCCGTAGGGTCAAACCATTAAAGATCTATCGCAACTATTTTTCTATATTTATATTTCTTTTTCTATTTTTATATATTTCTAAGTTTTATGAGAACATATTTCTCTCGAAAAGTGGAGGGAGAGTCCATGAGGGATTTATTTTCTACTTTAAGATTGTTCCAAAAGGGTAACATATATTTTTTGAAGATAGATTTACAACTCGGTGTACATCATAAATATTTTAATAATACACTATTAGCGTGTGTAGCACGTGTAGAATGGCATTTCCTCACAGTAAAGCGCATCGGAAATATTAGTTTTCGTTTATTACGATTTGAAAAAGATTAAATGCTTTAGTTTTCATTGACATTCACCCAAGATAATGATTTTAATATTTAAAATGCTAAATTTGTAAACTCCAAAAAAACAGAAAGTTTAGATTTGTTATTTAATGTACGATTTTCACAATTCTTTATATGGGTAGAGTTTTATTAAAAGATCCAGTTTTATTATTATTATTATTATTATTATTATTATTATTATTATTATTATTCTGAATGCTATTATTCCTCCCCGCTCTAAATATAAAGGCAAGATCCATCCTTGAGAGTGATCAGAAGACACAACTTCGTGTTTGTTAGAAGAATGCTAATTATGTTTACACAGCGATCGAAACAAAACTCTCATTACGTTGAGAAATTCTGGAAATGGATTGTCTGAAACTAGGAAGGTTTTGACATTTTTTCTTTGCATACGGAAGTCTAACTCAGGTGGGAATGATAATCACTTCCTTGTACGAGTGTAGAATTGTCTGCTAATATGAATATTTCATGAGGAAAGCAGAGAACTTGAAAAACAGTCTGGTTATGAGAAAAACAAAATAAATTTGACAGCGTGACATTAATTTGACATTAAATTTATTACAGGATTATTCTGATCTTGTAAACCAGAAAAAAAGTTCTACAGACCCATGACAGATTAAAGTCGTATAATAACGCTTTTCCACCCTTCTGGTTTGTGGGTTTGTGATGTGATACTCCCCTGTTTCTACAATAAAAAATATATCTGAAGTAAATATTTTATTTCCAATTTCCCTATTATTATTTCGATATAATGATGGTAAATGGAATTTCGTTCAATATTATTGCCATAAAAGCTGAAAGGTGAACGGAACAGTTTAAAATGTGTTGTAAAACTTTAAATCATTTGATATGGCTTCGTTATGATGTGCGTCCAAACGGCTATTTTGTCTTGTCCATCGTTGGAGATGAAGCTATTCACCATAATAATTAGTAAAAAAAACAAAAAAACTGGCTACTCATTTACCGACAAGTGAATGGGAGACCAAAGAATGGTCTCCCATTCACTTGTCGGATGGGAGACCATTCGACAAGTGGACGAGATTATTACTAAATGTTATAAAAATTGACACGTGCCCAGTGGCGAGTAATGTAGGTTAAAGTATGTGAATCTAGAGAGTGGCGGAATCCATTCTTGTAGTCATGCATGAACTGGTTAGTGGAATGATTGACTATTTATAACTTCACTTTCTTTATTAATTTGAACAAGAAGGGTGAGGACAGAAGATTAGTAATTGCAGGATATGATTTTATTTTCCCTTTTATTTTGCAATAGGTAATATATATATATATATATATATATATATATGCTACCCACGAAAGCTTTCTTGCAAACCAATAATAACCGTGGGTAGGATAAAGTTTTTCTACGTTTTATTCATTTTTATATAGTCCCGAAATCCTGTTCTAAAGACCAAACAGGGAACATTTTTACAAACCATTGAAGTGCCTTAAAAAGAGCTGGTTGCTGGTATCACACTGGGTAATGAAATTCATCACCCACCTAAAGACATGCCCACGGCTGGAGGCGAACCTGCAGTCTGTTGGTCTGAAAGCAGAGAAGCTAACCACTTGGCAACCATACCGGGTACATGACAGCTTTCGTGAACGGGGTTAGGCTCAAGTGAGTATAAACGGTTGTAGCGCTATCGACATCGTACAGGTGACAGTTAATTTCCATAGGTATGAGTGTCATAAGCACATTTGCTTTGTATAATTTTGTATTTCTTCTGGTAAGTAATACTAAATGGGTTCATACAAAATATTTAGCATATGTTTTCCAATGATATTTGTTAGGGTTCCAAATTAATCTTATTTGCAATAATTCAAACAATTCCATTCTCAAAACCTGATTAATTCTCAGTTATAACTTATATCAAATAACAGCAACATGAACTTCATGTTCAGAAAACTAAAACTTTTATTTCTAATTTTGTACATTAAAGACAATAATAATTGCACTGCTTTAATTTGAAATATTAAGAGAATAGAATGGATGCTATTCATATTGAATAGTTTATTTGAAAATTTTAACATCATAAAGTGCCCTGCGCCCGTAAAATCGAGCATTTTTGTAATTTGTTTTAAAGGAAAATGCTACTTTTTCTTTCTGTCATATAATTTTGAAAATATGACATTAGTTCATAAAATGCCCGTCACATTTTAATTTCCATTTTACTTTGAAAAATTGAAAATAATATTTAAAATATACTATAATAATTTAAAAATTATCATATTTTATGATAAATTATGAGTTTTTTAAAAATAAGTTTAGTATATCTACAAGAAAGTAAGGAAACCATTCTATTTTTTGTTTCAAAGAAATATACAAATAAACTTAATGTAAATTATTTTCAGTAAATTTGCTTTATCGATTTAGGATCTATTAATTCTACAGTTATGGTGAGGTAATATTAGAGATAATAAAATTTAGATTATCGCAAGGCGAATGTAAAACCTATTCATTTATCGATTTGTGCATTCAAATAGCATGCAGTTAGCGCTGTGTACCTAACTCGGTTTACTTTTATCCAGTTTTTGCTATCGATCTCTGACCTTGCTAACTTCAGCATTCATTTAGGTTAATAACGAAAGAAATGTAATTTGTAAACTTACAAAGAATATTCGAAACTTACAAATGTAGAAAATCACATGAGTAATAAAACGCACACTATATGTGAAGGACATTTTAAACCCCTCCCCTTCCCTTTTTAGATATAGACATTAAATATTTCCCAAAACATTTCCTCTTAAAATGCACGTTTAGCATCTAGAGTAAAAGGGCGATATTTTATCGAAACTATCCGGTTGTCACCGAGAAAATGCACCAATGTTTCACGATGTTTCGAAGATATTTCACATTATAGCCTTTGCTTGCTTTCAAATTCCAGATTCTCAGATATGTGTGGAGGCCAATCCCTAGGCTTCTCCTAATAGATCGCTTCGAATGCTATGATTGATTGAATCGCTCTCGTGGGAATACACTGAATGAGAATTTAAAATGGCAGGGTGACATTTTGGATGGAGAAGAGCACAAAATGGAACCACAATACCAATTGGGTCCATGATGTATAACAAATCATGGGTTGAATCCGTGGTGTTCCTTAACAGGCTTAAAATAGCTGCAGATTTACATCAGTATTCCCATTAAAGGGAGCCACTCCATTTTCCTTGTATTAAATGACTTGATTTATCTTTAGATAAACAGTAGTTTCCCCTTCACGATTCCAGAACTACTGTTCTTTCTCTATCAAGCATTCTTCATGATTTTAATACACTTAAATTGTTCGTGATATGCATTTTCTGTTAATTTACTTTGTATATTAATGTGAAGAAGATTTAATTTCTTATTACCTCCATTTCGTAAAAAGACTCCAAAAGAAGACGCTTGGCAAGATGAGCAAACAACTTTTAAAATATACATCAGAGCTGTCCAACACACGACTCGCGGGTCGCCTGTGGGTTTTGATTTTCAAGCAAAAAAATAAGATAACAATTTGAACTGAATGCGTATTATTTTAATTTAAGATATTTTAATTGTATCACTAATCCATAATCTTGATGTTGGTAATTTTATTTGGTGTTTTTACATCACTATATACCCACGTGTTTTTCAAATACCGTATTAGATGTGCCAGAGAGGCGTACTTCCACTGTTTTGTTCTAATGCGCATGCTCCGGGCACTCACGTGGATTTATCCGAGGGCCACACTGGATGCGGCCCTCGGATAAATCTTTTTTTTAATGCGGTCATCGGATTACTTAAGGTTGGACAGCCCTGATATACATTATCAGAGAAATCACTTTGAATGCGTTTAACTTCAATTTCAACAAACATTCATTTCCATAATATACATGGCCTAATGGAATAATATCAAATCATTCCAAAGTCCTTATTCTTATAGTCCTTATAAGGGCTAGCTTAAAGGGGCGAAGCAAGAATGCTTTTTTATCTTCCCCGTTATATGTAGAGGACAGTGTAGGGATAAGGTGTTATTGAGCTATTAAAGCTCTGATCATGGGAGGAGGGTAACAGCAATAGCTAAGCCTCAGTTACGACTTCAGTGATACAGCATTGCCATATTTAAAGTTAAAGCCGTCTCTAAAAATTCGAACGATCCCTAGGCCACTCAATCATGGGCGAAAGACCGTCCATCTCAGCGTTGGTTCCACTCAGTGATGGCCTTCCACCCACCACCACCATCGAGCAGAACTGCTCATATTCCGAAGAAAAGCATTTACCGACAAAGCCCCTCACTGGAAAAAACTTTCCCCGGAGACTCAAATTGCTCCCTTAAGGCAAAAACCTTAAGAGAGCGAACTCAAACTCTCTAATCTCTGCGCCCGAAGGGGTAACAGCAACAGCCGAGCCTCAGTTAAACTTCATTGGTACAGCATTGCCATATGTTAAGATAAAGCCGTCTCTAAAAATTCGGACGATCCCTAGGCCACTCAATCGTGGGTGAAAGACTGTCCATCTCAGCGTTGGCTCCACTCAGTGATGGCGTTCCACCCACCACCACCACCGAGCAGAACCGCTCATATTCCGAAGAAAAGCAGTGACCGACAAAGCCCCTCAACAGGCCGTTCCGGGGAAGGCGTTCTCCGGGGAGAAAGTATATTTTTTAAATTCTTATTCGTTTTTCATATATAAGAAACAGACTGGTTTATTAGTAAATTGTAATGATTTTAAGATTATTTCCAAAGATGAAATGCTTTCTAAATTTTAATTACATCTAAATTATAGTTAATAGTTTATAGAAATCATTTGTCTTAAATAGCAAAATGAAATAATCGAATATCTCCTCATAATTTGGTTGCAAAAATGTTTTTTGTAATTTTCACAGTCAGTCTTCACATATTTTAAACCATTTGCGGTCTGGGTAGTGTCCTCCAACCATAATGTAATAATAGCATATATTTCCTGGGAAATGTGTTTTTACATTATGGAAAATACCAAGAATAGCGATCAGAACTTTACCACCTTTGCTGCGAGGTCCCCGGTATTGTACTACGTACTAGGTCTACTTACATTAGCTCACGCTAGTAATCGCCGATACTTTTATAGTTTACTATATTCGGCATGAAACTTTCTGATTCCAATCTCTGAGTGTCTTATTCGGTTTTAACACAATGCGGGATTTAATATCCCCTTAATTTGAATAATTAGATATTTGTTCTCAAAAGATAACAAATATATTTTAGTCAATTTGCACGGCTACATTTTACTCACACCAATACCAATCGTTGTTTATTTATAAGAAATAAACAGAAATAAATATTTATAAGAAATAAAAATTGGCATGGTTCACTGTAGAATTAATTTAAAACACAAGATTAATTATTATTATTATTATTATTATTATTATTATTATTATTATTATTATTATTATTATTATTCCTGATACCTCCAAGGAGTCCGAAGACTCATCGCGGGAGGACATCTACAACTGTTTCAACCACTACACCGAACCTCTACTACGAATCATCTCCATCAACACCATCTACCACCCACCTCCACCACAACTAGTATTTTTTGTCTGTAAATTGCGTGTGTTCTGAAGGGCCAATTTGTCTGTATTAGAACTACTTAAGTCACAAATAAATTTGCGGAGATCTCTGGGTATCCCTATAAGCAAAATATAATTAATAATGTGTAAAACTCCATTTTCTTATTAGGGACTCATCAATCAATATGTTTTATGTTTAATTCTAACACATTAAGCATTCTGTAAGAAAACTTGGTTGCGAGCATTAAATATTAGTAACAGAGAAAAGATATCGAGAAAAGATTTTGAAACGCCATTAAATGTTATTGCTAGCATGTAAATTATATTTTTGATTTATTGGATTCAGTTTTATCATTACTTCACTAAACTCTGAAGGTATCGCATAATTCAGAAGAAGAAAGTCACACACACACACGCGTATTAATGTAGAGGTCGAGAGTAAAATTTTAATGATTCATAACAAACGCATCCGATGAGGAATGTTTCACATCATCTTCGACTAAAACAGGGCTTTTAATGTTTGGTTATCGTATTTGTTCATTGATATCTTCAAGAGAATTTTATTATACGTGTTTTAAGACCAATGAAGGATATTTGAATATACGTTTGGTCGTTATTTCATTGAATTTCATTGGATGTGTTACTTTCCATTTAATTTTATTAGCTGTTATAAAGGGCTTTATCGTACCGTTTGGGTGACTTTTATTTTATTATATATTGGCAAAATTTAATTACTTTGGAGAGGAAATCACACTTAAGAGAGTTTAACAAAGATCGTAGACCATTCTTATTACTGTTTTTCTTTTCCAAAAAATTACTTAGTTTTTGGTAAATATTTTCACAAATCAATCACTTTTTCACAGGATCAAAACAGCATAAGCATAATTTATTCCCTAAATCCTCAATTATATAAATGCATGCATACCGCAGAAAAAATATTTATTACACAAATATTCAGTCTTAGATATGTTAGATATCATGACTGTAACTGAAAAGCAGTAATCATGAAATTCGTGAAAAAAAAAGTACATCGCATGCGTTACAATAGAATCCCTCTGTACCAGGTGTCTCAAACTCAAACGCAGCAAAGGGCCAGTCAATTAGATGTATATCTGACGCGGGCCGTATTCAGTATTATTCTGTGAACCAACACATAACTAAAAAAAGAGAAAAGCTCTAACAAAGGCCTTTTTTTAATTTGATTTTGATCCTGAAACCTAGCATCTTTTCCTCTGTACTAACATATCAATATCTGCTTTTTCGTTTCGTGTTGCAATACGAAGTATTGCATTTAATCTAGAATCTTTTATCCGTGAGAGGAACATTGACTTATTAAGTTTCATAATTGAAAATGACTGCTCACATACATAGGTGCTTGCAAAGATTGACAACATTTTTGCATAATAAATTTTATATTTGGGATACTTACTGCCGATGTATTTATAAAAATGTGATATGCCAACTTCGTTATATTTATTTTTTAGTTCAGTATGCACTGGAGTTCAATTACTTCCATTTGTAATTCTTCGTCAATTTCATTATCAATTAAAAAAGGTGAACTGAATGATAATAATTCATTTTCAAACTGGTTGAAATCAGAAAATATTTTTTCAAATTCAAGTTTCAATTCTTCAATTTGAGGAATGTACTTTTCGGCATCATTATTATTTAGAGAAATCGATTTAAGTGTAAGAAAGTGGGCAAAATTATTCTTTACCAAGGTTCGCCAAAGATAGAGTTTTGCCAGAAATGACTTAATTGAATCATACATATAACATATCAACTGCACAGCAGTATTCAAACGTGTTTAAGCGGTTTGTTATGTCAACTAAAAAGGCCAAGCCTTGCACCAATCTTCATCAGTAAGCTGAGGAATCAATTTTCCTTTGGATGAAGTAAGCATGTTAATTTCTTTTAAGAGTTCAAAAAATATTTTTAAAACGCCACGACTAAGCCACCTAACCTCCGTTAGGTGGCTTAGTAATATAACAAACTGATGTATTGTAAATCGAATTCATCCAACAAAGCATTGAATTGTCGATGATTCAAGGCGCGTGAGAGCGTATGCAATTTATTGTTTTAATTAGTACACTCATGACGTGTTCCATCTTTAATTTTTTAGCACACAGTGACTCCTGGTATATTATGCAATGAAACGATTTAAGTTTGTCCTTGCACAACATTTCCTTTTTCATTTGAAGTTTTGTGACAAGTCCAACGTTAACACCAACCATAGCAGGAGCCCCCATCTGTAGTCACACTTACTAATTTTGACCAGTCTTCGTGAGTATTATCAAGATTTTTCTCAATACACAAATATAAATCATTTCCTGTCGTTGTTTCTGACATAGGAACTACATACAATAGTTCTTCAGTCACATTCATATCGTCATCTGGGAAGTATTAAAAATGTCTGTACACGCGTTAACTGCAATGGAAAACGCTACAAAACTCTTTATTTTTTTCACGCAATACAGGGTGTTCGGGATAAATTTGACAGTTTCGTAAGGAAAAAGAAAATCTTCTTTGTATCTATTAAATTTAATGAATTGACAAAACAACATTACAGGCAGAGTTAATTACAATACTATCAACAAGATTTACTCAAAATAACCACCATTAGCATCGATCACAGCTTCAATTCTGCTTCGGAACCTCGAACAAGATGATGCTACAGTCTCCCTGGGAAGGGCCGCAAAAACTGTTTTAATTTTATCCATTAACTGGGCTTTTGTATTACTGGAAGTGCGATTGGTGTCTTTTTCAACTGCGCCCCATACAAAATAATCCATGGGGTTAAGGTCTGGGGAGTTTGGAGGCCAAACATTTGGACTGGTGAAGTCGTAGAAATTTTCAGACAACCATTTTTGACTTTTCCCAGAGGTGTGGCAAGAGGCCGAATCCTGCTGCCATACATACGGCCTACCATTGGCTACCCTTGTTATCCAGGGCTTGACTACAGTTAGCAACTCCACGAACAAAGCCCGAATTCCAATGCCAGGGTTCTTCAACACCTGTTCCTGCAGATTTGCGAGGAATTCTGCTGTACGAACGCAATCAGATCGTCTGCTAGGGATCTTTCTTCTTGCTACATCCTCGTAGTCACCATTGCAAGTCTCTAGTTCATGCCTGATTGTTTTTACTGTATTCAGGGAGCATTGGGCAGCAGTCGTAATATCCTTATTTTGATGGCGGGCACGAATCATCATGATACAAGTTATTCTCTTCCATGATTCAGGTGGGTTCCAGCTATCCATCCTTTCTGACATCTTGTATATGAATGAAGAAGGGTCCAAACTTTTAAATGAAGAGAAGTGTGTGTTAATACATGTAACTTACGGAAAAATATAATTAATTATAAATATGTCAAATTTATCCCGAACACCCTGTATATATCTTGGAAGTTCTCTGCTATATCTTAAACACGTTCCGCAACTGTATTTCCTGATAGACTTTGAAATGCTTGCTTTTTTTCAGGACATATGATTTCGGCTGCACTTAAAATTCAATATTAATAAATTCTCCATCAGTAAAAGGTTTCAAGCCTGAGCAATGTTTTTACTTATGACGTAACTACATTTAACAGCAGCATCACTTGCTGAGATAACATTCGGAAATATCCTCCGTTGAAACTTCAGTTCATTTTTTTAAATCTTTAAGTTTGTCATCACGCATCTTTTCTGTATATTTATCAGTTCTTATGGTTTTATCAGTTTATTTTATCAGTTTTATCAGTTTCTGTATATTTATCAGTTCATGATGGCGTTTTAGGTTATATTCTTTCACCAAGGGCGACACTTTGTCTACATATCAAACATGTTGGAGTATTTTTTACTTCCACAAAGAAATATGCCTTCTCCCATTTTTCTTGAAAAGTTCTGCCTTCTTGATCTATTTTTTTTTAACTTTAAATTCAGACATTGTTATGGGCAAAAATATATAAGTTATTGAGGTAACTTTTGATTAACACACTATCATATTACAATGGTAACCTGTAACTTATTGACATTGTATCACGTGACTTAAAATGACTGCGTGACAAGTAACTTCCATTCGGTGTTGCCAACATTTGATGATTGAAACATGGTACAAAGAATTATAGTAATAAGTTTTACTTTTGTTTAAAGCTGTCGTAAAACATTTAGAAGTTTGAATTTTTTTTTCTGTTTTAATCCCCGCAGGATGTTAGAAATATCGATTTTTTAGAAAAGAAATCATTAAGGTCGCGGGCCAGATACGAAGCCTTCGTGGGCCGTATCCGGCCCTCGGACCGCCAGCTTGCGACTCCTGCTCTATACACACAGTCGCGTATTATTTGTACAAAAACATGAATGTATCGAGAGATTCTATTGTAAAGCATGGGTTCTGTTGCTTTTGTTTCCGAACTTCATGATTACCGTTTCACTTATACTGGTGATGATGATGATGATGATGATGTCTTACGACATGTAAAATGAAAATAACTATTAAAATGGAAGATATTAAGGATCCATCCATAATTTATATAGGCAGATATATAAAACAATTAAAAACTTTTCAAAAATTACCTGACAGGAGCTTATGAGAGGATAACTTCGCACCAAAGTTGCCTTGGTTTGCACTACTCAAAAGATATAAACTCTGCCTAGGAATCCATTTGTTTGCCTTAAATTAAGCTTCACTGGTCTTACAGTTTATTTTAACTGTTTCGTTATCATCAGAAACCAGGTAGAAATCGTAAGAAGAGCAAAAGCCGATTTGTCATAAATAAAATAAATAAGATGTTGTTTAGTAGTGCGAACCAAGGTAACTCCAATGCCGGCAGTCATATTCTCATATGATCTGTGGTAAATTTTGAATTTTTTAAAGATTCTTTCTGTACTTGGTTATAAAGTATGGTTGGATCCATAATATTATCTTACTGCTTATTATCTTACTTATGTCACACATTGAAGCCTTTGGCCCTGTACTTGAGTTATTGTGTATTTTTCGCCTGTGGTATACGTATGTTTATATAATTATGGACGCTCCACGGGTCAAGTTATAAAAAAATATATCTTCCTAATTTTTGTTTTCTGTACTTTACTAATATTTTGATCTACTGCTTTGTTTGTGCACGCTCAACACTTAATTAGCATTAGTGGTTCGGAGGTGGCGGTGTAATGGTATTGTCCTGTTTTTGCTGGTTTGGCGTCGGACTTCTGTTTGTGATGCCATGAACATTGAACTTCGAAAGGTATCTGAACGTTCTCGACAATTCGATGTTTCCTACTATGTGACGTTTCTACGTAACTGTTCAATTTGTTTCTTTCAGCAAAACAATGGACCCTGTCATAGGGCTGATGCTGTAACTGCGTGGTTTGTGGACATAAACGTCACCACGTTGGATTAACTTTCACAGAGTCCTGATCTGAACCCTATTGAACATCTATAGGCTGAGGTAGAGTGTCAGGTGTTGGTTAAGGGACGTCCGCTCCCACAGATCAGAACCTTATCACATGATCAGAAGAAGAAGAATGGTCCGAAATTTCCATTGATCGATATTACGCTTGTGGAAAGTATGCCTCGTAGGATCGCTATTATATCAGCGAAAGGGGTCCTGTAGCTCATGGTGGGTGCCATGACTGATTGTTTTTCACAATCTGGTGTCAGTTGACTTCTTTGCAAGCAGTGTATATAATACTGTAGTGTCCGCGCGGTTATCCAAGTGGCTATGCGCTTTGCAACCATATGCCTGGGTAAGGAGTGTCCTAGGTTCGATTCCCGTCGACGACGTGAGAAGCTGAAGGATCTTCCTCAGCCATAGCAAACTTAACAAGGCTTGGGCGTGTGGACAGCAGGGTTTTTCCCCAGTTTATCTGGGGTTTTCATCTGCAAGCAGGCAAACCGGCCCAGTGAACACACACGGATACAGTCAGGAATACTTAAGATAATCCCTCCAGCCATATATCTGAATTGTCAGCTATGATGGTCCCGAGCCCGGATAAAAATGGGGGTAGGATTGAGGGGGGTGCCGTACCTCCCGTTAAAACGGCCGTTTAATCACCATACGAAATGAATGAATGAATACTGTAGTTAAATAAATTAAATAACTAATTATTCTAACAGATAAAGCCATTAATACGAGGTTAATGATAAGATCAACTTTATAATGCAGTAATATTATAATATACTGTACATTTTTAAGGATACATATCAGGACCTTACATAGCAGGAACCTAATAATATATACTCGTATTATCGTTCTTTAATCTTTACTTAAGATGTATGTTCCTTATGAGCCTTCGATTAAACAGACTAAGGACGCTCAAAATTCTTAGGCATTCCTTCTCTTCTTCCTCATTATCATGAAATCTTTGATATGGACTTAAACAGAATGGGAAAGGGAATGTTGTCAAAAGAGATGTGTTGATACTGCGATAGTGGAGGAAAAGATTCAGATTTACTCTCAAGGAGAATTTACAGGATACTGTGTAGTGCCACATAATTAAGTACGCATTCTTATTGACTTCTTGTTAATAACTTTCCTCCCAATTAGTCTGTTATTTTAGAATTATGATGTTATCAGATGTTATAGTTCAGTCTTTCTATTGCCTATTGTGCTTCTAACTGCCTAAGTCCACCTAGATGTTTCTCTTTACCCGGATGTTTTCCCTACTCTCGCATCATCAACAATCTCTTTTGAAAACGTTCTCCTTCCCATTCTGTTTAAGTGACCAAATCACCTCATATTATCTCTGCTTGCTCATTCTTGATTGCTGACGATGTCAAGCTCTTTATTATAAATATCTTCATTTTTCGAACGATTCTGCCGCAATTTTCCTCAGAACGATCATATCTGTGGTGTGTAACGTTTGAACATCAGTTTTATTTTTAACCCAACTCTCAGATTTGTAAGTTAGATCAGTTTGAGAGAGAGAGATAGAGAGAGAGACCGTAGGTTTCATTTGTACATTGGGCATGAAAGGTTGTGAATTCTTTAGTTAGGGGATAGGCATTATCTCCCTATGTATGACCATCACCACCATATCCTTTATCCTGTTCATTGGAACAAGATTGGAAACTGGAAAATTTTCCATATTTGGTCTCTAGGACAAGGTAGTTCCGCAGGGAGTGAAGAGACTAAGGAAGTAGTAAGCAATGTAAATAAGATGAATTAATATAGAATACCGAATGCCTGTCATTCAGAATTGGCTACACGTTCTTATTGCAGATCCTTTTTATATATAAAAGTTCGTCGATTTTTTTCATTTTATGAATTTAAATGTTAGTTTATGTAATATGAAATCTAACATTCTCCCAATTTCCTCTTTGTAATAACGATCCTGTTCCGAATTGCTGTTAAAGTAACAGTTATCATTGAAAACAGACTGACAAGAAGAATGTTCGATATCCATCATAAATCTCACTTATTTTCTCGTTTATTTAGTGTGACATTCAATATTTCCTGCAGAACACACACACACACACACACACACACACACACACACACACACACACACACACACACACACACACACACACACACACACACACACACACACACACACACACACACACACACACACACACACACACACACACACACACACACACACACATTAATAACAGCAAGCTGACGCATTGATTCCGTTTTCTACATGGCGAGTTGAAGAAATGGGAAGATAACCAACCACAAAATTGCAACTCTTTCTTTCACTTTTATTGTTCATATTGTAAAATATCAGTTAGTTAATAGGATAAATGTCCGTCAAACCTTAATCACATCTTTAGGTGCAACAAGTCATCATAACTCTCATTATTACACTAATATTACAAGCGTTAATCTCTGTCATCATTCTCTTTTGTTGAAAACATTAAACAACTAAAAGGATTTCAGTTTGCTTATTTTTGCATGTAAAAACTTTTAGAAAACATTTGTTGTAGAAAAGGTGTCAAGAAATATTTTACAATCAAAATACGTTGCATATCAAGTTTTTCACTGCGCTGTCTTTTTTGTATCTATCACAGTGCAGGTGATTTATCTAGAAACATGTACCTCATGTTAAAGAACAAAGAGAAATGCGATTTATCAGAAGATACTACAGTGTTCTTGACTAGTTTCGGAGCTTGCAGGAGATGGATACGGACATTCGTGTATATCCTTGTACTCCATCGACTTGCGTTTCGGTAATCGTGATGAATCACACTGAAAACGAAGAATTTTGCTACAATAATAAGTTAATGGTGCCTTTGCTATTTAGCTGCCAGGCGTTGCTAGGTAACGCATCGCTGATAGTTAAGTACACTCCCATAGAAGCCCTTTGCCACGATTCTTTATTAAGAAAACGGAGTATTCTTAACTAGTTTATTTTACTGTCTAAAGTCGAAGGCCTGAGTCATTGATGTTCAGTAAGTTGCATTGATTTTATCTTTCGCTTTGTGTGTGTGCGTACGTGTGTGTGTTTTCCTTTAAACCGTTTTGCGATCATTCTATCATCAAGACTCATTGAATTGTGAGTGTTAGATTGAAAAATGATCGTAAACCCTATCATGTGTCACAAACGTTATTTTCGGAAAGAATACTACTAATAATATTTGTTATGTTTAGAATAATGTTGCTTATTCTGCTAGTTTTGAATCACTAAAAAAAAGAATATTGAGATAAATTTAAATTCTTCAAAATTCTGACAATTAGAAAGAAAGATTAGTCAGTATTATAAAAGATAATTACATGTAAATATTTTCAAGTTGTAATTAATTAACAATCATTACATATATTTCACAATCATCACCATAAACTATGTTGGAAAAAAAAAGCAAAAATGTTATTTTCCCGCAGAGATACATCTGTGACAAACACACGAATCATCTAGTTTCTCTTTCAGTCTAACACAGGGAAAAATGAAAAAAATTATATTTTCATAATTTAAAAGTTTTAAAGAAAACAACAGCGAAACTACCAAAATGTATCTCTGTCTCCGTTTTTCATTACTCTTTATATCTTATTTTCTGTTATTTTGATATTTTTTTCCCGAGAATAAAAGTAGTTGATGTCTTAATACTTTATATGTCTGTTTCTTAAGAAGTTCATATTCCTTGAACTTTTTTTTTCGTGTTTATTGTTTTTTGTACAGTACAACAAACAGTGATAATCGGGAGTCTCTAATTTCTGACGTGCTATTATAGAGCATTCCACATTTGTTAATCAGCTTTATTTGTTTGCAATTTATTTTTAACTCAGAGGGAAGAAAACATCATTAAAAAAAACTAACAAAGATAGTTGCCTCTATTATTATCATCTGAAGAGCAAAAAAAGGAAGAAAAACAAGTTAATCTGCACCCTAATTACTTGCTACAATGTTCGTACTTGTTTGAAGTGATTAAGAGGCACTTTTTTCGTTCTTTTTTTTTTGTTTTCTAAAAACCGAAACAAATTTAAAAAGATTTACAAAACCATGAAATTTGTACAGAGTTAATTGCATAGGAGAAACCTATCTTGAAAAATATGACGATGAACGATTTACGCGAAATAAATTACAAATTTAATCTCTAGCAGCAATCATTAAAGAAGAATAAAAATGCTCACAAGATTGCGATACAAATAAAAAAAAAATTAATGAAACCTAATAAACATAATTATCGCTTAAGAAATTTTGAAAGGTGTCAAATAAATTGGCTTAAATTAATCTGATAACAAAAAATTGCAGATTTTTTTCATAACTAAATACATTTAAAATTAAAAATACATTTTTTTTGTATAGTTAATTCAAATTTTAATATTTTAATGTATTTCTGCAATCAACAAAGTTATCATTCCGGAGTTATCGAATACGTCACATGAAACAATCTTCAAGCTATTATAATTCAAGTATCATATTGTAAATTTTATTATACCTTTATTGGAAACTTGAATTTGATCATCAGAAAAAAATGAATCCCAAAAGAGCTATCTACGAACTTCGGCTCTCTTTCTTTCTTTATTTTATTTATAAAATGTTCTTTAATTCCGTTTCATCAACCATTCTGGTTGCTAAGAAAGCCGATAATTACAGTTCATTCAAGATATTATAAAAATGCAATCACCTGAGGAGGAGACTTGTTACTGTGACTTTATTTTCAAATGGAATGACACCTAAGGGCGGAGACACGAGAGTTGATGCTGATCGATAGCTACCTGATGGCATTTCGCTTAGAATAATGGACAACTCATCATTAATGTTGTGCAGGGGAGGGAAGAAGATTCATTAGTGATTTTTTTTTATAATGATGTCAGCAATTGTGTGCATCAAATAGAGAAGTTAGTAACAAAACTTGTTCTAGGCTGGTACAACGAAGACGTGAAATAACGAAGAGTGTGCAGTCATTATAATTTATTGCTTTTGTACTTGTATGGGAGAGTTTAGTTAGTGGAACAATTTGCAAAGTTAGCTTAAAATTTGCCTGTACAAATTTTAATTCCAACCTAGTGACCCATTTGGAAAAAGATCTGCATTTTAAGAAAGTAACTACTTATAAGATATACTTTATCTATATACAGATAGTTTTCTATCAGCTAATTTCTGATATATTAGAAATGAAGTAAATTTTTGTCGATTTCCAAACAGAGCAAAGCTCCAGAAATATGTGAAGAAATAAAAAAAATATAAATCAGAAACAGAGAGCAATAAAATATGAATAAAATCAAATTGAAAGTCAAGATTATGGAATAAATGTATAAAAATACTAAAACAAAACAGCTTACAATATACACAAGGAAAGAGAATGTTACGAGGTTTGCGCGAATTTAATTGGCTTGAGGGTGAAATACTTGTATTATTTTATTTGTCACGTTGGTGTAATTACGTTTAAATTTATGTGTACAGGATATGGGTCGTACAGCGTTTCGGTCCGTTCAAATTGTGATGGTTACCGAGTAGTATATTTCTATTTATTTATTTTTTTTTGCAGTGTCTTGAAAATGTATAATAGTGACGTCAATTAATTCTAGGGTTATGTTTGGATCATATAGCTCTCTCTCGCGTGAGTTTTGTTGATATTGTTTACATTTTATGGGTATGTGTGTGTGGAAGGGGGGGAGGGGTTGTTGATAAATTGGATTAATATGATAGAATTCTTGATACTGCAGTGAATCGAATAACAAACACGCCAATATTTATGATTATGTACATATTTTAAAATTGATGTAGTGATCGGATGGTATAAGGATTGAATTTAAAACGATGGATTTTCAATTGTATATTGCGATGTGTGGCTGAAGGTATTGAAGCAAGAGACGATCGAAATACTGCATAGGACGTTATCGACAATGTACCATAAAAAGAAAAGCCTGCAGGAAGGAAGTGAAATAAAAGAAATGATGTGGGGCGCGGGGGGGATGGATTCGTAAGTTTTCCAATAATATTCTGTTCCGAAGTTCGAAATCCTGTTCCTGAATATTTTTATATATTAAAAACTCGGAATTTCTTATATTCATTAGGAGATCAGAAGATATAATTTTGTTCGATTTATTACATTTTGGCAATTTACACGCAAAGCCCATGCTTTGGGAATATGAATGTTAATATTATGGAAAGGAGGGTCAAAAGAGCAACAAGAAGATAGGATATTATCAAGTCATATGGTTATATCTTTAATATACCTAAAACGTTTATCGGTATTTTTTTCATAGTCTTCGAATTTATAATAAAGGTTTGATTAGTTGGAAGATGAATTTAATACGGGGGACTGATTGTTTTGTTTTTATGAGGTAACGGAGCGTATTGGATATTCTGATTTATGCATTTCTCACTTGAGTGTTCGTTTTAATTCCCCCCAAAATTATTCATATTGTTGTTTGATATATTACAAGCTTTATTTTGTGTGCCAAGACAAATGCTCGACACCGCATTTGAATGCATCCAATATAATGCCTTATCCTTATAAGGACTGGCTTAAAGGGGCGAAGCAAGAATGCTTTTTATCTTCCCCGTTATCTGTAGAGGGAAGTGTAGTAGGGATAAGGTGTTATTGAGCTATTAAAGCTCTGATCTTGGCAGGAGGATAACAGCAATAGCCGAGCCTCAGTTTGAACTTCATTGGCCACAGCATTGCCATCCATTACCCTCCAAGGGTATTAATCCACATTAATATTATGCAACTCCATATAAATAAATATATTATTCTGAATATTAATATAAAAATGGTGTCTTGATACAATGCGTGTAATCTTAGGAATAGAGCCTAAATTTTAATAGGCCTAAATTTGAATATTCTATTTAGAATTATATGTGAGAAATTAATGTTATAAAATTTTAATTTAATTTAAATATTCTTTATTAATTAATAAGCTCTTTGATAAATTAAACATTTCTTTAATACAGTTTAGGTACTGTATATTAAGTTTCTTTCCCTACGTTTAGAAGTTATTATCACTACTCTTACTAAAATTTAATGCATGTAAAATTAATTAATTTGTAGTTTTTTTTTTTTTTTAATCTTTTTTTTTTCATGAAATAAAATGAATTTTCTTTGAAAAGAGTGGTAGTAAATAGCAGTAGTTGTAATATAGAATAGCGTTAAATAAAGGGAATTAAATGGGAAACCAATCAGTATATGTTTGCTCTGTTATACGAAATATATAATCAATGATGTCCTTTTTTTAGTCATTAAGTAAATGCTATTAAATAATGCTGCGTTTTATTTAGATATTAAGTAAATTTTTATTTATTTATTTATGCTTTTTTTATTTAATTATATATCAAATAATTATATATTCTTTTTTATTTGTCATTTATTAAATAAAGCATAATTTTGTATTTATCTAGTTATTTATTACATTATTGGTCTGATTTTATTTATTGCATATGAATTATAAATGGATCCGTCTTGTTAAATAGTATCTTGCTTTTGCACATCGCCTTATATCTTTTGAAGTTCTATAAATAAAAAAAAAATAAAATGTATCGTGTCGTAAATGGTAGGGAAAAAACAAATTATATATATATATATATATATATATATATATATATATATATATATATATATATATATATATATATATATATATATATATATATATATATACTATATATATATATATATATAGGTCCAAAAAATAACTTATCATCTGATTAAATGAAATTAGAAGAAATCCTAGCATTTTTTTTTATTTATTTTATGCTGAGACAAGTATCTGATTATTTAGATTAGAAATTATCATTTTAATAATAGTAAATAATTCTTGCATGAATGCTATTATGTGAAACAAAAGCAGAGAAGACGTCTCTTTATTCTGGAAATAAGAAATGGATCAGAAGAAGTGAAAGGGAAAAAAGTCCCGAAAGAAATAATTCACCTTTTTGAAGTAGAGATTTCACTTTTTTGTGCTTTACAAGATTTCAGAAACGAGAAAAAGAAATATGGAATACTGTCATTAACAAGATTTGTCAGAAAATTTCATCATTGTGTGATAAAAACAATAAAAAAATAAGTCTAAGATACTTTACATTGGTAAAAAAAGACAGGATAAACAGGATTTTTCTTCTTCTTCCCTTCACGTATTAGGTCTCGTAGCCTGTTATGGGGCTATCCTTATCCCTTCTAAGCCGTTTCCGTTCCGAGGATAAGGTGGCTAGCCCTATGCCTCCCGGTGTGTCCTATGTCTGTAGTTGCGTGTGTTCACGGAGCCTATTTGCCTGCTTGAGGGGAGAAAAACCCAGCAGTCCAGTTCCAATACTGGCTAATTTGGCTATATTTGAGAAAGATATCTTAAGCTCCTCACGTCGACAACGGGAATCGAACCCAGGACACTCTTTACCCAAGCATATGGTTGCGAAGCGCATAGCCACTCGGTTAACCGGGCGGACGATAAACATCTATTATCCTGATTTATGATAATGTAGCGAGTTAAAAAAAAAACTGAAACTGAAAAACTGAAACTTAATGAAACTAAAAAATGAACAAACACCCAGCTACAAATTGTGACAAGTTCCCTGAATGGACACTTGTTATGTCTTTGCAAGAGTATCCATCAGTAATATCAAAAAAAAACAAAAAAAAAACAGAGAATATTACAAAAAAATAAAAAAATCTGTTGGAATGTCCATCGGAGATCATTGATCAACTGAGAAGCTTTCAGGTATTTCTTGGAATTAATTGATTCTTTGATTACGCGAAAGCAACTGAAAATATGTGTCGGTGTACTCTGACTGGATATTTCCTGAAAAAGCCTTATAAACATCCCTTTTGTACTGTGACAGGAATCGAATCCAAGTATTTTCAATCAAAGGGTATTGTACTTCGAACCCTCTATGGTGTTTTCCTTCAAAACGTGTTTTAAATATTTGAAAATACTATTTAATTTCCTTATAATGTGCAGTAGTATTATCAGTAGTATGAATTGTTTATAATTAATATTAAAATAGTGACAATATGAATAGATTAATCAGCAATGTTGAATCAGCGATGTGTGTACATCGTCACGATGTTGCGTGATCACTTATTATGTTATACAACTTAACGAATGTAGTTCCAGAAACGAATTTATTGGAATGCATTTCCATTTGGTCCATTCTTTCTTCAGTAGTTCTCATTGGATGAACGGAAATGAATAGAAGCTCCGCTTCGATTGCAAACGCATCTAATAAACAAACAACGTAAACCTTTATAGATAGCGCATGTGTCCAATGTAGTGAAGACAACAAGAAGAAACAAGAAAGGATAAATTATTGTTTATCCTTTCTTGGATAAATAAAAATATGACCTACAATCTTAATCTATAACATCTTACAAAACAACAGCCAACGCAGACTCCAGGGAAATAAAAACTACAAGCTATACCCACTTTACCGGATATTGAAAATATCCCAGATAGAATAGCATAGCTGTAGTGATGGAACAATTTACCTTAAAGCAGCTTTCACATCCATGGAAAAAAAAAAATCCTGAATGCTAAGATCGCCTAAGCAAAGCAGTTCTCTGAAGAACCCTGGTGTATATAATATTTTTAGCTCACATAGTATATGTTATGGGAGACAGACAAGTCATTCAGGAAAAATACGCAGTAAAGAATATTTTTAAGGTGAGCAGGAAGCGAGCGAGCAAGAGAGAGAGAGACCGTGAAAATCAGATCTATCTCATCTATAACAAAATTGACGTTTTTGATTAAGAGAGCCAATGGAGATAGTACAATGCCCAATTCAATGCAACAAACCAAAAAAAAAAAAAAAAACGAAGGCCTCATCCTAAACCCAGCGGTGAATTCAATTTATTTTATCAACAACCTTCGTATTCCTGAGGTTGTTAAGAACAAAATGAATGCATACCGATAGGATAAAAATCATTTAATCATACCAGGCTATTGCAAGAGTATGAATAATAAAAACAGAATCTCTCTCCTTAAACATAATAATAAAATGAAGAGAGGAAATGGTTATGAGGTAAACACAAACCGAACAATTCGAGGTAAAGTGTGTGTTCATAGTGAGCCTCCTGTTATATGCTAAAATTTGTAGGACACCACAGTGTGAAACACACTAACGAATATTTGAAATTTTTAATTATAAAATAATTAAAAAAAAAATTAATTGAAATTGATTCAGAACACTAAACCACTGGGATCATAGTTTTGCTGCATACTATTATGTTGTAAACATAATAGTTTATACTGTTATAAACTATTATATTTACAATACTAATTGGATAATTTATAACATGAATGCTACTGCCATCCTAAATGCTTTTATTTTAGTCCTCTGCTAAAAGAAAAGTTTGATTTTAATTTTCTTTTTAAACGATGAACTTGAGGACTAGATAACAAGGGACCTATTCTATGAAGACTCAATGAGGCACTCTTTTTGAAGCAATTTTAAGTTTTCGGTAAACAGGATTATCACTTAAGTGCAGGAAGCATGTCAATAGCAGGATTTGTAGCCTTTAGGAACCTGTAGCCTTTTGACTGAAAAGGGGAGACACTGTTCCCCCACAGCCCACCATTCTACTGTAAGAATACTGAAGGTTTTCTGGTGAAATAATAATTATCATTACAACCAAATAAAAGGGTGCTTAGTAGTCTTACGATAACTATAGTTTCTTCATACGCACAAATCTATACGAAAAAAAAACTCTAGTTTCTTCTAACGCTACCACGGCAGAAGAAAGACCGCTGTAGATGTTTCTAGCTCTAACCCACTAACTAGAACTTGAAGCATCTATAGTAACTCAGAACATCTATTTAAACAATAAATCAGGAATAATTAAAATCAGGATGAAGAGATAACAGCAATTGTTGATCATGCTTTCGTCATCACCCCTAAGTTTAAGAAACATCTGTAGAAAAGAACTCATCTACCGATGAAGATAATAGGCAGAGTCCGCTGATTCAAGGAGAGATATGATAGGATTTGTGTGTATGATGGTTGATTTGGGTTTCCCGCGATGAGTCTCCTGATCTCCATGGAGATGCGGTAAATAATAATAATTATTATGGATTTCCAGAAGCATTAAATATTTTTTAGGAAATGAATAAAACAAATTATTTAATGAAGTTATCATTTTTCATAAGGATTAGACCGCACTAAAAGTTTTTGTGTATTATTGCAATAAAGCATATATATATATATATACACACCACTTTAAAAATATAAAACTTGCCAATCATAAAAAATACCAGCTAACAAAACAATCATGCGTGTAAGTGCAATCATTTTCAAGTAAAGGAAACATAAATTGGCAACCAGCAACATATTCCATCAGTCAATACCAAATAGCAAGTCGATCCTTCAAACAGGCAACTTCGATAAACAAACCTTCATTCACTGAATTATTGCTAGATATTCTGCCGACTCAACCGATCGAATGGGCCGGTGTGTTTATTGATCACGCAAAGTGCAAGATGAATATCTAATGCTTATAGAGCCGGCTTTCCAGCATAAATATTAGCTCCCCCTCCAGATGTTGTCATCTAAATTTAGCACGAAAAGCGAAGAGGGCGTGTTCGAAATTACAAAAACGTCCAAATCCTTTCTTACAGTGCCAAATGCAAAGTTGCAGCATCATTAATATGCTTCACGAGCTTATCACTGTTTCCCCTCTCTTTGTATCTACATAACAGCCTTCGCTTTTCACGCAGTATGCACACGTGAATCTGGTGACACGCACTTCCACCTTAAAACAGATAAATGGTTCAGTCTATTGGCTCGTTTATCATAATTAACACCAAGCATGTCCTATACTGCTTTACTGAATGATTACAGGAATCTGCTAAGTAACTATAGATCATGCGCACTGACAACTCACCTGCTGCTCTTTGACAACGAAACTGGGAGACATCAAATATATGAATATATACAGAGAGAGAGAGAGAGAGAGAACAAAGGTTTATCGAAAATAAGGATTCCATTGAGATTCTTATTTGAATCTCATTCTTAATACAGTTTCTTCTCTCTACATAAAAGTTAGTGTATGGTTCTTAATAAAATGATGAAAAATTGAATCCAACAAGGGAAATTATATAGTCGTAGAAGAACCGGTTGGTTTTGGTTTCTCGAACAATCGGTAGTTTTTATTACATCATAATAAATGATTTCGAATAACAAAATGAGAAATAAATAGGTTCGTTCTTTAGAGTTCAATAAAACAAAAAATCTCCCACAAAGCTTTATGATCGACGAGTATTCTAGATTCATCATTGGATAAAACAGTAAAATTTGGGGGGAGGGGGTTAATCTTTACGGCAATTTAAATTTCATACATGCAATCCGTTTGTCTCAAAATAAGACAAGAAGCATGGCAATATCGTATGTTTATTTATATTTATTTTTTCATAATATCGTAGCCAAGCCAAGCGACTTCCTATCGGAAGGAATAATATTTAATCTGACATTTCTGCAGTCAGTCATAAAAATATTCTATTTTTGGCCGAATTTTCATTGCTAAGTTCGTGTTATTTTTGAGTCGATTTTTTTATAAAAGTCAAAGGATATTACTATGCTTCAAGTGATTTTTTTCAGTTAGTTTTTTACAGCATATTTTAAACCTAATTTTATTCAAAATTTTAGTCAAATAGGAAAATAGGAAAGCTGTGCGAAATCTATGTAAAACGTATGCATTTTACTGTATGCAAAGTTGCTGCCTTAAATTTTAAATGTTAATTTTCTCTCTCTCTCTCTCTCTCTCTCTCTCTCTCTCTTAGCTCGAAATTGTCGTGTTTGTCTTGTTTCCTTTTTTGTAACATTTCATTGTGCTTAATTTTTGCTAGTTAGTGAAATATTTTGTACATCAGCAAGTCGTGCTTCATCAAGGAAAAAGTAAAATTCTCTCAAAAAAAGAATTTTACTTTTTCATTCTTTCGTCTGTTGATGGACGCATGATAATGTTTGGGAATAAAATATAAAGTAGTGCCTCATGACATAGATTTTTGCACAATTTAATACATATAATTGAATATTTTAGAAATGCTGAGAAGTTTGGAGTTATAGACAGAGTAAAAACATTCAGTCATTTTGCTTATATTATCTGAAAATAATGACACTTAAAACTATTGACAGATAAAACTGCTCTGCAGTATCATCCGAGTGGGTTATCTTCAGCATTATTTGGGTATCACATGACTTTTCCTTATCTGGAAAAAATAATGCCGATCCTTGTTATATTCCCATAATTTCTTGAATATTTTCTCAAAGTGAAAATTTGATTCTGATGACCCTTGTTCAACAATTTTCATATCCTCATCTCAAGTATGTCTCAATGAAATCTTACCTGAAAAGTAGAAAAATTCTCCAATTCAGTTTTATTTCCCTTTTTATAAATCTGTACTACGTGGAACCCCATTTTTATGTGCATCCTCGCTACCCAACAACGAAAGGATAATTTGTAAATATGTAGGACATTGGTACTGTGAGAGGACTAAGGATTTATTTTCTATTTATTTCATATTCCTTTTTATATTTTAACCTATTCCAGAAACCGCGCTCTACAGACCAAATATGGAACATTTTTCAGTCCAAGGGAGGTGGTCTTACACCGGACGATGAAATTGATCTCCAACCGAAAGACAATCACAAACATCCATACCCGTGAAGGGATTCGAACAACCCGCAGGCTCTTGGCTGGAGAGCGGGTACGCTAATCACTGGGCCAACCAGGCCGGCATTCCTATGATTGAGTTTCTAAATTGTGAAGTGTAGCCACTGTAAAGCTTTTATACCTCCTTACCTGGTAGAATATTCCAGCTAAATTTCATATTTAAATTTAGGTTTCTTGTGGCTCTTTTTCTATCTTGGATATCGATATACTCCTGATCATCCATCTTGAATCATTTCAATCGCTGATGTCGATTATCATCCAACATTTTTTCAAGTAATCACTCCAGACATCTAAAATATGTTTCTTCAGTTTTCATATTATCATCTTTGATTTCTTTTATAGTTCTCTTTCCTCCATTTCTAAGCTTTTTTCAATATTCTCAAGAACATATTACCCTCTCCTAATATTAATCTTCTATATTGTTACCAAAGTTTTCCAATTTTCTGTTACTTTTATACATAAGCTATGTATAAAATGTCGTCTTACATTTTGTCTTCATTCTCTCATGTACTGAATTGTTTAATAGGAACTTTCAATGCTGTTTCTTCTTTTTTCGGACTTCCTCTTGAATCCACCCTGAATTTCCTATTTTTCTATCCTTGCAAACAACTTCGCAATATGCTTCCTTTGCTGAAGCAATCGATGTTTACTTCAAAGTGTATCACTATGTTTGATTCTTGTTTTCAAGCTCTTTCATCTTTCTCTGAATAATATTTGCATATTGGAGTTTACAGTCTATCTCAGAAAGCTGCTCGACTTTAATTATTTTTAAAACTTTTAAAGTTTTAAAAAGAATCAAGCTCGATTCTAAATGTGATCAGCCTAACGGCTGGTAAGGTAGCAATGTTACTTTATTAGGTAATTATTATAGTACAAGGTAGTTTCCAACTGCCCTTCTTCTCCTATAGCAACTTATGTCTATAGAGCTACTGTATGTTTTCACAGGGCCAGGTTTGCCTGTTTTGAGGGAACCCGAGTTTCCGGGAGAAAAAAAATCCTACATCTCTGTATGAGACCAGCTAACTCGCCTTTGATTAAAAGCTCTGATAAAAGTTCCTCGCGCCATAGACGAGATTGTAACGCTGATCTTTCCACTCAATGCCTTGTTAAGGGGCTCTAATCAATCAGTCTAATAATTAATCATCCAAAAATCCAGCAGGGACTCATCATTATTATAAGCTTTGTTCTTTTTTTCCAATTTTCGAAAATGTGTCAGATAGAAGAACGAAAAAACGTAACTGCATCGAAGATTTACAACACATTTAAAAGTTCCACTGCATCTGTAGACGATTGTTTCGCGATGTCCATGCTATGGAACGTCGCTTTATTTCCTTATGCTTGAATTGATAATATCCTCTGAACTATGAGGTTTTATGGCGGAAGTGTAATGATATGAAACTCTTTTTTTATTATTATTGAGGTGGACTCGTACCTTTAGTTGTGGTGTCTGGAAGGATAAAGGTCAACTGCGGCACTTCTGAATAATACAGTGCCTTCTACAATGTTTAATTATTAGATCTGTGTCTTTTTCAATGTAGAAATGCCCGGTGTCATGTACTGGTGCTATTAGGATATGGATTGAGGATAATGATGTGAAAAACAATGCACTGGCCTTTGGGGATGAACTAGCAAGTCGGACCAAACCAATACGTCCACTTACATTAAATAGACCTCAGTCATGTTTTAGTATTCCTAAAAGTATGGAAAGTGTGATCGGGGCCAAAGTAGAATCAATACGCTATTGTGGTTTGGCAATTTAGTTGTTCTTCGTCTATTAGTTTGAATTGCATAATTCCAACAATAGTAAACTTCTCACTTGACATGCGCTGTACGTAAAATCGTTGTGCATGAAAGCCAGTAATACCACTTAAAAGTTTAATCATGGCCAGGGCGACCACTCAGCAAAAATATTTCGTACCAACTTATGCAAGAAAAAGGTACTAAATCTAAAAAAAAAAAGTACTAGATTTTTATTTGCTTTCGTTTCACTCTGTTTTGGACATTTTATCACATTATCACTACCTTATTATCATAGATGAACTCAATGTAAAACCTCTAAATTAACACATGTACGACAAAAATGAAAAGAAAAAAAGTCAAAATTCATCTCACTGTAGTCATCTATGAGTCCAAGAGCTGCAGTTGTCATTCATCATAAAAGAAGTCCCAGTTGTAACTCTAGCACTTAATATGTGTGTTAATTTAATATACAATTTTTAGCATTTAAAATAATGTAACATTAAATTTTCAGTTATTTAATATGCTATTTACATATATACATATACAGGGGTGCCCATTCACAAGAAAAACACTGGAAATATTTATTCATTATTTTTAGCAGATTTTGCTGAATTAAATAGTAAATTAAATAGTAAAATCTGTAGCTGAAGAAGGTTTCAATTTTCCTTTGTCAAAAGGAGTCCATTCATCAAGTGAGTTTGTAGCTGATTTCTTCTTTATTATCACTGTTGAAAATATTCTTGCAGTTGCTGCTGATGAATGAGGGAGGCACAGTACAGCTTTAACTGATGTTGTTAAATTAGGGAATATTTGTTCTCCTACAGCATTTTTCATTTCAAAAACTTAATTCCAAAAAACCTTTTTTTTTTCAAATGCTTCTACAGTCTTCAATAGTTGCTATTCTCTATCAAGCTCTTCGTAACGCCCCTAGATATACATTTCTTTATCTAAAAACTACCCATTGTCGGTTGGATTTATCTTTTCAATGGGGGTCCAAATGACGCTGTGCGTAAATAAAAGGGGGTTACTCATATTAAAATATTTAATTTGTCCACTTGTTTTAATTGCTGTAGTGATCTTATAATGCACGCGAGAGGTGTTTGAATAGCAAATAATATATTTTCATTAGCTAATACCAGTCGGATTATGTGGGTATGGGTTCGGGGGTGGGGAAGAGAAGGTTAACGAACAGTGAGAAGGGGAGGAAAAAAAGAGAGAAATCATGCTTGTGTCACCGAATGTGACATATGGGGAGGTGGGAGAAGAGAAAAATATTAAACTCATATGTCTAACTCTCATATTGTTGTTATTATTATTATTCGGAAGGAAGGAAGTACTAGATCTGTTGGCGAACGTACTAGAACACTAAAAATTTACAAATAGTACTAGATCTAGTACGAAAGCACTAGATGTGGTCACCCTGATTATGGCAATCCACCGGTATTTTCAATATTTATTCAAAGTCACTTGTCATGACTAATAAAGATATGAGCATCGAATCAAGCTTAGATTAAGAAACAAACGGGGAAACGCACTAAAGAAGATGAGATTTATATTTATGGTTTAAAATACAATCACCTAGTGAAGAAAAGTCCTTGCATCATCAAGAAATCTTTCAAAAATGACGACCTTCCCAGGGAGTTTTAATTCAAGGAGATTTTGCGACTGTTTTGTGGTAGCCTAAGGGACAGCGGAGGCTTAGCAAACAACAATTGTCAGCACTCTTTTGCTAGTCTTTTATTTGATGGACTTTGATGTTTGCTTAACGCGAAAAAGGAACACAGATTGGATAGAAGAAGCTGAATGCAAAATCCTAATTACCTTAGAAACCTACTTTCCCTTTTAATAGAGGCAGAAATCTTTATATTAGAGATACGGAATTCTGATAGGGCAGACTGTGAGCAAAGCTTGCTGTGTAGCATTTGTATGAGCAGTGTAAATGGGGGAACACCACGACACTGCACGAACATCCCTTACTAATGAGCTCGTGCCTTTGGCACTGTACATGCTCACGGAAATTCTTTATTTTTCCTCTCTCTCTCTCTCTCTCTCTCTCTCTCTCTTTTCGGAGTTAGATACCATATCAGATTACTTGGGGGCATATCCGAAGAAAAAATCTCGATTTTCTTTCACTCCCTATTTATTAGCGTTGTCATGATGCTTTGGTCCCCAAGCTATTATTAAAGTCGCATGAAGTTTTCTAACTAAAAACTTGAAAGCATAAAAACTCTTACTCAAGTTTCTATAGAGGCCTGAGAATATATATAAATAAGTAAATGTAGATTTTCTAGATATTTCTATTACTACTAATTGATTATAGGTCGTTGAGGATTTACAGTGGCATCCCAGGATATGGTCAGCCATATTCGAGGCCCAAGCGAAGATCATCATAAATACCTTAGGGGATCATTAAGTCATTTTCGCTCCAAAAATTGCACAAAAATTAAATAGGATTTCTTCACTAAGAAAACTAAAAACAACTAATTATAAATATTGAAAAATATATTTTTCGCTATCAAATAATAGGATTTTGTGATGAGTTGAGATTTTTATTTATAAAAGTATGTAAATGTAACATAATGGATATAGAGACCTCAAAATTTATCGTTCGATTGATAATAAACTGTTTGATTTCATGCTAGTGTTTAGGATATGGAAAATCTATTTTTTTTTAATAAATTATTTATTTTGCCATAAATGTGACATTTTTAGTATGCCTTCATAAAATCGAAACTTGCAATAATTTCAAGAGAAGTATCATTCTCATACATTTTTAAAGACAGTAGTGCAAATATTAATCTCTTTCCGCTGTCAAATTTATATAAAGTTAATTTCAAACCTGCGGGTGTTTATTTTTCATATTCGTATATAAGATTATATTCAAAACTCATATTACTTCAGGAATTGCCTTAAGAGTATTTTTTCTTTATTTTTTCATGCATATTAAAATTCACCGAATCCATAATGGAGCACAATGTTGAAAGTCTGGAACAGTGCCCAAGTTTGGTTTTATGCATAATTTACAATATTTTTTTTCTTCAGTGCTTATGCCACTCTTTCGTAATCATATGTTAATACTAGTCAGAAGAGTAAATACAAGCCTTAGGAAATTTATCCTGTTGATCGTAGGAATTTATTTGAAATTCCACTTCAATTTGAATATTGCATGCAAATAGGGTAAGCACGTTGGAGAAAGAGCATCGACTGGAAGGACATAACTTCTACCAAAACCAAACGTTTGTGGGCAATAGTGATTACAACTTTTTAAAATTAGAGCATAGGAGATAACTGAGGTAAATGATAAGGGTTAAATAGGATTTGAAATGAACTACATGCTTGCTCCATTGAAGAACAAAATCTTATTAGGGTGTTATGTTATACGCATGTCTAACATAGAAATTATTCCAATCGCGTTACGAAATTAATGATTGCTGTGGAAACCTTCATTTTTCATTAAGCGTAATATACACGACATTGTTCAACTTGAGTTTGTCTTCAAAAGAAAACCTGAGTTACGGCGATTCAAGTAAAATTAATTCAGCGTGTCACACCTAAAAAAACCATAGTAATCTTTGTTGCAGAGGCAATTAATCCTGCCTTCTGTCCTATGATGCTTCCGCCTCTCTAAAACTGATTGTGCTATTGAATAAGCTTCCAAAGTAAACATTTGCATACTGGAGTCAATTGCTGCCTCAAATTTGTGCTAATGATATGGGAAAAATCGTTCCACCCATTTCCAAACTTGCACTTGTCAACCTGTATTTCATTTTTTTTCTGGCAGACAGGAATTAGAAGAAAGTTTACTAGCCCAATCCCGACGACAGTCCCACTAATTATGCTTAAAACCTGTTTCTCAGAACTAACCTGAGTTCTGTAAAGATTGAATCCGATTTAATCCATATTCTGTTTTTGATTCCCCGATATCTCATTACTTGTAAGGGCACAGCTTTACCATCCCAAAATCTATCTCTACTGATGGGGTCACTTTAAATTTTTTAAAAGTTGGAAGAGAGAGAATGAGTACTTTATGTCATGAACATTCAATGTTTTCCATGTCAGATCACGCATCCATATCTCGTCGCTCGTGTCAAAACACCATTTGGCTGGAAACACCCTGGTTTCTGCAAACCAGAACACGAAAAGACTTTCTGTCAAGGTCGTTTTTTGTCTTAAAGTGATTATCCGGTCTCACGGATTTTTCCTTTTGGAAACTTGAGTTTTTAATCCCGCAAAACAGGCACTCTCCCCCCCCCCCCCACAAACAACATCCCGTGTGTTTTAGTAAGATATTTATTCCTTCATGATAAGAAATTAAATACATCAAAGAGAGAGAGAGAGAGAGAGAGAGAGAGAGAATGAGAGACTACATTTCAGAAACATATCGAATGCGGATCGTGCAAACATATTTTTATATTTATAATTAAAATAGTTACGGCGTGCAAGAGATATTAAACTCTTGGACAGTTATCGCATAGTTTGATGAGTTTTTTTCTGGTTAAAGCATCTGCATTACAGTCCTTATCGTCCACGTTAGATCTGATTGGGCTTCGGGTTGTTGCTCATTTTAGGCATCGTTTATGGCCTTCACAAAAACATTCTACTAAAGGCAGGTCTGCTTCTATCACACGTTGTCTGCTTGATTCCCCTGTGCACTGTTACCTGCTTGTGTTGAATTACTTCCGGTGTAATATTCAGATATACAAAAAGGATTATCTTTAGTACAATCTTGCTTGCAATTGACTTGCCATTTAACAGCCAATCCTGCGACCGAATCAGACTAAGTAATACCAGTGGTCATACAAGGAAACAGTCCATGCAAATGCTCTGTTCACCTTCTCAGGCGTTCTCTCTCTCTCTCTCTCTCTCTCTCTCTCTCTCTCTCTCTCTCACATACACAAAATTATGTGTAAACACACAAACTGTATGCAACAAACTCGGAAGCAAAATGAAATACAAGAAAAACAAAAATCAATTGCTTATTGAGAGGAAAGTGCAAATTCAGAAGTGAGGCTCCAATTAAACGAAATTAGTCAAGTAAGGGACAAAAATAATACTTGATATTTACCTAGGAAGTTCTGAGGAAATGATACAATGTATGAGCATCCTCTTCACTCAGAGGAAGAGTGATCATCATAAATCTGATCGCAGCCAACAAACTGGAAATCTTTTTCAGTACTCTGTTAGCTACTCCACAAGGTGTTCAGGACTTTTAGTCTCAATTGAAATCAAGGTTACTTCTTTCAGAATCATCTCCTCCTCCTCCTCCTCCTCCTCAAAACAATGTATTCATCAAAAAGCTATCAAAGGTCTCCAGCTATTCACAATCCTTAGAATGACCCAAGCACCAATATCTTCCCAACTGTTGAGCTTTTTTCGAGATGCTCTTCAGCGTAGGAAAGACCAAGAATTGTTCCACACAATGAAAGGATTATCTCTGTTACCTGTGCTCACAGAAACTCACAATTCAAAATATCCTGCATCACACAAATGGGCATCATCTTCTCTTCTTAGCTTGGAAGTAGGGAGTAAGCAGAACAATCGCGGATCGTTTAACGAATAATTTAAAGCAAAAAATTCTCGAACAGGTGCATTTAAAATATTCCAAAGAAGAATCACAATACTAGCAAGTAGAATTCAATCACAAAAGCCTTTCCCAACCTCGCAACAGTGCGAGACATCCAAGTCTCAACAGTAATTTACAAATACCTACACCAGCTTTCCGACTCCTCACCAGATACCTCTCCTTGCTATTCAACGACTATAGGAAAATCTTTCCTACCCCTCGCTGATGTCACAGAATCCAATCATCCCACATGCATCTGCCTCTCCACAACCATGTGTGCCATCGAGTGGAACACATGGTTGTGGAACTCCTTCCATACGAGAGAGTAAGCATCAAAGCTGACGCAGAAATCCAGTGGAGGGTGTGGGAGAACCTGCCGCAGCTTCCTGCTAAATACAACTATGAGCAGATATGCCCTGGACACCGCTTTTACTATCCTCACTTAATTACGCAACCTAAACAATTGTTGGCATCTATTCCACACAGACGGTAACAGACACAAAATATGCAACTACCATTTTATCGTTGCAAATGCGATCAGGTATAGTTTCCATCTAAATCACGCGGAAGAAAGATCATCCATCACTCATCCAATCCAGAGAAATATATATATAAATATATGTCATAAAGTTACGGGATCGATTCATATATATTTCCAAACCCTTTAAAAGTCTCCATTATAAATGTATTTGAAATTTGTTTCCAGCTTGTGTTTATTTTCTATCTTCTTGCCTTTCATCTCCTTCTCAATAAGATTTCATATTTTCTTGGAAATATATCTTTTTTCTTATTTTCCTATAGTTTATAGCCAAGAATCGGTTTTCTTGGCAGCTACTTCTCCATTGTTCTCCCCTCTAAGAGAGTGACCTATGTATTATCACGTCGTAGTCTTCTAATAGTGGACGTGATGTTTTATTATTATTGTTTGTTATTTTTCTTCATTCCGAGCTGATTATTTGTGTCATTCAGCGTTATTTTGAATATTAATTTTAAGAATTTCTTCCCCTCCCTTTATTGTCATTGTTCTACAGTCCCTTCCAGAAGTTAATCAATTGAGAAAAAGTATGTGCATGGAATATTTTTAAATAAAGTAGACTCCATTGAATTCGCCATGCAAGTTTTCATTTTGACGTATTGGATACATGAATGCGATAATTTACTTGATAAATTCTTCTTCCATTTCTTTGTCTAATATTTATTTGCGATCTCCCAGTGTTTATTCTTCTATGCATTCATTTTAATTTTCTTGTCGTTTATAATTTTTGATTTTCATTAACGTATTACTTGTGTTTGTTATCACGATAACCTGCATTATAATCTATATCAAAACATTATCCTTTTTTATTTTTTTAACCAATACTTCTTTTTCTTCGTCTTAAGTGGGGTCACTGTTGATGATGAGTCTCCTCCACATCCTCCTGTCTTGGGCTGTCACCACATCCAAGTTCTTCATCCTCAAGTCCTCTTCTACCAGCTCCCTCCATCTCTTATTTGGCCGCCCATGCTTCCTCCTTCCTTGCACATCCATCTGCATGACCCTTCTTCCCACATATTCGTCGTCCCTCCTCATCACATGACCAAACCATCTCAACCTTACCTCTGTATCTTCGCTCCTAAGTTCGTAACTTTCACTGTTGCCCTCACATAGTCATTTCTCAGACGATCCTTTCTGGTCACACCGCTTATCCACCTAAGCATTCTCATCTCTGCTACCTCCATCCTGCTGATGTTATTTTTCCTCAGAGCCACAGTTTCTATAGCATAGGTCATAGCTGGCCTCACTACTGTCCTATAGATTTTGCCTTTCAGATTGATCGGCACTCTCTTATCGCATAAAACTCCAGCCATCTCCCTCCAGTTCCTCCAACCCGCTTGTATCCTGCATCTCACTTCCTTCTCACCTCCTCCATCTTCTTCCACTGTTGAACCTAAATATCTAAAGTCCCTCACCTTCCTGATGACATTTCCTTCCAGCTCCAGATCTGTCTCCTGTCCGCCGCCCACAGTGCAATACATATACTTTGTCTTACTTCTGCTCAGTCTCATGCCTCTCTCTTCCAGTACTTTTCTCCATCTTTCCAGTTTAGTTCCCGCTTCTTCTCTTGAATCTGTGATGTATGCAGATGACATCACAGCAAGACGTCATCTGCATACAACATTGTCCAAGGCGCATCCTCTCTCACCTCCTCCGTCACCAGCTCCATCACAATGTTAAACAGAAACGGACTTAATGCTGACCCTTGATGGAAGCCAACGGTTACTTGAAAACTTTCTGCCTGTCCCAGACAGGTCCGAACTCTCGTCTTCACATTTTTGTACATCTCCCGCACCAACCTATTTTTCCGGAACCTTCTTCTCCCTCAGACACCACCAGACTTCTTGCCGTGGCACTCTATCGTATGCTTTCTCCAGATCAATAAATATCAGATGTAGCTCCCGTTGTTTCTCTCGAAACTTTTCCATCATCTGCCGTAATCCAAAGATAGCATCTGTTGTTGATCTACCAGGCATGAAGCCAAATTGTTGCTTTGTAATCTCCACCTCCTTCCTCAATCTTCCATCAAGAACCCTTTCTATGATTTTCATTGTGTGGATCATCAACTTTATTCCTCTGTAATTTTTACAGTCTTGTGTATCCCCTTTACCCTTGTAGATGGGAACAAGAGTACTCTCCCTCCATTCCTCGGGTATATTTTCCTGTTGGCAAACTTTCACGAACAGGTCCCACAGCAGGTCAATTCCCTCTTCCCCCAGTGCCTTCCCTCCTCTGGAATCCCGTCGGGGCCCACCGATTTTCCATTCCTCATCCTCTCCATGGCCTCCGTCACTTCCACTCTACTGATGTTCTGCACCATCCCCTCAGAAGGCTGCCCATCTTCTCTGTGAGTCCTTGCATTTTCCTCATTAAAAATTCCCTCAAAGTATATTCTCCATCTGTTTCTTATGTCCCTCCATAATACTCTTCCTTCAGCGTCTTTGATCTGCCTCACATGTAAGATGTCCTTTGCTGCTTTATTTCTACATTTCGTTAGTTGGTAAATTTTTCTCTGTCCTTCCTATGTTTCTAATTGATCATACAGATCTTGATATGCCTTTGCCTTCGCCTGTGCCACAACATTTTTTAACCAATACGAATTCGTTTTTCCCAACAATATGATCACCTTCAGAATTATGTTAAATTATGTACAATGAAGTAGAATCTACAAATAATGAAGGCATTTTTTGCAACCTCTTAAATTTCGGCTTCTTCCATTATTTAAACGTAATCCTTTTTTTTTATTATTACTTTTGAAAGAAAATAAAAGTTGCGCGGTTGAGTAACTACAGAGGATTTTGCAAACATCTGAGTTTGACCTAGATAGCTAGATCTAAGTCACAATCTAGCTAGCATATGATCTGATTTTCAGTACAATGATAAGCCGACATAATAGATGTTGGCTTATCATTTAAAAAGCGTGGCAACGCCCATATGCCACATTCAACAATTAAGTAGTTTCCGTATGTTTATGTTCTCTCCTTAATCATTCTGTATGATTTCACTTCTAAAGTTTGCGACATTCTCTCTACGTCAAGTGAAGCCTAAAGGCTGTTATATAAGAATTAGTTCTTTTATATGAGATTGTTCTATTATAATATTATGTTTATCTTTTCTGGCCTTTATTAAAATGATTGAACTAATTGAAAATTCCAATATTTCTTCATCTTAATAACATTCTGTGGATGAATAGAGAAGTTAAAATATATCTTTGTACTCAAATTCAACTAAAAAAGAAACAGTTAAAAAAAACAACGGTCTAATAACCACATATTTTTTTTTTGTCTTAAACGCTTTAATGTTCACAATACTCCAATAGTGTTTATAATATAAACATATGCACTGTATAATAGAAATCCACAACAGTTTTAAAGAATATGGAACGAAGTTGGATATCTTTCTTCTCAATTCTGAGACGTACCGGTATATAGGTAGGCATTTCCAGTGAATGGCAACTATAGTCGCATTTTGTGGACAATGTCTCTCGATTTAATTCTGCACATGCAATAGTACTTTTCTTAGAAAACTTTGACTTTTCGTGGGAAAAACTATTACACCTTTGGCAGACGTTTTACAACATTCCACTTTCCATACAAATAGTTCATAACACGCTCGTAAAAAAATCTCAGATTTTGTTGCATTAATCTTTTCTTTTTATTAAATCATAAACCATAGAATATACTGAATTTCTTTGGATTTATTTTCGAGCAGAAAACAAAGTCGGACAGGCTGCAAGAAATCGGTTATTTGGCCGAAATCGTAGGCCCAGGTTTTGTGTGGGATGCTACGTCATTAAACCTCCGAGACTTTGATTTTATTTCGTTCCGTGATCCGTTTTCATGGTTGGTCCGAACGACCTGCTTTTATCCGTTTTACATTCAAAGGAGAAAAGCAAATACGACAGATGGTATTCCCCTTGGAATAATAACAGCATGCACAAAACGCATCGTGAAAATGTAAAAGGGGACTTTCATTAGAATGGGAAAACTCACATTTATTTTTTTCTTGTTTGAGATTCGTTATTGGAATATCTAAAAGGATGAAATGATCAGGCGGCACTTTATTTGTTTGGAATGAGAATAGTAAGGAAAATAAAGTTCAGAGTCATCTGGTGAATTCTTAAAAATTAGCAGGAATAGGAACTTCCATAATTTAAAGGGAAACCAAACCAATTTTTATCTTTTAACAATTCCCGATAGCAAGATTTTTCGTATTGTTTTTTCACTCTGCATGAAGGAAGAGAACCGCATTTTTAAGAGAGTAATTTCTCGATGGAACCATCCATCATTCATGTCAGAATCGACTTACCATATCCCCTATGTCAATATCAGAGGAAACGAAGTAATATTAACCATATTTTTTTTCCCGAATGCATATGGAAAACTTTCGGGGATTTCATTCTATTTTTGAGAGCATCTCAGAGAAAGAAGTGAAATATAAAGAGTGCAATATCTAATCAAATATTTTAATAAATCACTTTCTGCTATTTGGTGCATTTCTAGCCAATATACTATATTATTGAATTAAATCTATGACTCAATTCAATAATATAGTATAACTAAATATAGTAAAAATATAATATTCAAACAGGCAAACTGGTCTCGTGAACACACACGGTTACAGTCATAAAATATACTACGGCAACGAAGGTAACGGGAAATCACCTTCTTTCATAATCATAATCACAATATTTTCTAAATAATCTGCAAAGCTTTAAATAGTAGCCGAAAATAGCCGGTGATCTGGACTGGGAAGCACATTGAAGAAACAAGAACATTATGCTGACCCTTACATGTAAAGATGAAGAATTATTGCATTCTATGATGATGATGTAAAGGTTAGATATTTTGGGTTCGAGCCGACACAAAAGAGGAATAATATCTTTTGGAAATCAGCTGTAACTAATCAAAATATAGTGTTCGAAACGAAGGACAAAGATTATTAGACTTTTGCAAGAGAAATGTTTGCATGCGAAGAGTAGGAATCATGGACATCAAAGTTTTATCATAGGCTGCCAATTTTGCCAACTTTAAGGTGTATATATAAAATAAATATAGTAAGAAAATAAAGAGAAAGAAAGTCTATGTTGTGGGTGTTGAAAAGCGTCTGAGGTATAACAACAATTTTAATCTGAGATGAGGTCCTGACCCGCCAATTTAACTACAGATAATGTTAATGAAGAATTGGAGGTATTTTGAGAAGTAATAGTAGAAACGGCAGACGACGTAGATATAAGGACAAGGAAAAGAAACAAACTAATGGAACGAAGGAATTTAAGCATTACTGAGATTTGTAAAGTTGGCCATTCGCATGTGATGTCAATTTGATGCCGTATGGTCACACCCGTATTTCATTGGGTTTAGGGAGTGATGCCTTTTGCTAGAAAGTTGTCGACTTGCAGATTCTCTTTCCACAAAGAGCTGGTAGGACAATCACAAACATCCATGGCCCCTGGAGGGATTCGAACCTCTACCCTCTTTGTTCGAAAGCGGATAAGCTAACCACTCGACCAACTAAGCCAGCCAATTTATAAATATTAATTTAAATGATGATTATGAAAGAAAATCCATGCAAAGAAATTACATAAGGATAAACATAACTTGGAAGATTATGTTAATGAGAACGATAAAGTGATATGTAGATGAATGAAGAAGAGAAGACTCAAAGTAAGAACAAAGATTTTTTAATAGATAGAGATCGAAATCTGCCATTAATCATCGAAAGAGAGACTTTAATGCCGGGCTAATATTATTTTATAGATCAATTAAACCAAGATGAATGCAATAGTAAAGTAAATCGGAATGAATGGTGAGATAGATAATAGGGACATATGTTTGTCTGAGATCGAAGAAGTATCAGGGAAGATGAAGAATGAAAAATCTCCTGCGAATAGGATTGAAATGATTGGGTAACATCTTTAGGTATGCAAAGAAAGAAGATGATCTGATCATTGGACCAAGCAGTATTGTTCCAATTTATAAAGAAGACTCAAGAATTGAATGTATTATCCATAAGAGAATAACATTATTGTGTCACTATGCAGATATTTATGAAATTATAATAGCAGAAAAGCGGGGAATAAAGTTGAGGAAGATCTAAGAGAAGAGCGATTTTGATTTTAAAAAATGGATATCAATTATTGATTTGATTTGGGCTGTAAAGAACGTTCAAGATACTGATCAAGAGAGATACTGAGAATCTGGAAAATATCTTCTTATCGCATTATGGATTTGGAATAACTCTTTCATTGGGTTTAACAGGGAAGAAAAACGGGAAAGTTTTGTAAAGAAGAAATAGTCATGATCAAGAGTATGCATGATAAATGTGAGTTATTTGAAGATTAGGTTCAGTAAATGGGAGTTATTTGCACTTAAGGAGGTGTCTTATCTTCATTACTGTTCATGACTAGACATCGTTAATGACCAGAAAGAAGAAACGTGGTTTAGAAGGTGATGTTCAAATTTGGCCCTATTCCGAAGAGTGACAGTACAAATGATGCAGAAGTATTGCTTACCTATTAATTTCTAAGACGAGTGAGGTTTAAAATCATACAGAAAGTGTAGAAATTAACCTATTAACTTGGTGACCAAGCCTTGGGAAGGAGTTGGTCACCACGTCCATTGACAGACATATCTGCCGATGGACGTTTAGGTCAGGAGATACCAAGGAAGATTTCGATCGCTTAAATCTTCTTTAATTGTGTAAGTAGTTTACTGTGTGAAGGATAGTGAAAGCCACCATAGGTGTAAGCTTTTCATCAACGGAGTTACTTTTAGCACAGTTTGTTTTGTGTAATAGAGACATGATACAAAGAAATGCAGATATTGTGTAAGCATAATACCGACAATAAAAATTAAAATTTGAGATAAATGTTCAAAAACAAAGAAAGAATAAGAAATATACGCATTAAAATATTTTTGGACTAGAAAGTGATGATGATGTGTTTATACTTTTGAGAGAAACTCGTGGCATGAAATTAAGAATTATCTACACGTTAGCACAAGAAACGTATATTTAATATACTACCAGATATTTAAGTTTGAAAATAACAAACTATCATCAGTGGCTTGACAGAAAACATATTTTACGAGATAAAATACAACAATTGATCATTCAAAATTAGAACTAGCCGCGTGATGTTACATCGCTAATCACGATATCATTTCACTGAAGAAAGGTAAACATAAGGATACAGAAATAAATTACATGTATAAGTTCACAATGTCATAAAAAAACAACTTAATTTATAACATCATACTAAACAGATCATTAGACAGATGTAATAGCTAGAAGGTCTTCATTAAAAAAAATAAAAAATAGTAAAAATAAATAAAAATAAAAATTAATTAATATGTTATTCGGAGATGAAACCTTTCCATATATTTGACATAGACAGGCAGTCATTTCGATTCAAGTTAGGCCATTGAAGTAAGGCTCAGCACTCTCTTTGAATAGGAGTTAGAATTTATGCCGACATCATCAGTTCTGGTTTTGGACCAGAGAATATTGTGGTTTGTCTCTATTCCGTGTTGCGCCAATCCAGACTTATCGGATTTGTTGTGAAGAATATAAGATTGATGCTCTTGTATTCTTTTGTTTCTCTACGGCGTCCGGTTTGTCCAAAGTAAGAAAGAAGGCAGTCACATGGAACTTGGCATACACCAGGAAGGAACACAGTTGAGCCTTTATCATTTTAGACAGGGGGAAAATATGTGATATATTGTTCTGAAAGTCTGGAGATATATGGGATTGGAACTCGACGTATTGATTCTTTGTAATATTTTAAAAAATTTTATTTATTTATTTATTTTTAATGAATACTTTCTCGATACTACATCTGTCTAATGATATATTTATTATGATTTTATAAATTAAGTTTTTGTATGACATTGTAAATTCATACATGTGACTGTTCTGCACTCTTATGTTTGCCTTTCTTCAGTGAAATGATATTGTGATTAGCGACGTAACATCACGCGGCTTGTTCTAATTTTGAAGGATCAATTGTTTTTATTCCACCTTGTAAATACTGTTTTCTGTATAGTCACTGATGATAGTTTGTTATTTTCAAACTGAAATATCTGGCAATACAATAAATATACTTTTCTTGTGCTAACATGTAGATAATTCTGAATGACGTGTTTACAAACTCCACTCGAGGTGGTTTGCACATGAAACAGAATGAATTGAAGAAGAATATCAAGAAGAGAGGCAGACAGGGAAAAGGTGGAGACCTAATAAAAAAAAGACAAAAATAAACTTCAGCTGAAACGGTGTTCGTAAAGAAAGAAAGGATATAGCTAATAGAAAGAATGGATAACCTCTATCCCTCATAACTGACAACTCGTTTATTGGAATAGTTTTTGATGATGATCAGTGTATGTATATTTGACGCAGTCGCTACTGTTTATTCCGATAAACAATGGCGACTGCGTGTATTACAGCTGTTATATATGTTATTTTTGACTAGCAACCTTTCGTAAATGCATTTGTTTTCAGTCAGTGTTTCACATAATGGAGTAGCATATAAATTCAAAGAAGTATCGGATCTAAATTTCTGCATTAAAAATAATAATAAATAAATGAAATGCTTGAAAAAAAATTTAAAAAAGAAAGTGTAACCACCTCTATGGCAGATATTTCTTGTGATGAACATTGCCTGCTTAAAAATCAGTTTTGAGGGAATAAAATCCATTTTCTAGTGTACGTTTCTTAGAACACTATACAAATCAATTATACAGTGTTGTTAGAAATTTCATTTTCCTACAACACTATATAATTTAATTGATATTTATCTATATATTTGAAGGATGATCAGAAGTATATATTTCGCTTTTCTCCATGGGATAGTGTAGGAACAATGGATGAAATTTTAATTAGAATTGGTCACTCATAATCGCACTATAGTTTTTCGGGAATCCAGGTTACCTGATGACATAATAATTGCATTTCATGAACGTGCAGCATACGTACATATGAAGGCACATACAAGTAATCTTCTTACGTTTAAAAAAGTATTCCACTAAGCTGGCGCAAGGTTCTTATAAATAAAATTCTTCCTTTTATGTGCAAAACATCCAGAGAAATTCAATGTTGATGCAGAAAGTAGACTAGTGACTTGTTGCGACCCAGAAAGTGCAACCCACTCTCCTTCATAAGTGTATTTGAGTGATTATAAAACGCCTTCTTTGATTTTGGCATCACTGCATTCTTGAGAAACTGTTCATTAAATGCCTGTATCCATCACCACTCTTAGAGTTCTGAAAGGTTTAATGAAATACAGTTTAATGTGGAGCAGTAGTAAGAGAACATTTTCTAATTAAATAAAGGTAGACGTTTATTTAGAGTGTGTAAGAAGCACGGCCTTCATACTAACTTGCTTCTGACTAAGCATCGATGCAGCTATGAACAAAGGTCAGCCCATAAGGACTATGTTTTATACCCATAATTTCTATATCTCTGTTAACGCTGTTGCAAAACACAATGTTATCACTCATATACTTCTAAATTTTGATGATTTTGTTTTTCTAAACGAGATAATCTTGGTTCTTCACGAAAAGCTGTATTCTACAACCGAAGATTTTAATTTGTGTTTAGGAATATTCAGAACTCTCATAAGATGATTCAACTGTTCTCGGATTATAAAGTGAGTTGAGATACTTACATAACTAACGGTCGCAAATTTTAATCCTGAACCTACAGAATATGATATAACACTTTCAGGTCCACGAGTAAAGTTGTCTTCACTACTATCCATGCTTTAGGTGGTTTAGAAGCGGGAAATGTATTATCATGAGATACTGGTCTCTTGGCTGATAGCTAGTCTGAATATTTTTTATTTGTTAGGATTTTTAGAAGTGGTGGTGATTAAACAAAGCTAACAATCACTTCCACGATCTTTAGACTCTCTCTATATCATATGGGAAAGTAATTAATAAATGTATACCATTTGACCAGCTTGCTCTTTAAACGACAAATACTGCAACATTGGTGGGAAGCATAGATCTTTACTGATCTCCTACTTAACATCCAAGGTATAATTTAGATGATTTCTTAATCACAGAAGTGAAATGTTTACTGTTTACATTTTAATGACACTTTGTCATAAACATAATAAAATAGAAAAATTAGTTAGTACTGTTCATACACTAACGAAACATCTCGGAACTGAAATTTCAGACCTCGATTAAAATCATGTCTCTTTGTGCAACAAAAAAATAATCACTAATTGTGTCAAAATAAAAAATCCGAAAAGATACTTTAAACACAGGATATCAATTATGAAAAAGCAAATACAAAATCTAATGGAAACAAGAAAAAGGATTGTGAGTCTGCTCTTGAACTTCATGGTATTGCGATCGTAGGAAATCAAAGAAGATATCTTGTTAGACAGTGACTGAAGCACAATTACCTGAGCACATGTAGGTGCAGGAAGAGTGTAGACTTTAAAATAACATAATGCAACGATGCTAATTTTTTCTGAACAAACGAACTTTCTTAAACAAACTACCAGTGAAGTCCTTTTGTGTGTTCAGCACATTCTTATGTTCAAATCATAATTTTTCTTTGCAGAGTTGTTCAGTGTTATTACCAATCCACTTGTTGTTACTGATGTTAAAGCAAGTTTGCGCTTTGCAAAGACATTTACATCACATTTATATCTTGACAATCGAAAAAACGTTAGTGATAGTATACGGTTCAAGCGGTACACAATTTACTTTTAATTTCATAAAAGGAATTGGAACATAAACAGAATATGACAAAAGAAAACATTTTTAACTCAATTAGAAAGCCTACTTAGATTAGTTGATGTATACTATTCTCTTTGATTTGAAAGATATATAGGTTTAAATCCCGTCTCGAATGTGAAGGTAATCTCATAAGATGATGGGGGCAGGGCTTTTCCCTACAGAAAATTCGTGTTTTTCCCTCCACAAAGTTATTACACACAGTTCGCAAACAGCACACTGTTTATAGAATTAGTCGCCAGTAATGAAAAAACATAATTTATTTGGCTGACAGGACATTCAGTCTAACACGTAAGGAGCGTATGAAGAATCCATCTAGATCTTTATATCTCCCTTCTCTCATAGTTAAATATATCATCAAAGCGTCTAAAAATCTTCTCATGACATGTCACTTTTTTAAAGGTGTTGTTTAAATATATGATTTCATTTACAGAAATTTAACGAAAGCAGAAGTATTTTAAGGTTATTTCTAGTTTAGTTTTGTTCTTTATATTTCTTCATTTGTGTAACAACCCAGTTGCTCAAATGATGCATAGGCATGTTTGAGGGAGGAAGAATCACTGTGCCCTTATCTGTCATCTTTTTTACTAACTTTTGTATATTGTAAATATATAAATTATGTACTAATTTACTGGACATTTTATTTTAGGGTAATATGTTTATCAATAGAGTTGAACAATGGATTTTTGGTGCTATTATATAGCAGCTGATAACTATGAACATTTGTAAATATCTACTTCTTCCTGCAACGTATCAAGCCATGTGAATAAGATATGCATCTGCTTAGTTTGCTGTTTATAATAGATATAAAATCAACTTATTCTGCATATTCAAGGAAAATTCACAATTTGGGCGAATAGCGTGTGCATTTGTGTTCAGATGAATAATGGATACACGTTTTACTGCTATTGTTAAGGTAAAATTCCATTTCTTTCTTAGAGCTGCACAGATTTTCAAAATTTGGAACTGCTCTCTCTTTTCGGTAAATTGCATTAAAACACGCTAATCTAAGGTAAATAATTAAAATAAGTAACAAACACTTGTTTGCAAAACTATTTATTACTACATGGGAATATATCAGAAAATATCAAACAGCACAGTTTTATTAACATTATAATGAAATATTTACAAGAAATCATGAACATTAGTCGCAAAGTTTTAACTCTGTACTGGGGTTTCCTCAAGTCCTCAAACCTATATGCGAATAAGAAAAACTTTGTAAGAATTATATAGATCTGGGGGAAAAAATCACCTAATTAGTATGATAAATACAAAGGCAATCACTCACCAGCTCATTCGTTAAAGGCTATAAAATTAAACTTAAACTAATGTCAGCTAGAAGAGCTGAAATCAATTCTAAACATTTCAAAGGCAACTCAATCATATGGACAAAGATTGAGACAAACAGAATCGAAATTAATGTAACAAGATCTGCGAGTCTTATCCATTTATGCATTTCTTAGGGATTTAATGCAGTCTCTAAAAGTAAAAAACTGTTTGATTATTTTAATGTCATCAGACTGTCTTAACGTTTACTAGCTAAAACCAAGAAATCGATACATTGGAAATTTAAATTCCTTATATATCCAGGCAGACTATTGATTATTAAGAAAATCAGTTGTATTAAAATATATTATTATTGAAGTAAAATGGTTAAATATAGCAATAACAGCCTACAGCATTAGATGTTCCTTTTCTGCCTACAAAAACGGGACTTCTCTATTGGAAAGGATTCAAGAATATATCGGAACTGCAACTTGCGACACGGAATGATGTGAGTGATATAACACAAATGTTTAAGCACAGTGAACTCCAGGAAAAAATTAACATCAAAATTTCCCATTAACTTCAAACAGATATTATTTACCTAATACTCTAAAAATTATCGGTTCCGCCCTTATATTTCTCTAAGCTTAAAGAAAAACACAATCTTGACTCGAACTACCATGTGACCTTCAAACGCGTGACGTTAACTATATGCGACCTCAAAACGTACACTGCAGGGCATCACGACCATACACCCTGAGATTGTCATGGGGGACGGATTTAATTACTTTTTTTGATAAGGAGGAAATTAATCCGACCATTAAAAGTGACTTGTAGGTGTATATAACTACTCTCTTTCTCTCCATGCGTTACTTTACCTCTTAATATCGCTCTCGTGTTAAGGGTAGTGCCCCCCCTAAAAGCACTCAAAAAATACTTGACAGAAGAAGGCAGTTAGGTTGCTTAACGATCCTTCCCTTATAAAATCACTCCTATTTTCACACAGACGTTTGATTTCTGGCATTAATTATTCCCCCACTCATTCTCTCTCTCCACTGCAAAGTGTGAATCCGTTTACAGTCCAAATCTAAACTTGCAGAACAAATAACAGAGTAAAATTCTAAACAGAAAAATATAACGATAGAAATTTCCTAAAACATGTCCCCTGCATACGATACTTCTTTGCAGTGTTATTATGTGATGCAGAGAGGCAACATTTAAAGGAAATACCTACACTTCTTTTTGTACTGCTGCATTCTATTATTGTATTACTTATGTTTCACAAGGAACACAATACACTGCTCTCTTTAAATCAAACGTGAAAAAGCCTCTCCTTTTCCAATTTCTTGTTCACGGTACTAACGTGCTACAGGTTGAATATATAGTCTGTCGAATAACGTATTTTTTTAAATATAATGATAATATTTATTGATTGCTAGAATATTTACACATACAGTAAACATCTTGAGTGACATTGCAACTTGTAATTTTACAGAATTCAACACTAAGTGCTGCATTTTCTACATTGGATTTCAAATAACATTTTTAATAATACTTTTTTGCCTCTATATAATGTATTTACAACACATACTGTTCTAATATTAACAATAAACTTTATACAGAATAATAATAATAATAATAAATTTATTTATTTATTATTTTTTTATTGATTGCTAAAACATTTATACATACAATAAACATCTTGTGTGATATTGCACATTATAATTTTACAGAGTTCAGCACTAAGTGCTGCAATTCCTATATTGGATTTCAATTAAAATTTTTAATAATACTTTTTGCCTTTATATTATGTATTTGCAACAAATGTTTTTCTAATATTAACAATGAAAATTAAACAGAACTTTTTGTATACTTTTTTATTTTTTTATTTACTTTTTATTTTTATTTATTTTTTTTTAAAGTTTGAGAAAGAGTGATTATACATACAAATTTCTGCATTTGCTTATAAGGATTACTCGCAGATGAGTGAGGCAAGTTAATCCCACCTACTTCGATGCTTAGGTTAGCTTTTATGAAGCGAGTGGGATTTAGCCTTCACTATTTGTGTTGTTTCTACTGTTTATGTATGGAATGTAGGCATTGGATGCTAGTGATTTGCGATGTGTATATTAGTGTTAATGGTTTCTTAACTTTCTTGGTATATTTTCCAGAGTTCGTTTTTTAATGTTCTGTAGTTATCTACGTGTTTTACCTTTCTTGGTAGGTTGTTGAGTTGCGTGGGCATCTGATGTGATCTTACAAAAGAACCGTATGAGTTGTTGAAGGGTGTGGGGATGTAGAGAGTTGTTGTAGGTCGTGTTATACGATATGTATCTCTGTTGTTCCGATAGATGATGCTGAAATAATTCCTTGTTAATGTCATGTAGTGTTTCAGGTTTTTAATGCTCAGAATTCTGTGCATCGCCATGTGCTTGTCGGATATTGGTTGTTGCGTGTAAGGTGTTCAGATCACTGTTGACACGATTTTCCTGTGTAGTGTGTAGTGTTATTCCGTATCTGAGCAGGGATTCGCAGATACCGTGACATAGGAGTTTTTTAATGTTGGATGGAATAATGTCTTTAACTTAAAAGAATTTTGCTGCGATGATCCGGAGTTTGGTGAGTAGGTATTCTATATGTTTTGTCAATTTAAGTTGGGAATCTATATAGAGACGTAGGTATTTTGCGTGTATTACAGGTTTGATTTCGGAACATTGGCAGGTATTTTTGTTGTTAAAGCAGCGGTACGTGTGACAATGTATCGATAGTGATGCGGGGCGTATGATTCTTGGGTTGTGTAATATCAACATCTGTGTTTTGGTGCCGTTGATTAGAATTGTCTTTTGGTGGAAGTATGTTGTGATTTCGTTTAGGTCTTGTTGTGCTTTGCAGAGAGCTGTGTTAATGTCTGTGTGGATTGCTCGTAGTGCAGTGTCATCTGCGTATTGAAGTATTTGACTTCTTATGGATATGTTATAAACATCGTTAATGTATATGTTGAATAGATTGGGGGATAACATGGCACCTTGAGGTACACTGTGTTTTACTTGTATACTCACTGTGACCTGTACCTATTTTTGTTACCTGTGTTCTGTTTGAGAGGTAGTTCTGGAACCATGTATGCAGTGTTCCTCTTATACCTACTGAGTATAGTTTGGTGAGTAGTATGTTATGTTCAAGTGTATCAAATGCTTTGATTAGGTACAGCAATATAAGTACGGCGTACTTGTTTTTGTCGAGAGCTTTGTTTATTGTGTCGGCGATGTCATCTAATAAAGTAATGGTGCTTTTTGTTTTCTGAAAGCCATATTGGTTTTGTGGGATGATGTTGTACGTCTGTAAATAGTTCTGTAGTCTGGTGTGTGTTATTTTTTCTAGAATTTTTGAGATGACTGGTAGTGTAGCTATTGGCCTGTAGTCCTGAGTGCCGTTTCTTTTGCCGTTTTTGTATATTGGCGTAATTACTGCAGTTTTTAGTTGTTGTGGAATAATGCCTGTGTCGAATATTATGTTCACGAGTTTCAAAAGTATTGGATGTATTTCTTCAAAGTGTATTATAAGGTCTGTGAGTCTTATTTTGTCTATTCCTAGAGTGGTCTTTGGTTTTAGTTGTAGGATTACTTCTTTCAGTTCCTGTTTTGTTATGGGTGGAAAATACATCGTTTGTTGTTGTTGACTTTGTGTCGGTAGTTTTTTGTTGATCGTTGGTAGTTTGTCTTTTTTGAGTTGTGTGATATTGTTTGTGAAATCATGATTGAATGAGTCTGCTAGTTGCTCTTGGTTTGTGTCCTGACCAAAGCTTTTTGCAATAAAATCTTGTGCTGAAGTTTTCTTTTTTTCGGGTTACTAATTCGTTGAGTGTAGCCAATGCTTTTTTAATGCTGTCGTTATATTCCATGAATTTTTGAAAGTCTTTTTGCCCTATGAATTTTTGTTGTTAGTTGAGTTCTCGTGTTTTTGTATAAGGTTTGTAAATGTGTGTTACTGGGTGACTTTTGAAGTTTTTTCCATAGATTTTCTTTTAGAGTAATAGTATTTAGTATATCGTCATTTATCTATGGATTGTTGTCTGTTTGTCACATCGTTTGTGGAGGTTTTGTTTCTTTTTTGTATATATCTGTGAACTTTAGTTGAAAATTCTCGTATAATGTTACAGGATCGTTTATTTTAATTAGGGAATTCCAGTCTGTATTTATTAAATACTACTACTACTACTACTACTACTACTACTACTACTACTACTACTACTACTAATAATAATAATAATAATAATAATAATAATAATACTTTTTTCAATGCCAAATAATACTTTATTATCTGTCAAATAAATTATATATATATACATACAATTTAATTAAACATACAATTTATATAATACATATAATACACATATAATACACATTTATATAATACCTATAAATTAATATAATTACATACAATTTATATAATACATACAATTTAATACAATTACATGGGATTTAAAGATAATACTACAATTTTTCACTCGTGGTTCAATTCAGATTCCAATTTATCGTACACTTTGTTTTCAGTGCGCAACTCATATATTTCAACAATTCGTGTGTTATTAGTAGTATTGTAATAACGATTTTAGTAATAGTTTATAATCAGTTATAGTTCAGTTACAAAGGATAGATTACACAATTATCTATCTATATTTATATATATATATTTTTTTTTCCAGTACAGAATGCTAGGAAAATATCTTATTTAAATTGCATAAATAATAATATTAACAATATGTTTTACATCTTTTTTTTTACATTCATATTTAGAATGATTCATTAAAATATACAATGATTCATTTTTTATTAAATTGTTTATAATATTTACTTGTTTGTTTGAGTGGCTTCTTCCTCGAAGCTTTGCAGAGCTTATCTGAATAATGTTATCAGTATCTTCATTATTGTTATACACCTTACTGACTGTTATGTTACATAATCTGCAGTCTCTGATTATGAGATGAGGATTACGTGTGGATGAATGAAGCGAATTAATCCCCCTCACTTCGAAGCTTGGGTTAACTTTTATGAAGAGAGTGTGATTATCCTTCACTATTTATGTTGTTGTTATTGTTTATAGATGGGATGTAGGCATTGGAAGCTGGTGATTTGTTGGTATATTTTTCAGAGTTCGTGTTTTAATGTTCTGTAGTTAGCTACGTGCTTTAAATTTCTTGGTAGGTTGTTGAGTTGCGTGGGCATCTGATGTGATCTTACAAAAGAACCGTATGAGTTGTTGAAGGGTGTGGGGATGTAGAGAGTTGTTGTAGGTCGTGTTATACGATATGTATCTCTGTTGTTCCGATAGGTGATGTTGAAGTAATTCCTTGTTAATGTCATGTAGTGTTTCAGGTTTTTAATGCTCAGAATTCTGTGTATCGCCATGTGCTTGTCGGATATTGGTCGTTGCGTGTAAGGTGTCCAGATCACTATCGACACGATTTTCCTAAGTTATCTTTCTAATTTTGTTAGGTGGCTGTTTGATGTATTTGTATAGACTGTTATTCTGTATCTGAGTAGGGATTCACAGATACCGTGATATAGGAGTTTTTTTATGTTAGATGGAATAATGTCTTTTACTTGGAAGAGTATTTATACGATGACATGGAGTTTGGTATGTAGGTATTCCATATGTTTTCTGCATTTAAGGTGGCAATCTATGTAGAGACCAAGGTATTTTGCATGTGTTATAGGTTTGATTTCGAGACATTTGCAGGTATTTTTGTTGTTTTGTTGTTAATGCAGCGTATATGTGACAATGTATCGATAGTGATGCGGAGCGTATGATTCTTGGGTTGTGTATTATCAACATCTGTGTTTTGGTGCCGTTGATTAGAATTGCATTTTGGTGGAAGTATGTTGTGATTTCGTTTAGGTCTTGTTGTGCTTTGCGGAGAACTGTGTTAATGTCTGTGTGGATTGCTAGTACTGCAGCGTCATCTACGTATTGAAATATTTGACTTCTTATGGCCATGCTATGAACAATGTTAATGTATATGTTGAATAGATTGGGTGATAACATGGCACCTTGAGGTACACCGTGTTTTATTTGTATACCCTGAATGTCACATGTATCTATTTTTGCTACTTGTGTTCTTTTTGAGAGGTCGTTCCTGAACCATGTATGCAGTGTTCCTCTTATACCTACCGAGTACAGTTTGGTGAGTAGTATGTTATGTTCAAGTGTGTCAAATGCTTTGGTTAAGTAAAGCAGTATATGGACTCAGTACTTGTTTTTATCGAGATCTTTGTTATTGCGTCGGCGATGTCTTCTAATAACGTGATGGTGCTTTTTGTTTTCTGAAAGTCGTATTGGTTTTGTGAGATGATGTTGTACGTTTGTAAATAGTTCTGTAGTCTGGTGTGTGTTATTTTTACTAGAATTTTTGAAATGACTGGTAGGGTAGCTATTGATCTGTAGTTCTGAGTATCGTTTATTTTATCATGTTTGTAAATTGGCGTAATTATTGCAGTTTTTAGTTGTTGTGGAATAATTCCAGTGCCGAATATTATGTTCCCGAGTCTCAAAAGTATTGGATTTATTTCTTCAGTGTGTTAAAAGGTCTGTGAGTCTTATATTGTCTATTCCTGGAGTGGTATTTGGTTTTAGTTGTAGGATTGCTTCTTTCAGTTCCTGTTTTGTTACGGGCGGAAAATGCATACTGTAGTTTGTTGTTGACTGTATGTCGGTAGAGTTTTGTTGACTTCGTGTCGGTAGTTTTTTGTTGATCGTTGGTAGATGAGTCTGCTAGTTCCTCTTGGTTTGTGTCCTGACCGAAGCTTTTTGCAATAAAATCTGGTGCTGAAGTTTTCTTTTTTCGGGTTACCAATTCGTTGAGTGTAGCCCATGTTTGCTTCATGTTGTCGTTATATGTCATGAATTTTTGGAAGTAGTAGTGTCTTTTTTTTGCCCTACTAATTTTTATTGTTAGTTGAGTTCTCGTGTTTTTGTATAAGGTTTGTAAATGTGTGTCACTGGGTGACTTTTTTAGTTTTTTCCATAGATTTTATTTTACAGTAATACTATTCAGTATGTTGCCATTTATCCATGGATTATTGTCTGTTTGTCGCCTCGTTTGTGTAGGTTTTGTTGCTTTTTTGTATATTTCTGTGAACATTAGCTGGAAATTCTCGTATAATGTTACAGGATCATTTGTTTTAAGTAGGCAATTTTTTTTATTTTTTTAAATTTAATTTTATAATAATAATAATAATAAATGTCCTCGCGGTTAGCCTAGTGGCTGTGTGCTTCGCAACCATATGTCTGGGGAAGCAGTGTCCCACTGTTGGAAACTTGAGGAGCTTAAGAATCTTCCTTTCCTCATCCACAGCCAGGTTAGCCAGTCTTAGGCGTGGACAGCAGGGTTTTTTCCCCCAGTTTATCCTGCGGTTTTTCATCCCACAAAGCAGGTAGGCAAACCGTCCTTGAGAACTCAACACTACAGGAAATAGGATACACCAAGGTAGGGCTGACCACCTTATCCTGTGAACGGTTTTTGAGGTCCGATGATTAATAAACCCTCGACACTGAAAGGTAAAAGAGGGTAAAAAGTAAGATGAGATAATAATAACCTGCATCGCAGTGTCTTAGAAAATTAAAGAGGTTACATATCAGGAATTTTCTGACACGAGGGTGATGAAAAGTTCATCCAGTTTCTAATTAGAAATCTCCATTGTATATATAGTCGAATAAAAATTAAATGTAAAAAAATAGACAGTTTTATCAACTCTATGAATTATTTCCATTGGTATTTTTTAATTTGATTTCATAAATGTTATGAAACCAAATGCCACGAGCACAGGTATTCACTTGAATACCAGTCTTCGGAATTTCAGCATCTTAACAAAGGTTTGTTGCTAATTGGAAATATTGTATTAGAAATACAAGAACAAAATTAGAATATTTTATAACATTTCTTTCTTTCAAAAAGTTATAGTAATCAATAAGTCGATATTTATCTATATCGTTTTATGTATTATTTAATTATATCTTTAATTTGTTAAATATTTAATTTTTTTTAAATTCCTTAAATTCTAAATAATATTACAATATACCTTTACATTTTTACTTAAGTTATATATATATATACTTAAAAAATAAGATGGCTCAATGACAGGAAGAAAGGATGAAACCCTAGGAGGGTAATGGATGGCAATGCTGTAGCCAACGAAGTTCTGACTGAGGCTCGGCTATTGCTGTCACCCTCCTGCCATTATCAGAGCTTTAATTTAATAGCTCAATAACACCTTATCCCTACACTGTCCTCTACAGATAACAGGGAAGATGAAAAGCATTCTTGCTTCGCTCCTTTAAGCCAGTCCTTATAAGGATTATAAGGCTGAATGACATTTTGAAGCGTTTGAATGTTGATGAATTTACTTCCTGAATCCTGCAGTAATACAGTCAATCGAGATGCAGCAAGAATGTTATTGTTTTTTTGAAACTTTGACAAGATGATAGTACACAGAGTTGCTTTGTTGGTCAATAATGGCAATTTCGGAAAATAATGACGAAATGAAAAGCAAGTTAATAAAGGATGATTTCTTAACAGCTGGAACTAGACATAACAGCAACTAAATAACTTAATTGTTTAAAATGAGATAAGCAAAAAATAAACACAAAAAGGGCGTGAAGAATTCTAAGTGATGAATTTGGAACGAAATCACTAGTGTCCCTCCCAGTCTGAATTCATCATGGCAAATTCAACCAGGTCATTGTCAGTATCAATGAGACGACTCCAAATATAATCTTAGTGTATAATGGCATTAAGACGTTCGTGTACATGCTTTTTAAAGAACTATCAACAAGTGACGCTTTTATTTTAACTCGTTATTGTTATAAGTAGAATAAAATTCACAAGGTAGATTTAAATCATCGAAATTTATTTATAATCAGCCTTACTCGTACAATGGAAATATACAAATACAGTGATATCCAAATCAGTCCCCGTAGAGTTTGAAAACAGTCTTAGAATTCGCGTTGTAAAAGCCTTGATAGTTCAATTACTGCCAACAAATAATTTACTTTAATATATTTTTATATGGTTGGATGAAGAGAATGGATACACTATGATACTGTTAGATATTGCTGAGACATTTGATAGGATTCTATGTGAAAGGCTGTTGCATAAACTATAAAATTTGGAATTGGAATATAAAATCTTCACTTGGATAAGTGAGGAGTTGATGGAAAAATATCAGATAGTGATATACAGTGGATGTGAATCTACTAGATATAAGATGACAAGTGGTATACCCCAATAATCAGTCATTGGACAAATGTAGTTCAACCTATATATTAATGTATGCATAGCTTGACAACGATGATCCTGTCTATACATTAATTATATCGGGAAGAACCTAACAGGAGATATCCAATTGTTTGCTGAGGATGCAAAGACAGATAGATAGAGCAACTATATCTATCTTTTACATAACCTGGATCAGTGAACAAATGATAATGGTTGTCAATTCAATGCTAGAAAATGTAAAGCCATGCAATTTAGCCTGATGAGATTCATATTATATTGGCGGAATTTCTACTACAAGAAACGGATGAGACTAGGAATCTGAAGTTACGGTGGACAGGAAACTAAAGTTCTAAGATCGTGTGGAAAAAATTGCAAATACAACTCTGAGGATAACTGCGATGTCGACCACTCATCATTTTGCTGATACACCACATAACTGATAAATAACCTTCCCCTCCATAGATGTCATATCCAAACACCTGATTTGAAAAATGCATATATTGTGATACAACCCCTGCTAACATTCAAATCGTGTGTAGGACGCGAAAAATCTTCATAAGCACATTTCAGTGGAAGGTGACTTAGCTGTTCTCAGAATTGGTAGGATTTCCTCTTGTGGAAACTTCAGTTTTCCTTCCAGAAAAACAGAGAAATCGGATAACCACAATCCTCCCAACCCTCTCTCACTGTCCATTCAAAGTAGCTCGCTACAGTCTATATGGAACTCGACGATGGTCGTATTTGCATTGTCCTTGCATGAAAACCAAGGGAATAATAGTCAATACGTAATGTTTTAGGACAAGCTTCTACTCTTCAAATTCATTGAAGAGAATTCATGTATGCATGAAGGAAAGAACGCACAACTCTTCTCAGTATTCTCCTAGACTTTTTCATCCGTTTGTATGATCTCATTACGTTTTCTTTCTCTTTGATTTCATTCATAGTGGATGATGGATGCTCCAGCTATGCTGCATTCGCTGAATCGATCGATGACTAATAAAACTGCTTCATAATAATCTACTTACTGCAAGTCGATTAATTTCAAAGGAGTTTCATTTCTAGAACTAAATTCGCCTTTATACCTTGATATTAATACATAATTACAGATGAGAAGCATTCGGAAGAAAAAAAAATGGAAAAAATTGGATATTTTTGAAGCATAATATATATAACTGATTACAAAATATGGGGAAAAACATTAACTTCTGTTTGATAACAAATTAACGTTGAACCTGCATAGTCTCGGTGTCCTTCAAGAATCATGGTCAGTTTTATTAATTTGTTAAAGCAAAAAAAATCACAAAGGGAAAAAATAAAATCCGTTCACCTGGCTTGAAGAAAATCATAATGGGAATTATTACTTCTATTTAATTCGCGATTTTACAGAATTCCTAATACTAAAAGAAGTCTGCTTCTTTTTTTTACAGAACAAATCCATCACTTGACATAAATCGAACTTTTTTTCAGCACAAATAACATTGTTAGTAAAGATAGAAATGAAGCTAGTGCTACAATAAAACGCATAAGTCCTAGTTAAGATAGGATAAATACTCTTGAACGATCGCAGTCTCATGAATCAATAAATGAATCCCATGTACAATACGAAATTTCTGAAAACGTGACATATAAGTGCTCCTGTGAAAAGATAAGTGGAAATAATTGGAGACAATCATCCAGTAGGAAATTCTGTTGCCTCATGTCATTCATGTATAATGCACCATTCATCACCTTGGTGATGAAAACCCCGAACAGGTTTTGACTTATGCGCTGTAAAGACAATTTATTTATTATCATTCTTAATATATAATTTTATTTTTGGGTCGAAATGTTTTTCTCAGATTGTACCTCTTATTATGTCTTAACTGAAACAAAAATTGAGAAAGGTTTGACAACGTTTCTTACATATCTTAAATACTTTATTAAATAAGAATCCATACAGTTTGTAAGGAGTTATTACTGACACCAACATAACACCATAAAGACATAACACACCAACTCATTATCCTTGTAATGAGTTGGTGTTATGTCTGCCAATTGGATGTAATCAGAGGGCCCTTATCTACTTAACGGAAGGTAAATCTCAAGTTGTTTAAAAGAAAACCTATATTATTATTTAAGACTGGATGACTTAGTCATGCATAATGGAACTTAACCTTGAAAGCAAAGAAAATACGTCTCATGACAGACGGAATTCAAATCAAATCTCCTTGCCAAGAAAGTGACTCGAGATCATTGGGTCAGACTTCTCTGTTCCGCTTAAATGAAAGTTCCCGCAAGCAATTCGTGAAGTTAACACAACGAATTAACGACGTTTTTTCTCACATTCTAGCTTCAAATTGACGTGAAGGGTGGAAACATTTACGTCATTCCCTCCCACTGGTCACGCATGCGCAGTGTGCTAAACTTAGGCAATCACCCTTGTGTATATGGCCATTGTATTCTCGTTTTCTGTTTCTGGCGAAACAAAAGACTTACAATTGAGGAAGAATCTGACCCAGATTGGATAATGAGCAAACTTTCATGGCATGCGAGGTCAGACGTTTCATCTTAAGTATCTGATCTTGTGGAAAGCAAAGATGAAACATTCTTCCCCACTTCTAGCTTCTCCTTCCATACTTTCCTATGTTAGAAGAACTGCTCAACAGGAAATTTTTCATTAACTTCGAATGGATTTCTGCTCAAGTAACCCGACTTATCAAACACATCAGCAATTTTTTTTTAACTGACAGAAAAATAAGATTAACTCAGCTTTGAACGGCAGTGATAAAACAGAACGTAGATGATACTGAAGATCCGTAATGTACTGAGGTTAATATTCCTTGCACTGTTATAAAATTCCAATTTGATTAGTAAATGTAAAATGTTATCAAAATGCATTGAAAGAACACAAAACGGTGATTTTTTTCTGTTTCAGTAACACTCTTCATAAAACTAACAATATTCAAATTCTTTATGGGCAGGGATACAAAAAAAAAAATAAATAAATAAAACAAAGTAAAACTAACCATTAAAAATCTAAACATTCCTGAATTTTTAACTTTTGTTTTCAGAATAAAACAATAAATCTTCAAAAATTTTTATGTGTGGAGTTTCATTGTTTCCTTGTGTTCGCATAAATTGACATAACTTTTTTTATTAGAAAAGGTAATTAACACTGTAGAAGATATTACATATTAAAGGCAGCAACGTAAAGTTGCAAAATGTACGGAATTCCATTAAAAACAAAGGTCAGTGTTCATTAGGCACGATTACAAAACTGTAGAATGTGAAAGATGAAAACAAAAAAAAATTGCAGTTCTACATACACCATTCGTGAGAGTTAGTTCTTTTTTTTAGAAAGAAAGGTTTAAACTAATTAAACCTATAGAAAAAATAGGGTTAGGTTCCTTGTTTGTTAATCCCATTTTTTTCGTAAAATCTTTTATTTGACCATCAAGTTCCTTTGCCGAGTTATTTTAGGAATGTTAACTACCATGGTCGATGGAACATGTGCTTCCTACACAGAGTGCTGTACAGGAATTAAATTCTCTCATCGAATAAGCACCTTTGCTTCTTCTCTTAACGAAAAATGCGGTTTACTTCGGTGATTTTTTTTTCAAAAGTTATTCAAAATCTTTTCGATGAGATTCAATAAAATTCTTGAATAGGTTTCTTAGTCTTTATTATTTTCTCTATTAAGTAACTATTTTGGAAGAAACTATTGGCCAAATTATCCGGCACTTCAGACATTTTAGTATCATGATTGGCTATCAGTCAGTTAATGTCGTGTTTATTTATCCTCCTCCTCCACCCCCCCCCCTTCATCATAGTGGCGATTTCACATTGCCTGCTGTGAAATACTTTTATCCTTCAGCTTTAAACACTCCCTATGGGTCATTGGCCACTTAATAATTAACAAAAAAAACGTATAAACTCAAGGAACTGTCATACAAAGTTCTTCCGGAGGAGACTTTTACAAGCAATCGTGTCTTATTTCGAATATTAATCCACAGGCTGGATGTTGAACAGCAAGTCCACTATAACCAAATGGACAAGGTGCATCAAAATCAAAAATATCAAGGAAACCTCATCATCATCATCATGATCATCACCACCTCAATTTCCTGATATGTAACCCTAAGGGGTGTTCAGGTCACTATGACAGCACTACATGATTAAGTTATATTATTATTAATCTGCTATCACCAATTTTCCTCAAAATCAATCTATTACTTGTGAGAACTCCAAGATTGTTATATCTATCATTTTGTGCTTCTAAGGCACTCTTGAATAAATCAATCCACCAAGACCTTGGTCTTCTTCTGGGTCTCTTTCCTGCCATCTTGGCATCAAACACCTGTTTTGTTGACCATTCTATTTAAATGGCCATACCACCTTAGATTAGCTATCCTAACACATTCTTGAATGCTAATAATGTCAAAGTTTCTTTCTAATATCTTAATTTTTAATATAATTCTGCCATTGATGCCATTGGTTCACCCCCCCCACTACTTTTTCTCAGAACCTTCATATCTGTGGTCTATAGTCTTTGATCAAGTGTTTTATTTCTAACCGAACTCTCAAATCCATAACTTAAAACTGGTTTAAACACTATCTTGTATACCGCTAGTTTGGTGTTTTGGCTAATTTCTCTCTTGTTCCATATAAATTTATTCAGCTGTACCCATCCTACCAGCTTTGTTTATCTGTTGTCTATTTCCAGATTTAACCTGCCATCGTCACTAAAAATTGTGCCTAAATAGCTGAAATATTTTACTTATTCTATAGGGTCTCCATTAAGAATGCACCGTAATCTTCTGCCTAATCCCATAGTTTTGATCTTTCTATTGCTGATTTTCATGCCAAATTTGTTACAGCTGTTATTCAATGTAGTTAGTGATACCTGGAACTGCGCTAGATTTGTTTAGGAGTACATCATCTGCATAAAGCAAAACGCTAAGTTGGACATCTCTAATTCTAATATCAGGCTTGATGCCACTTTCTTTCATAATGTGTTCCATATACTGTAGATGACGATTAACAGTGATGATAATGCATCCTTTTCTTACCGCTCATTTTACGTCAAACCATCTTCCTGTATTTCCTTCAATTCTAATTGCTGACTGACAACTTAAGTTATTGACAACTTAAAACTTAGACTATGTAATGTTCTGTATAATGTTCCATTCACTCCATATAATTGTAGCGTTTTGAAAAGCTTTTCTCTGGGCACCTTGTCATATTCCTTTTCCAGATCTACAAAACTTAAGTACAGATCTTTGTCATATTCCCTATTCGTCTTAAAGTGGATATCTGATCTTGACAACCCGTATTTGGCTTGAACTCAGCTTGATCCTCTCCAAGTTTCTCTTTCACAATTTTTCTCAACCTCATTTCAAGTATGCCTGCATACTTGAAATGTGGAACACTTAGTAGCAAAACACTTAGTAGAGAAACTCCTCTGTAATTCCCACATTCTGTTTTATTCCCTTTTTCATAGATGGGAACAATGAGAGTGTTACTCCAATGATTGAGAATTCGACCTTCTAACGAGGTCCTCTGAATTGTGCAGTGCAGCCACTATAATACGTTTATATCTCCATACTTGAGCATTTCTGGTCGAATATCATCCACTCCTGCTGCCTTTCCACATTTCAAGTTTTTGATTGCTTTTTCTATCTCTAGTATTGATATGTACTCCTCTTTGCATTCCTCTTGAAAATTTTCTAGTATGGTTCTGTCACTGCTTGGCTCATATAACAGTCTTTCAAAGTAATTACCCCATACATCAAGGATATCTTTTTCTCTTTCAGTTTCAGTTTTCATGTCACCTTTATCATCTATAATTCCTTTTACAGCACTCTTTCCTCCATTTATGAGCTTTTTCAACAGCCTCCAGAATATTTTGCCACCTTCCTGATATTTATTTTCTATTTTCTTACCCAGTCTTCCCATGACTTTTGTTTAGTTACTTTTACACATAGCTTAGCTCTCTTAGAAGGAAACCTGTGAAATAATAAACCTCATGAAACATAGTTTCTTTCAGCATTGATATTAAGAATAGAAGGAGTCTTTATTCTTTCCCAAAGCTTCCTTAATATTAACAATAGTCAGTCAGCAATGCAAACAGAAGCCCACTTTCTGCGATAGTCTCAGAAACATTCTCCTGCAAAACTTATCTTCGTCCTCTTCTTCCTTCCAGAAGGATCACTGTGATTCACAAAAACAACAGATATGCTTTGATAAAGTCCTACTAGACTTCATTTTATCATACATTTAAAAATTTCTAGCAGGAAACAAAGTCAAAAGTAATATTTTTAAAAAAGATGCAAAGTAAAGTTAATAGAGTTAGATGAAGCCTAGACTAAGGTACATGTTTGTGGAAAAAAAAACGTTTATATGTAATGTGAGAGGGAAAGAGAAATGGCTTTAATCCTACTCGTCACTCAAATTCAACTATGACCACTCTCCATTGTCAGAAACTAAGAATAGTTAAACATTCCTCCCTCATTTTGCAAAGTACGAACTCAAAAAACTATTTCGAATAAGCAAGTCAGAAATTCGGTAAAATGAGAACTGCTGCAAAGTTCTAGCTTTAAGCATTTGCTTTTGAGGAAATTTATAGATTAATGCGACCAAGTTTGAAGACAATTCACGAAGGCTATTTTCATATTTAATCTCTTAATTCCGCTGTGTGTATGAAAAATGACAGTAGGCGGAAAGTCTAAAAATATCGAAAAGATTTACCGCTCTTAATTCCGATAAAGGATTGAAGAACCATCTCAGATGATTACGTGTCACCATAAGGGGTTAGAAATGCGTATTATATATAGAATTCGTTGAAATATTTGCCACATTTTAATGGGTTATCCCTGTTCTCCACAATGCCAGCGAATTACTGACACACGCAAATGTCAGGGAATAGGTTATCCAGGATTTATAATTATTATTTATAACCATCTACATTTATATGAGTACCGTTTTTTAGCTGCTTATTCCAGCAAAGTTTAGAAGTCTGAAAGTTGTTTTACGCACAGGCAATAGTTAAACATAATTTAAAAGTATTCTCACTTATAATCATCGAAGCCTAAACCAGTTCCACTCAGAAACTATAAAACATACCTTAGTTTTTCTGAAAAATTTGTTCAGTTAGATAGTCTTGGAATAAGTTGTTCATGTCCTTCAGAACCACCACTTTTTGGATCGTATCTCTCAAAATTGCAACAGTGTTCTGGGAAAAAAATCCGTACTTTCTGTAAAACGCAGTAAGTTAGTATAAAAGGGTTAGTAAAACCAGCACGCTTGCTCTACACATGCAGGAAGATAGACAATACGATGATAATTTAGCAAATAGATTTTTGTGCTAACCTTCAAATTATCATATTATTATTTTCCTGAAATTTCCTGCCTGATTGTTCCATACGTGTCATGCAGGATGGCTTGCTTTCTTCAGATTATTCATATGCTGATCGCCAGGCATTTTATATTCGTCTACTATTTCTCCTATTCAAAAATTGCCTTCTCCTATTCAAAAACTGACTTTCAATCCTATTTATATTTTTGCTGATCCCAATAATTTCCATTCCCATTTTTTTTATTTGAAAACCTCGCAGTTCTTATTTATCCCAATCTACAAGAGCTTCCGTAATTAGCGCCTTAAATACTGATCTCTTTGGCATATTTCAGGAAGAGGGCAATCTTGTCAACTTTAATCATATTAAAACACAATCTGTGTTATTTCATGCAAGAATGGTCACCTTCTTTCCTAACACAAATAATATCGAGATTAGATGTCTCTTACATATCAAGCTACTCCTGGCAGAAGCAGATCACATTTGTAGCCTCCACTGCATTCAAAATCCACGTGAGGTGTCAGTTTTCACTCAAGACTTTTATTTCTCACAAGTATAAATCGTATCATCACATTGTATCCCAAATTCTTCTTGGAACTAATAATTTAAGTAGCGACAAAGATAGTGTGAGGGAGGGTATGAAAGGTCTGTTGGAAGAAAGAGAAAGAAACGTGAAAGAGTGAAAATTGTAGGTTTGCTACCCAGATACGACAGTAGCGAGTTAAAAAAAAAGCAACGGATTCAATGCGCAGGCTGTGTAGAAGAAATTGACAAGTTTTTACATGTGTGGAGTGTGTTTAATGGCCGAAAAGACTTGTGTAAGACGGACGGTCTGTACTTAATTCATTTGTCATCAGGAGCCTGAAAACATTACCTATTCGGATGACACCTAATGCAGAGAGTCGGGAAAAGATCATTAAGGAAGGAATGGGGAAATGTGTGTGTGAAAGTGTGGCCGGAACTTGCTGGTAGTGCCTAAGACAAACAAAGAAATGTTGAATAAATCCATTGAATACTTTACAACAAGCAGGTACAATAAACTCCCAAATGAAATCAAATCCATAACCTTAGAATATGATTTCCGAAAAAGATAGAAAGTCTACCTCATGAGACTAAATAATGTTGATATTTATTTTAAACGTATATTATAAGAGATCACTATAACTTACATATCATGTCCAATTATGATACTAGTATATTAACAAGTAAATACCATGTTCTCTGAGCCCTCATAGATAGTCACTGGATTTTGCAGTGACTGTATCGAGCTAATTTAATTTTCTAGTAACCAGTATGGCTACGGCCTTTGGTTACAGATAAAACAGTTGTAAAAATTCTAACTTATTTTAAACTTTTTTATAAACTAAGAAAACTATCTGATAATGTATTTTACTCTATTTGTACATATAAGGAAAATATTTTTATTTATCTATAACAAAATAATCAGCCAAAAATAAATGTAAAAACCAACAGAAATGATTATACTTGAATTGTATATTTATAAATATTATGTCTAAGTGATGAGCATAATAAACTTCGTATTGTATTGTATATGCAAAAATATATTATTAAAATATTTTTAATGAAATCTTTAAAAAAAAAAAAAAAAAAACGTTCAGCTATTGTATGCAAGAAATGGAAAATATACTTCTTTGGGTTCGGACCTTTTGAGTAGCCTGAGAAAAAAGAGAACGTTCTACAACAAAACCAAATAGATTTCATGTTTAATTATAAGACTAGACACTGGGTGGTAATTTATTATATCCATACACAAATGCCAGGAGCATTAGAAACAAAACGGTCTGAGTTTGCTTTATTGAATACGTTGCGGTCTAAGATTGTTGGCACTGGTGAGACATGGCTATCTGAATCAGGTATGTTAACTGGGACCGATTGTATTGGGTATACTATTTTTAGGAATGACAGAAGAGATAGGAGAGGAAGGGGGGGAGGGAGTGCTACTAACGGCATCATACGACGTAAGTCCAGGTAGGGTAGAAATGCAAGAAAACAATAATAGTAACAATATTTAATTTAGCGGTGAGCTTGAGACTAACTGGTGTGAAGGGGAGGCTATAACAGCATAAAATATATGGTGGGTTGTTGCTACAGACCTGGCGGTTCAGTTGCAGGGGACGATGGAATGCAGTGCCAATTTAGCCTTATGGATACTAAACGAGTGATCATTATTGGTGACTTTAATTTTTGAAACATGGATTGGGTAGATAAGAAATCTCATAATAAGAAAGAATAGGAATTTATTGAATTGTTGCGAGAGCAGCATGTGAAAGAAGAAACACGAAGTCAAAGAGTGTTGGAAAAATATGGCTATTTTACCACCAGTTGGCGTCAGTGATCATACTGCGCTCTCTAGTGAAGTATTGTATTGATGTTCCCATTAGAACAACCTACTGAACTACAAAGCTGGAAATTATGATCAACTGAGATCTTTGGTGCCATGATTTCAGTTACTGAATGGTAAAAATGTCAGCGCGAGGCGGTATATGAATGTATTCCTAGTGTTCGAAGAATAAATGGGATGGGAGTGAAATGAATGTGCAACCTTGTTAAGCAAGAGATCCACAAGAAGAAGATGATGTGGAAAGAATATCGTTGAAATAAGAGTGAGAGAAGTTATGAAATGTATAAAATGCAGGTCATAAAAATAACGAGTAGTGTGTGGAAAGCTAAATCGGAATATGAAATTTGGAAATCCAAAAGAATTTTATCTTTTGGAAATCCAAAAAAGAAAAATGAACGTGGAAGAATAACTACATTGAATGGTACTCTAGTGACACACGATAATGAGATTGTTCAATTAATGAGTGCTACTCACCTTGCTAATATATATCTACCAGGTGTATGTAACAAGGTGCAAGTACTACTGCTACAGTGGATGAAAAGATAGAAGTGAATGAGAATGAAGTGGAATAGCTGTGCATTCCTGTGGTGTCATTCCTGACACCACAGGCATGGAACGAACCTATCAGCGTGGTGGTGGTGGTGAATATTTTAGAGACGTTGGTAAGAACTCACCTACAGAAGGAACAGCATGGGTTTACTAAAGGAAGGTCATGTTTTAGCAATTTATCATATTTTATAACAATGTTACGGCCGAGTTGGAATAAAACGAATGGATATACTATAATTGATGATGTTGGATTTTTCTAAGGCATTTTATAGAATATCACACGAAAGGCTGTTGCATAAAATGGAGAATATGGGGTGGGAATATAAACTTTTGACTTTGGTTGAGGGATGATTGACGGACAGATATCAAAACGTGATATACACTTGGTGTTAATCTGCCAGATTTAAGGTGACCAGTGGTGTACCTCAGTGTTCAGTTCTTGGGCCATTGTTGTTCAATCTGTACATTAATGATATTATGAAGGATCTAACTGGTGATGTGCAATGGTTTGCCGATGATGCGAAGATAGGCAGGGCAATCAGGGATGCTACTGATATCAATCACTTACAAAATGATTTGAATGGTTGGAAGTTCGGTCAAACGAAAATGGATGTCAGTTTAAGGTTAGTAAGTGTAAAGTTATGCACTTTGGCGTGATTAGATTTCCAGCGGCATATTATATTAGCGGATTTATGCTACATGAAACTGAGGAGGCAAGGGATCTTGGCATAATTGTGGATAGTAATTTGAAGTTCAGAGATTACAAAGCAAAAATTGCAAATACAAGTTCAAAGGATAATTGCGATGTTGAAACGCACCTTAAGATGTAAGAATAAGGAAGTCATTTTGCTTCTTTATAAGGCCATGATTAGACTGCACTCGGACTACTGTGTGCAGATTTTGTTTCCCAGGTTCCAAGAAGATGAAGAAAGAGTTACAAAGCTTATGTAGAGATTATGGATTGAGATTAAGAGGAAAAATTTCGAGTGTGTGTGGATTACAGAGTCTAGTTAACAAGAGAAAGATGGATGATATGATAGAGGGCTATAGACTTTTGAATGGATGTTATAGAATTTCAACTGACAAAATTTTTCGTTTTATACGGAGGGTGGGGAGATAGAGAGAGAGAGAGAACACGGGGACGTCCGTGGAAGTTAAGTTTGTTCACAGTCAAGAAAGGGGTAAGAGCTATTATTTCTCTCATAGAGAAGCGAGTGAGTGGAATGGTTTTCCTTTAGGGGGATAGTGAGTGCATGTAGTAAGTATGAGTGAATTTATGCGAACGTTTGACAGCTGGTTTGGGTGATTAATAGCCTCCCTGGATGAGTCCTTGACTTCTTGAAGATCTCGGATAATAATAATAATAATAATAATAATAATAATAATAATAATAATAATAATAATAATAATAATAAACGCAACTTTTAACTTATCAAACTAATTCGGTATTTAGTATTAATTTTAAAAGGGAAGAGTTCAATATTAATTTAGTTGTTGAAAGGAGGGAACTTCTTTTAACACCTAAACATTCTAGTGATTTACTAGTTCTACTTACTCCAACAGACAACACGTTCGGATTTTTATATTTACTTATGCAAATATCTGAACATTTGAAAAACAAATACTGATACCATAACTTATAATTCAATATTTGTCCAGTTTTCTTCTGTAGTCAATAGATGATATTATTACTTGCGTATAGAAACATTTAATAGAAAAATCAACAACTGCGCTTAGCAAAAAAAAAAACACTTTTTTTATACTAAAATCTATTTATACTAAAATATAATGATTTTTTGTCATAAAATATACTGTATTGAACTGTATTAAAATGATTCAAAAAAATGTAAAACATTTTCAAACTTATTATTTTTTGTTTAATTTAATTTTAATGTAATTTAATTTTTAATTTAGTTTAATCCAGTTAAATATCTGTCTTGAATCGGATTGGTTTATATATTTTATAAAATAAGCACTATGTTTTAGGAAAGTAGCTTTATTTTCAGTTTCTATGCGATTTTAATATGTGCTTCGGTGTTTTTACGTAATTCGATGTTAAATTCCTGTTGCGCATGCGCTTGTGTATAAAAATAGGCCTAGCAATACAAGCTCGCTCACTTAAGTATTCTGTTTTAACAATTCCCCCAACCAGTCTTGGCCAAAATGTTTACAACTTCAAATAGGCAGGAAATGAATTAAAATCTGCTTCCGTTGCTTGAAAAGATATTTCCAAAAGTGTAAATATCTATTCTACCATCCACATCGCTGCACACATTCAATTTTCTAGATGGAGTGATGTGTGTTTGCTCTTTAATATTTGTTTCTACATGTTTATAAGAGAACAAGAGTACACCTGGAGAATCCCAGCAATTTCATTAAGTGCAAAGTTAAACATGAGTTAGCAAATGAGTAGTGAAGATATTTGGCGAGAGTGCTAGTCTTCAGATTGCACAGTTTCACGCTGTCTAAAACTATTTACACTTATTAAGATATAGTTATTCTCATAATTAAAGCTTAAAAGTTAAGCGTTATTTCATGCGTTCAGTAGTGCCCTCTATCATGAAGAATCAAAAGTAGATCCACTTGATAAGTTTAAACAGGAAATGAAACTAAACCAACTTAGTCAGTTGACCATTTTACCTACTGATTTTATTGTTGTTTATTTAAGCTAACTTGATATGTATTTAATTTTTATCGATTAAATACACATATTTAATTTTTATAACGTAAATTTATGAAAATAACAAAAATCTTTCTTTTAAGGTTACACAGTGATCGGAATTCATTGTAAAGAATTTATGTCGACATAAACACACATGTTGAAGTAATTCCTTTACTTATGATTATGAAAATAATACTCGACGTTTCGACCTCTGTAGTGAGATCATCATCAGGAAAACATATGTGCACAGTATACAAGCTACATGACACTACACAAAAGAAAGGTAAATTAATTCTTTATTAATCGTTTACCCTAACCTTACCTCTGGTAAAAAAAATAAAATAAAATAAATAATAAATAAAAATTATACAATATAAATTAATTAATTAACAAAATAAAATAAAATTTTCTACATATAAGTATAATAATATACAGATGATAAACGAAATTCTTAATAAATAAAAAAGTTTTATAGTGGAACAGTTCCATTATAAAATTTCATAAAAAACTGTTCTCAAAATGTTTGCAGCGCGGTCTGCATGTTTACTAGTTAAACGTGCATCATGTATCCGATAGTCTGCTCCCAAGTCTGTAAATACGTTATCTTTTTACCTTTAATAATCCACATTTTTTAAAAAAGCGACTTCTATACAAAATGATAGCTTTGCACGTTATCACTCCCAGAGGAAAGTGAGATCATCATCATTATCATTATCTTCGCAAAACAAGCGAGATTAAAACAAAGCCTTAATCATCCGTTAAAAAAAATGTATTTATGATTACAAATGAAGCTATGTTTGCAATATTCCGTAAACTGGGAGAGTGAGATTGTGAAGGTTTCTTTCATATCCCAAAGACTTTCCTAGTAAGATAGGAAGTAACTCAGCCGATTGCTAAATTCCTCCATTCTGTTCTGATGGACAATTACGGTGGATGCGATTCCCGCATATGCTCCTAATGCATAATTCAGTTCCGCTGACGAATACAAAACTACAGAAATGATGGAATTTCTTTGTCTTTGCGCATTATTCAGAACGGAACCTGTTTTCTCAGTCGCTTCACGAAGTTAATAAGAAGAATCCCATTCTCAGCACTTCCGTGGAACTTTTAGCCAAAGCAGCATAGCCTTCTGCTTACTGAATTGTTTATACAGCAACGACAGTGTTTGTATCAATTATTGCGGCCGAAGTATTGGACTGCGTGGGAACTAAAGGGACGGTATGCGGATATGCAGTTTATTTGATTGCACGAACGAGCACGCCAACAAAATAAACAAGAGAACTCATCTTCTCATATTTTTCTCTTCTTAGTTTTTTTTTTTTTATTTCCTCGTTTCAGCTAAAATTTTAATGGTTTACATGCTGCAGATAATCACTTTTCTCAAATTGATATATTTGTAATTTCGAGTTTTTTTCTTCCTTGATCTTTAAAAGTTCTTATATTTGTTTTGATATTCTCTTTCAAAAATATAATTTTGTTATTAAATTCATAGCAAACTTTATATTTTACTTAAATGCTTTGTTATTTTAATTCATTTCAAACACTTTTTTTATAAAATTCTATAAATATATTATTAACCATTCTAAATCTTTCATATTAAATGAATACAATCGGATTAACTAGTTTAAATCTTGGAGGAATGGAGGAGATTGGAGGGATCAATCGACCGTGAGATGCGGTGATTGATTCATTCAATCCAATATCCGTGGAGGGTAATGGATGGCAATGTTGTAGCCAATGAAGTTCTAACTGAGGCTCGGCTATTGCTGTTATCCTCCTGCCATGATCAGAGCTTTAATTGCTCAATAACACCTTATCCCTACAGTGTCCTCTACAGATAACGGGGAAGATGAAAAGCATTCTTGCTTCGCCCCTTTAAGCCAGTCCTTATAAGGACTATAAGGACTAAATCTTGGAGGGTAATGGATGGCAATGCTGTATCTTGGAGGGTAATGGATGGCAATGCTGTAGCCAATGAAGTTCTAACTGAGGCTCGGCTATTGCTATTACCCTTCTGCCATGATCAGAGCTTTAATTGCTCAATAACACCTAATCCCTACACTGTCCTCTACAGATAACGGGGAAGATGAAAAGCATTCTTGCTTCGCCCCTTTAAGCCAGTCCTTATAAGAATAAATCTTTATCATCTTTGAATAATCGACCGTGAGATGCGGTGTAAAGTTCATGTAAAGTACGAGAGCGCCACCTCTAATAGTACAACTGAATCAAATAAGTTTGTGCCAAATGAGGATGCACTTATCATCTTCATTATCAACGCCAGGATAGTAACTCACTTCCAATACCCATGGGAGGGACATACAGTATGAGTATGTGAGGAATTCTGCAGACTCCATCTGGATGTGCAATCAGAAAAGGGAAAAAAAAGTGTTTTATGAGAAGTCTTATACTCAGCATGTTACTCTGAGAAAGCTTAAACCATCAATAAAATACGAAAATCACAATAAAAAAATAGAAGTAGAAGGTGACTAAAGGACCTGATTTTCCTCTTGATCCAGTACTATTACTAATATCTATTCAAGACGCGTATGTACTCAGCCAAGTTCATTGTATAATATTGTTTGGTGGAAAATACCGAGACGTTATTCCATGATATGGAAACATGAAAAGATAACTCAGGCATTCTTCTACTTTCTCTCTTTTTTATTCTTCAAATGACAATTCTAAAAGAAATTTGTTACCGTTAACGAGATCTTATACTACCCGAAAACCCAAGATGTTAGATCAAAGCCAAATAATAAAAAAAATATCCACACGGAATTTCCCAAATAAAAAAAAATTTTTTAAAAATTGAACAATTATATAAAACCGTATAGCGAGCGATGTGAAATAGCTTCGTCTCAACAGTTATAGATTATGTCTGAGTAACGGACTCTTCTACAATGGTCAAGCTATATTTATGTATAGTTTAATAAAGTTATCAGAATTACCATACACTTGCTTACCGCCATTTTTTGTGCTTATTTATTTTCTAAAAAGTCCCTTAAGCAATTATGTTTATAGTATAGTTGAATAAAGTTATCAGAATTACCATACACTTGCTTACCGCCATTTTTTGTGCTTAATTTATTTTCTAAAAAGTCCCTTAAGCAATTATTTCCCCTTACCCGGAGCTAGTAATGCATTATACTCTCGAGTTTTATTACCTTACAGCATGCTATATGTTATTTTTACTTTTATAGTGAATAACACTTGTGCTAATTTATTTCGCTGTTATAACTTTTGCCTCATCTGCGTACGGAGAGAATGCTGTGCTATTACAAGATATTTATCGGATCATTGAAATTGACTTTAATCTTCATTAATTCGTAGGTAATTATAATCTATCGGGTTCAAGCATCTTCCGATCTTATTAGGACTATTAATTACAGTGGCATGTAATTATAATCTGCATTAAGTTGGATTATGATGGGCAGTAAATGTCCTAGTTTAAGCGAAACTATTAGACGTGAGCATTAATTCTATACTTATGAATAGAAATACTGTAAATGTTTACTATTCTACAGATTAGATCGTGATGATTTTTGACTCATTCTGGCAGCAATTAGTTTAAATGCTTACTCGTGTAATTTGCATAATATATATATATATATATATTGTAATGATCTTTCCATTAACAAACAGACTTAAACTTCTTGCATATAGAAAACGTCAAAATATTTATAGTCCTTATAAGGACTGGCTTAAAGGGGCGAAGCAAGAATGCTTTTCATCTTCCTCGTTATTTGTAGCGGACAGTGTAGGGATAAAGTGTTATTGGGCTATTAAAGCTCTGATCATGGCAAGAGGGTAACAGCAATAGCCGAGCCTCAGTTAGAACTTCATTGGCTACTGCATTGACATCCATTACCCTCCAAGGGTATTGATCACCGCATGTCACGGTTGATTGCTTCTCTTCCTCGTCAAAATATTGCAAATAAACAAATACTCATAAGGAGTGATTTTACTATAATTAAAAAGGTGTCTTAATTTTTTTTTTATTACTAGACAGAAAGAAAATTTTGTGTGATTGCCTTAAATTCTGAAAAAGGATTATACGTTTCATCTTTTTTTAAATAAAAAATCCATTTTTCTTATATAAAACTTAATTATTCTTAGTCTTTCCTGTTTTGGATATGAGAAATCATAGATATATAGGTATCTGAATGGTGAAAATGGCCAAATGATATGGTTTCTTGTTGCAGAAAATATCATTTGTTAACAGAATACAGCATTTTATTTTTATACACCTTCTGTTTTATTTAATAAACATGCTATAAGATCAGTGTATTAAGTTTGTTAATGTGTGCATTTTTGATGTACTTCCCAGAAAGTGTGCATGCTTTGCGGAAAATGAAAACATTTTCATGACTACAGTCAAATGTGGATATAATTTTTTTGCCAGCATACTAATACTAATAAATTATATTACACAAAAATGTGTTATAAATTCCGTACAAATTAAAATGCAACATGTTTTGGACAAAAATTACAAATTTCCTAAGAACGTAGTTAAAGAATTAATGTATAGTGCTTTAAGAAAACTATGTGGAGAAACGTTTCAGTATAGAATATGTTCACTCCGAACTGCGATGCAGCTCTCACAGAGTTGCAACATGCTTACCCCCCAAGTGATTCGGGGGGGGGGGGGGGTCTTGTGACAAACTGGCCCACTCCTCCCTTCAGAGCTTCGATAAGGCCATTTTTGTTTTCTATAGGAGAATTTCGAGCAGCAATCCGTCTCCATATTCAGTTCTAAACGTGTTCTATGGGGCAGGAATCATCTGGGAGCGTGTTGGCTACTCGATTCGATATTATCCTTGGTGTTTCAGAACATCTCCACTGCTCGTGTACGATGTGGAGTGGCATTGTCATCCATAAAAATGAATTCTTCGCCTGCAGCGCTACGGAACAATCGAACATGACGTTAAAGAAGATCGTTGTAATGTCGTTCACCAGTCGTAGTTCCTTTTTTCCAGCTCTTGTAGCTCAGTGCGTCCACCGAGACCCCAGCACCGCATATCTATCCCTTTCACAAAACATTCTCGAGAGGATAAGCAGTACCACTTTCACGCCAAATCAAGTCGTCTAGAATCGGAGGAAAGAGTAAAATGACTCACGTGTGAAGTGTACATTTAGTCCGTTGGTGCCTTGTCCAATTTTTATGGATGCAACATCAGTGAAAATGTGCTCTACGATGAGCTGTGGATGAAGGGACGCTGAGTGCAGGCTTCCGTCATATAGGCGTACTTATCGCAGATATCTTGCCAGATACACGCGTACCTGTGCTTAAATGGAGCCGACTTAAAAGCTGACTTATCATCGTGCGTCGATTACATTTTGCTGTTATAACCAAAAATCTGTTTTCATGTTCCGTCGTAGATTGGGGACGACTTCTTAGCACGTCTGTAATATACATTCCATTGGTTTGAAATGCTGTCCAGAGCCGGATTCAACGTTATGTGAGATTCCAAACTCTCCATCAATATCATAATTTTGTTTCCGTTTACATGCTTTCCGATAATTATTCTGTGCGTGAAATTACTCAGACGTCTTTTAAACATTGCAAGACATTCAAGTTTGCGGTGAAAGAGTAAAGTAATTCCATCGCTTTATTGAAATAAAAAAAGGAATTAGTGTGCCCTAGAAGAAAGAAAAAGAAGAATGAGGAAATGACAGTAAGGTTGAGGTGAGTTGGTAGGAAGGAGTAGAGGAATGGGATGAGAAGGATGTGGGAAGGTGGAACGAGGGAGGGAAGGATAAAAAATAGGCCTTAGCTCACACTACTCATTTTATTAGCGGAGTACTATCAGATGATAACTCTTTTCACACAGCTAAAGGTCCATCTCATTGAATGGAAAGGATCAAGGCGGGAACCGGTGTCCAGGTGATCTTCCCCTTCAGGGTTCACCGCGTTCAGTTGTCCTGCGCTGCCTGGGTTACCTCCGTGGGAGACCGTGGAACAAAGTTGGCAGAAAGACTCGAAAAAGTACAAAGACCAGAAATGGGATTATGAGTAGAGATGGTAAAGCAGTAGTAAACAGAACTTCGTGTTATTTCTGTCAGTACATAGGATTGGAGGTGTACACCACTTGATGGTAAATCTGGTTTCTCCCAAAGCTTCTCTCTCTCTCTCTCTCTCTCTCTCTCTCTCTCTCTCTAGATATGAAAACCGTCTTAAGGAACTATAGAACCTGCGATCCAAGAGAGTTGCAACAAGCTAGAAGGATTCAAGTTATGCGGATTTTTTTCTTACCTTCCATATGATACTTCAATTCATTAATGATAAAGACAAGTTACTTCTGTCTGTCGGTGAATGGTGGAATGAACTGCAGGTGAATTACTTGTTCCTGCAATAGGAGGGAAATATGGGAAATGTCGTTCATCATCCTCCATATGATGTTAGATAGAGGTTACTCGTAGAATCCGTGCTCCACCGTATCCAGACTCTGAGAGAAACAACAGAAGGGGTAGCGGGTGTCATGAAACCTCCAGATGTTGATACAAACTAAATTGCCTTAGACTATCCTCCATGCAAGATCCTTTCTCGACGGGTAGCCTCGATGTTTGATGAGGTGACCAAATAGGATGTGGTTGTTGATCCTTAAATTCATAACTTCGATAAGGAGGATGTTAAATAATTGTTGGTACCAGATATTACTGGTCTCTGGATGTCGGCGATGTTAATACGCGAGAGGAGTTGTTCTATTAGCTGGCAAAGTCTGTTATATTGTTCCTGGACAATTTCCACTTTGAACATTGATGGTTTGTGATTCCAAAAAGGGAATACCGAACAGAATATTATTATTATTATTATTTTACGGCATCTCCATGGAGTCCAGGGACTCATCGTAGGAGACCCAAATTAATCATTGTACACACAAGTCTTAGTGTTCCTCTCCTCGAATTCATTCACTGTCAGGGAACTCACAACTAATTTCTCAATCCACTCCACTCACTCATCATTCTCCACGCCAAAAATCTGGTTCGCACACCATACTAAACACACTCTTACACAACTTCCACGGATAGCCCCTAGTTCTCTGACTATTTGTCATATATTGAAAAATATCACTTGCATCAATTTTATAAAATCCTTTTAATATCTTAAAAGTTTCTATCACGTCTCCTCTTTTCCGCCTATCAACTAAACTTTCTAACCCACAAACCTTCAAGCTATCCTCGTAGTACTCCACAGCCTGTCAACTCTCGTCTCTGAATCCTTTCAACCACCTCCTGGTCTCCAAGAAACCCAGGTGACCAAATCTGCGCGCAGTAGTTAAGATGTGGCTGAATTATAGCCTTATAAAGAGGGATAATACTTTTCTTATCTTTACTTGTTAGGGTGTTTTTTTACATCCAAGTAACTCTTTGAGTTATTTTACCAACTTTTGCAATATGCCGTCTGAACTTCAACTCTTTGTTTACCATTATACCCAAGTTCCTTGCCTCATCAATTTCCTGTAATCCAATACCATCAATATGATACACCATATGCAACCTTTTCAACTCGAAGTGCATAGCCCTACATTTTGTAATAAATTGACAATCATTATCCTTTGCCCACAATGGCAATTTATTTAAATCATCCCGCAGGATATCTACAACACCGTTATCTACTCTTATTCTCTCTAGTTTTTCATCATCAGCAAACAACTGAATATCCCCTTTTAATTTTTCCCCGTGTCATTGATATACAAATTAAAGAGCAGTGGCCCCCCCTAGTTCCGAACTCTGAGGTACTCCACTAGTGAGCATCACTCTCCTAGACTCCATTCCGCCATATACTACTCTGGTGTCTCTCAGAGGTGTCTGTCACTTCCCCATCCATGCTACTAGCCTCATATTCGTTCCCATTTGCTCCAGCTTTTGTAATAGTTTTCAGAGTTTCCGGTATTCTGTCAAATGCATTGGAAAAGTCGAGCAGTATCATGTTGTAAACATTACCTTTACTAATTGAGCTCCCACTTTATTATAAAAAATGAACAGGTTACTAAGACAGAAACTACCCTTTACAAAGCCATGCTTCCCACTATAGAGTATCGCATCCATATCAATCCACTGTTGTATTTTACCTTTCCCCAACTTTTCCAATACTTTATTCTCTTGCTATGTAATATACTCCTGATATATTAATTGATCTGCACCTGATATATTAATTGCTACCTCTATCTTGGAGCCACATTTATACAATGTTGCTATCTTACCCTCTAGGATAGCTATAGAGATGGTTGGTTTGCAAAATCTTGTTACTGGAAAGTGGTATTGCTCAGGTATCTGATTTTCAAGACGGAAATGCCAAAGTCCCCCAGTTTCTCTGGAAGTTGAAGGATCTTAATGTCAACCTCCTTGAATAGATTGCCCTAGAATAACTTCAAGGTTTCATATATAGTTGGCTTTCTTGATTCTCGCTGATGTCAACGGCGTACTGGTAGGCCGGATTCAGGATAGTTTTGATCACTGTGGCCATGGTGGAACGTGACAGTTGCACGTTCAATCCTTGAGACTCTAGACTGTTTTGGCTATGAGATTTACGACGTCGAGTAGAGGGTGTGCTGCAAACGGAATCCCTAGGATGGTGAGAAAGGGGGGGGTCTGTAGGGACGAAACCCATAGGGATATTGTTTGCGTCCCAGAATCCATACTTTTGATTTCGGTTTTCTAGGGGCTGAATGTGAGCCCCGACACTTTGAACTTCTCTAGAATATTGAAGAAGCATCGGATAGAGTCGTCGTCCCTGAGAATGCCCATTACGTCATCTGCGCATGCTACTAATTTGGATTCATCCGTGGTGAGAGGTAATGGAATCCCTCTGACAGTACGAGAGCTGTTAATTGCCTGTAGAAATAGCTTAAGGACTAGTGAGAAAAGCAGCGGATTGAGAGTACAACCTTGTTTAAGATCTTTCTGGATGTTAACCGGGTCCGATAAATGTCCATTGATAAGGAGGCGAATAGTGCTGTTGTTGTAGCCTCCTCTGATGATGGAAAGAAGTCCACTGCTCACTCGACTTTCTGAAGGATGTTGAACAGAAAAAAAATGACGGACGCTGTCAAACGCTTGGTTCAAATCGATGGAACCCAATGCGACTAAAGACTTCTTGATATCGACCAGACATAACAGTTCTCTTACGAGGATGAGATTAAATTGTATCGATCGGCCAGGAACACCATATATTTATGTGCTGTTGATATACCTCATCCCCACCTTCAGTCTGTTGTTCGGAACAAGGGCTAGGAACTTGTTCCGCGTTCGACAAACTGCTGGTTCTCCAATTTTTGATATAAGCTGGATTTCTGTTCGCTTTGGGAATGGAGGTGGTATGGCATTCTACAAATTCTCGCTGCACGATTCTGGTGTTAAAGAATATGTTATAGAGTGTCACGAGGATGGGAAGGATGAAATCCAGGCTTCCCGATAAAGATTTGTGCCTAGTTCATATGGTCCAGGCTCTTTCTTGGTTTCGACATTGCTTGAAGTCTGATGCTGCTGTTATCGGTCGGTCTAACCCTGCCTAGATGCGCGCAGAGAAAGAGTTAATGTTCGAGCAGGAGTAATCCTGTGTGTGTGTGGGGGGGGGATAATGTTGTCTTGATAGAGTTGAGTACTACACTCAACTCTATCAAGAAGGCTTTCAAGATGTCGTGGTGTTTATACACCCACCTTCGCTGATATTTATGATGCTTCGCTCCTCTCGGTAATTGACGTAGCTCTTATTGTAGAAATGCAACCGATTGCTTATCTTCCGAGCGCCGATGGAGCCTGATAATGTTCCTTTCCTCCAGCTGTTTTTGTTTCTTCATGTCCATGTTGAGATTGATGTCACATATAATGTTTTGATGGAAAGCCTTGGTGTTGGCTGATCACGAACCAACTTCTGCCCTTGTAGAGAACACGGAGTCGGATCTATGAAAAAATGCACGTTCTTGACCCACTTGAGTTAATGTGCTCATTTGAGAACCTACTATTGTTAGTATAATGTGATTTCCCAGAGCGAAAAAACCCTAAAAAGGTTTGTCTCTCGAAGCAATGTTTTTTTCTAAAATCAAAAATCGTCCTTCCTCACTGGGGGAAGGAATATGTGATGTCAGCTCCTCCTTAAGCAGTTTGGTAAGGAATTTGGGCTCCTCTCTTTCTAGTATCTCCATTCCTGAAGTCCTGGTCCTTGGTGGGACGAAGATCATCATACTCATGCTGTGTCTGCGTCTGAAAAGGAAGAGAAAAAAAGAATTAAGAGTCGTATGACTCGGTATGAATCCCGTAGGGTGGGACGTGTTACCAGCAAAGGTTTGTAAGGTTAATATATAAATATACAACAAAAATTTAAACAAAAGAAAAGCAATAACAAGATATGAGTGGGCGTGTCCCTATTTGAAAGCAAACTTACATAAACCTTAGTAAAATAGCGCATACACCCAAACGGAGATCATCCGTCAAACAATTCGCTTAGAATTTGTTTCGCTTAAAAATTGAATGTGTACCGGCTTTCTACTCGAAATCGTCAGTTATACAAATTGCCAGAAGCCAATTCGTCTGAATTTGCAGTTGTTATCTTTAGAAATATTGCTCGTCCTTAGGTTTTGGACATCAATGTATTAAACATTGTTATCTTAATTTTTTTTCTGAATTTATTTAGAATATAATAAAACACCATTTTTATTTTTATATGGAAAAAAATTATAATTAGAATCGCTGGTTTAATAAATACTTTTATTTTATATGTTTAAAATATTGTAAGTAAATATTATTATCGTGATATAACATTTTTTTTTATAACTCACTAAGAAGAGGTGAGCCAAAAGTTCAATAAAAACCTGCGTTCGTTGTAGGTACTGCCTAGCGGTAGAATACGATGAACAACAGCAGCAAAGAACATTTTTTAACGTAACAATACACAAAAATAAAAAAAAATCGAAGTATGATAAGGAATAAAACAATGAAACACACTTCGAGAATTCTGTCATTCAAATATTTTATGCATTGCAATGAATAATAATCTACAAAAACAGAAAGGAAATGAATAATTTCTTCGAGATAAAATTGAAAGCTAAAAGTAAGAAATGCCCTTCAACAGAATGAAAATTATAAAATTCACACACCAAATAATGAATGCCTCATCTCTTTTAGAGCAGCTGTCTCTGTTTTTGAATACTTATTCTCACTGCACTTAAAACGTGTAATCTACAGGGTGGCCCATAAATCACGAAGGTTTTCCATAACTAATCAAAAAAAAAAAAAAAACTGCAGGTTCTGTATTTCATTATAATAAAAAAAACTAATAAATAAAAAAGTTATTAAATATTTTAATCGCTTCGTAACTTATGGGACACCCTGTATTTACTTGAATGTTTTTTCATCAAAATAAAAAGTTTGAGGAAGGGCGAATCATTTTACATCGGAAAAAATAACAAATATATAAATCAAAGACTTTAAAAGAGTGATGGGTTTTACAAATATCGAATATATTTTAATTACATATTTTAATTACATTTACTAGGAAATATTTAATCTCGATAATAAATTACCTTTTTGCAAAAATATGGAAGAAAATGACTTAATTTGCATGCTTTATATGGTAAAGAAATTTAATCATTTCTGTATTCGACATTAAAAAATTACACTCTAAAATGAATTGGAACAAATTTCATTAAATTCCTTTTTAAATACATGTGAATTCATATAATTATGTATTTCAGCAAAAATAAAAAATGCAGGATTTGTGTTTTTAATATTTCATTAAGTATTTATATAATTATATTATATAAATTATAGTCATTCGTTTTTTATTATAATCCATCTGTAAAAACATTTTCTCTCAAATAAATTGCCAGTGATATGAAACACTTCATCATCGTAAACTCCAATTAAGAATGGTGAGGAGATCAGTTTTCATTGGTACTGGTTATTGAATATTTTGAAGCTTGAATCATTTGCACGTTTGTTGTCATCAGCAAAACTACGGATAGGATTTAAGGTTAGTATTTAGTTATTGACGTACAGGAGGAAGAGTGTAGTAGAAACCACAGAGCTCTAGACATTAATGCAATGAAGAAATCTGTTGAGAGGACATGCAACTATGACTAAAGAAGAAACTGGCAATTTGTTCACAAATGGCAAAAGGCAGACCAGAAGCATAGTAAGCAGCCTTCAATGCCAGATTCCATCAATTACCTTCTCAATACCAGAAACAGCGAAGTGCTTTCTCCAAACATTTCTATTTGTGTTCAAATGCCAGTAAGGTTAGCTAGGAGATCGACGATGGAATGAGTGTGGCAGAATTCATTAATTAATTATCGATTCTTCAGAAAGTGAAGTAGTTAGCCAATAAGGGCCATATTTTCGAGATTATTGATGTGAAGGCGAAGGAACAATAGATCAATTCTAAGTTTCACCCATTTTTTAGGAATAGGCTGGAGGCTTGCTTCCATGCTGTTAGGCAAATTACATTTGAATGCAACAGTTTGTATTGATGTTGATTCTAGAGCACAAGTTTTTAACACCTGGGGAAAAAATACTGTGTGCACCCGAGTATTTATTAGTATTCAATCTGTTGGTAGATTTTTTTTCTGGTAACCTTCTGGGGAAATATCAGAGAAGACATCCTCTAAGCTGTTGCGGTTTAGAGAGAGGTTTACCTTTATCGCCTATGTAATAGCTGAAGGAAAAGACCGATTCAAAGAGGTATTGTAATAACATAATTTGCTAATTGTACTATCAGGATATGAGACTAGAAACAAGGAGGGGCAGAAGTTGCACCCAGCAACGTTAGGAAAGGGTCAGAAGGCTCAAATACCACTTGAACCGGATGGAAGTTTTTTTTTTTTTTTGGGGGGGGGGTTGACCCATATATTTAATTTATTGATGGTTTGTTTACTTTTGCTGTCAGCTGCAATATATTCAATTCAAACATATCTTATAGGGATAGGTTTCAATTGAATCTAGGTGCATTTATTCATTCCAAGACTCTTAATATAACTAATTAATTAAAGTGTAGTATGGGTTGCAAAGGAAACACAAAAACTGAACAGAGTTTAACTAATTTTCACCAGTCATTTGACTACTGTTTTACCTCCTTTACTTAAAAAGCGAGTAGTATTTCAGAAAACTAGAACATCTCATATATATATCACAAAATGAGTGAAGTACTGAAGAAGCTGCTAGTCTGCTTCAGTTTAGAAAAGGCTATTTGGTTGATATTATCGTTTTAATTGTCGAAAATTAAATTCCCGCTGAAATGCTGACCGACTTGGTTGGCTGAGTGGAGAGCATACCCGCTCTCCAAACAATTGGTTGTGGTTTCGAATCCCATCTTGGACATGGATGTTTCTAAACTTTGCTCTGGACGATATTGTATAGTTCGTTGAGTTTATAAGTCCTGCCTTTTTAAAAAGAAACAATTTCAAGCAATACCATAACAGAAGCAACAAAATCACAAATTGCTGAAACCTTCACTCAAGTAGCGACTTCTAATTGTTAGACTCCCACATCAATTCGCAACGATTAGTTCACTTTGCTTCATATGAGACTCAAACCTTAATTAATTAGCTATATTAAAGATTCATCGTCGAAAGAGTGATGAAAAATTTACTCAAATTCAAATTAAAATGCTCTCAATGAGAGAATTCTCTTATAGGAATGTAATAAAAATTTTAGTAGCCTTGCAAAATTTATTACAGTTTTTTAATTAAAAATTTGACATTATAGAGAATACTTAGAGAATTTAATATACGTTTAATGTGATTTACTAATTTCAGTATAAGTAAAATAAGAATTCATTTTATGTCTATGATAAATTAATTATTGTTGCTGCTATATAAGCAAATCAATTTGGATTATTATATTTTACGCATTTATTGAATTTATGGGAGTTTGTATATATAATTATAGCTTTTCTTTCATAACTAACAAATATTTATGACATAAAAGCTTTTATATAATACAGTAATCAAAATTAGGGTATCACTGTTTCAGGCCTTATGGAGTGCAACCAAGTGATCCAAATGCTGCGAAACTTTGCAGGAATACATCGTGCGGAAGCGATACCTGTGAAAAAAAAAAAAAAAAAGTAGTTCCAAAATTCACCACCAGGGAACTATATGATGTACCGATTGTGGATGTCACAATTTTTCTGTGTGTAAGAAGGAGAAATACGACACAAGCATAAATAACACGTTTATTCACTTCTATTGTTCCAAGACAATTCATTTTGCACAACCTGTTAGGACGTTTCCCTTAAGCGCCGTGTACTATCATCACCCGAATGATACAAACGAAATAATAGGGCAACCTGGAAGTGGGCGAGGCAAGTTAAAGAAGCAAGTCCAAACCCAAAACCAGAATATTCGATTTGCAACCATCAACATGGGCACCCTCACTGGCGCGAATTCGCTGACTTTTTAAAACAGAAAGATTGACATCGCCTGCATACAAGATACAAGATGGACCTGTGCAAAATCTAGAGATATTGGTGAAGGACATAAACTAATCTACTTTGGACAAAATGTGTAAGCAAAATGGTGTTGAGTGGAATGGAGATATGTGGAGGGGGCCCATCCTGCATGAAAATGACTTAATCCATGCACAGGCGCTGCTGTAGCTGCGACACAACAAAATTGTTTATAATATCATACCTCTTGGCAGTAACTGAGCAGGTTACAGACTCGACTGGCAAATATTCTCAAAGACGAATGGTCCAATGATAAAGGAAGCTGTAAAACCAGCACCAGACAGTAAATTTGGGTTAACGTAAAGTATTTTTTTTTATTGCATTTGGTTTTGCGTTGCCCATATTATGGCTATTCAGGTGCGTTCAGGTGAAAGGGAGCTTCATCTCCCTACAAAAGCACCCACAGCCATGCAGAGTTCAATTCCACTCGAGCAAGGAATGTTAAAGAGAATGTTAGTCGACTTTCAATGTCCTCGGGGCGGAACTCCTCTGTCAGGGTTACCTTGAATGGGTAGAAATGCATAATCTTCCATAGAATTTTCCAGTCAATTTTGTAAGGCACATTTGTGTCTTCATACAGCACGTGTACTGTAGGAATGAAAGCTGTTATTCATTGCCTGCTCCGCAACAGCAGTAGCAACTTTATTCAATTGTGGTGAACTGATTGGTTTGTGACCTCTGCCAAGTCTAACTCCCTACGATCCCGTTTCTTCAAAACGACTAACCAATCATTCGTCTCAGAGTACATGGAGATAGTGGACTTCGTCGACATTTGTTCAGGCAACGAAATTGGCGAAGTGCCGCAACAGCATTGCAATTGTTTAGATAGTACAGCTTAACGAGCAAAGCACGTTGGGGAAAGGTCAGTGTCATCACTGTGGACGGTATTAAAAACCAAAATGAAGGATAAAATCCCGTGTCCATCTTTTTAAACCCTCCTGGCTCTTGACAAGTTGCGTGATATGCAAATTCCATACAACGCCCCTGGTGGTGAATTTTGGAACTTTATTTCTTTTCTCAGATATCGCTTGAGCATGACACAATGTATTCCTGCAAAGTTTCGCAGCATTTGTATCACTGGGTGGCGCTTCCAAGGCCTTCTTGAGCAGGGATACTTTAATTTTGATCACCCTGCATATATATTACATCATTAATAGCTCCCATAAAGTTCAGGAAATACATAGAATAAAATAACCCACATGTTAGTAGTTAATCTAGCAGCAACTGTAAGTAATATATCATCATCTGCCAGTATAGTATATCGGATTTGGATTTGGCGAGCAATATTGCGTTCCATACTATTAGAAAATTATTTCATGGAGCGAAAACACTGTTTATGTCATACAGCGGTAATAATGGCTTTAACAAAAAAAAGGCTAAATTTTAAAAAAATGGCATTACTAGAAGACAGTTTTAGAAATGATATTGGAATTCTTATAGAAAGGCAATATGTTGCTTCAACAACAACAGCAGCATTGATTCTTATAGGCGTCAAGTTTACGGCATATTACACATAAGAAAGTGATCATATCCAGTGGCAAAGACATAGTTGATGTGTGAGAATAATCCTTACAAATCATTCTAATTTACTGTAAAGATCAGATCACATAGAGAAACAAGTGAACTATATACGTAATTAATTTAAAACAAACAAACATGAACTGATACTATATCAAATTTAACACAAAACCAAGTTTCCAGATGCACCTTATGCTTTGATAGGTTAGAGAGACAACATCTTATAGGAAGAACTTTTCAGTGAGGTCATTGCTGGTTTTCCAGGGAAAAAACGACTCTTCCGTATACAAAAATGTAACGTACTAAATTGAATGCGAGTCTTTTAAAAATAAATAAATAAAACCCAGCAGACTCCTTTTCAGTACAACACAAGAAGTAGCTACGATTTAGGTTGAAAGGGATATCTACGGACATTAGAAGACTGGGGAAAGGTCACACGAATTGCGCTGGAAATTATTGCTAAAGGAACTAAGTATATATGGCCAGTATATTATGTCGATTAATTTATGTGTGTGTGTGTTCTTCGATAATGTATGTTGAATATGCCACATGACGACTTGATGAAACCATTTCCAATCTATGCAAAGCGGTACTGCAGAGGAGGGCCTGGGGCATGTTTATCTGACACTCCGCAGGTATCCTGTGGAATCATGTGATTCCAAGATGACTATTGCATGCACGTGTTAACGTAACGTTATTCTATGTGATTTGTGCAGGTTTATAACTCACATTCTACGTTTAGGAATGAGAGAAATGTGGCATTACTAATAGGTATACTTGAGCTCACTGCTTGTAATTATAACAGATACTGGCAGCACATTCAGTAAATAAAAAAAAAGAAATGAATGTCTCACATTACTTAACTCCGATTCCACAATGACGAATTAAGAAGTTATTTATTATGAAAATACATAAGTATTCTGGATAATGAAAAGTATTAAAAGTGAATCCGCTGATTTATATGATACGATAAAGTTATATGAATTCAAAAATGAATTAATTAAAAAAACATGGCTGACAAAGCTCGCTTAAAAAGTCGACTCCATTAGAAACAAATATTTATTTTACATATTTCGAGCATTTTTATATCATCGTAACTCACTTGGTATCGATTATGCACTTTGGGTGTAAAGACCTGCGTTGAAAATTTCATTTGGGAAGCGAAAAAGGACTTTTCAACTGAAGGTAAGTTAGCTGTCTTATAAAGAGGAAGACCGACCAGAAACACAAGCAGTTAACAAACATGATACATTAGCCTTAGTTGATTACTGTAACTCCAAATAACAGAGAGAGAGAGAGAGAGAGAGAGAGAGAGAGAGAAATTTGATGAACCTTTAAAGTAAAATATAAACTCTAATATTTTCTATGTACAAAACAGTCATGTACCGTTGTTATTTATTTTTTCAGAACTTGAGATGCTTATTAATATAATTATCTAATGAAATATCTAATGACTCGTACTTTGATTGATGTAATGTTTTCAGTCGACATATTACCAGTCTTCTTTAAGTTAAGGGATATTACATCCCATATTGTTTCATAGCTGAATAAGAAACTCAAAGAGTTTCATGCCGAATATAGTAAATATATAAAGTTAGGCAAGTCCAAGCGTAAGCAAATACCTGGATAGTGTTACAACTGACCCTTTAGGGAGTGCAACACTGAGGCAACTCATGGTAAGGGTGGAGCAAGCTCCGATCACTATTCTTGATATTTCCCCATAATGTGAAACCCAGCTCCTAGGAGCTGTATTACTGTTCTACATTATGAGTGAGAGAAGGTCACTACCCAGACCGGTTTCAACCTTTATTGAGGTCTCATCAGTGAGTAGGTAGACCTAGAAATATCAAGTTTGTAGCAAACTGAACTTACTTGATATTTCTAGGTCTACCTACTCACTGATGAGACCTCATTAAAGGTTGAAACCGGTCTGGGTAGTGACCTTCTCTCACTCATAATGTAGAACAGTAATACAGCTCCTAGGAGCTGGGTTCTTTATGGGGAAATATCAAGAATAGTGATCGGAGCTTGCTCCACCCTTACCATGAGTTGCCTCAGTGTTGCACTCCCTAAAGGGTCAGTTGTAACACTATCCAGGTATTTGCTTACGCTTGGACTCGCCGAAATTTATATATTTACTATATTCGGCATGAAACTCTTTGAGTTTCTTATTCGGCTATGAAACAAAATGGGATGTAATATCCCTTAACTTAAATAAGTTTATGTCGCCGAATTGAAGCCTTTGGCTCTTCATATAATTAATAATTACCAGTCTTCTATTCTAATTGTAGTCAGCGAAGTGAACCGTCGTATTTAATTACGCTTTTGATCCTTTATATATTCATCAAAACTCATGTTTTAAACTTATTTCTGAGATAAAAAGCTCCTTGCTTTAGAGGTTTTATTTAGAAGATATCTCAATAAGTAGTTAACAAGCTAAGGATAAGTGGATTAGTCTATTGCCTTCATTATTCTAACGATCTACTCTTTGCTTCCGCACTTTTGTATTTTCAGAAATACAACAACAACAACAACTACAACAAAAAAAAAAATTTACAGATGTGGCCTACTCTGTAAATCCTATTCCTCAAGTGTGCTTTATTTCAATTATTACCGTTCAATGGTCGTACGTACAGCGAAGAGGAATTTGTAACAATTTTACTACTCCTGACTGTACCACACTATTATGATTCAATGGACTATGAATAAATATAATGAACTTAAATCATTTTAGAATATTTAATTTTATTGCTAAAGTTAAATGACGTCACAGTGTATTGATATACAATATTGAAATTTGTGCATTTGGTGAAGTTACGTAATTCTATCGGTTATAAATTTAGTACTTGATCATTAACTTTTCTGTAAAAGGAGTAATAAGTAATTTATTTTAAGAAATAAAAGGAATTGCTTACATAATTTAATCTTTTGAAATGAAATACGTGATTAATATGATCAACAAATATATAGAATTGATTTAAAAAGTTGAGGAAAATTGGATCCAACAAAGAAACTATAACCAGTAGAAACGGGATGATACAGTTAATATGAACCAATCAATACGACAGATTGATGCTGACTTCGTTCAAAAAAGAAAAAAAAAAACTTTCATCTTTTTTCATTAATCTGATAAAAAAAATCTTTGATCGATAGCTTCAAATCCATATCACTCACATGGACTTCGATCAATAATACGTGCGATGGAATACAGTAGATTTACGATACAATGACATGACATAGATGGATAGCGGATGAAGAGATAGATAGATAAGTAACAAATTGACTGTTTAATGGATAGAAAAAAGAGTTATGAAGAGCTAGAGATGAATTATTTGATAAGCTAATGTACAAAGATACAGATGAATAAGAAATAAAAGGAAATGTTTGATTTTCTTACTATTATTACATTAGTTGTAGATATATTTAAACCTCTCTCTCTCTCTGTTATTAGAACCTACTTATAACAAATTTGGATGTTCAAAATTCCCGATATGGAGGAATTCCAGGCAGGAATATATGTCTTGTAAGTAATTGCAAACTGTTGGCCTGATTGGCCGAGTGGTTAGCGTATTCGCTACCCACTTAGCCATTATTTCAATGTTTATGAGGGATGAATTTCATTGCCAAGTCCATTTTGAGATTACTGACTCGTTTAATGGAAATCTGACTTGGAAAAGTTCCATGTTTTCTGTACAGAGCAGAGTTCACATTAAAAGAAATATCGACGAAAATCTGATTGTAAAGACATACGAGTTAATCTTATTTTTGGTATTTTTCAAAATAAGTGAGATTGTTGGTTTCATTACGATCGACACACCGGGAGGCATAAGGCTACCCACCTTATCCTCGAGTTCCAAGAATACTTGGAAAGGTCCTAGGCGCTTAAGTGCCTGTTAAGACCACTAATCGACCATTAATAGAAAAAATAGAATGGCTTATCATAATATGTTTAGTAGCATTGTGTTAATTATAAACAATGCTATGCTTACATTATTATAAACTTAAGCATATATAAGATAGCAAAAAAAGAGAATAAAATATGAATCATAATCTCACACTACGATTAATTTATTAAACGACATAAGTAGGTATACAGAATTCTGCCGTGATTGTTATGATTCAATGGCATGAATAAAATAAGGATGGTTAAGACAAAAATAATATAATGCTATTAAACTAATAAAATTTTACGATCAGGCTGAGTAACATAACGGAAGGCATTACAAAAAATCTTGAACGTTCAGCTAAAACAAACTTAAACTCACAATCCATGAAATAAGTGAGCGATCCTGGAAGTTTTCCATTAGGCTGTGAATATCCATCTCCAGGAATTACTCAGTCTGTATGTGATAAAACTGATGATAGAGAATTTTCCACTACATACTAATTTGTCTTCTGGAAAAAAGCAACAATGAGACCAAGCTAGGTCTTAAAAGATAAGAATTCTCTTTTTCTCTATCTCATAGTTCACAACTTACTTCATAAGAACTGTTATTCATTAGCTGCCAAGAATATCTTCACAATGAATCCAATGACTTTACATATTTAAACTCATGACAACAAAAATAAACTTGCCCATCTTGGCCTCAGTGCCTGCAACTCTTCAACTTTGTTGACCCAGGGTCCACTATACTTGGCGGACAAAACGTTTTTAAAAAGTGTGGTCGTGGATTTGATTACAAGGGATGATTACACTTGTAATACGGATGCATCCATAGACCTAGAGACAAGCGATAATACAGATACACGAATAATACAAATTGACAATCCAGAATCTAAGGGATCGATGTATTGTAATTTGGTAAGCAGGCCTTTGTGATCTGATGAATGCTATGGAAATGTCTGCAGTGATTACAAATTCTTCACAAACCTTCCTTGTACCTGTGACAATTGGGTTATGCTAGGCCAGGAAATTCGCTGTGTATTTAGACTGGTGGAATCTATATTGGTGTTTACTGATGATATTATGGACTTCGAGGTGGTAAATGTAGACGAGAAGGAAGGATAATAGTAAATTTGCTTGCATGCAATTTGGAACCCTGTGTAAAAATAAACGAAGGCGAGAGAGAGAGAGAGAGAGAGAGCGGTAGATATGTATATATCTACCCTTCTATCGAGCCTCCGTGGCTCAGTGAGCATGGATGAAGCCCTTTGGTCGAAAAGACCTGGGTTCGATTCCCGTCAGTGAGGAACCATTATCTGGTTTCTTACGGGGGTAGGGAGTTTTGTTTTTCACACAGAAACTTGGATTTTTCGTCCCCCGAGAACAGTCAAACCGGCATCGCGAACATACACACGGATTACAGTCATGGATACGTTCCAGCCATATGCCGGTCCAGAGCCCGGATAAAATTGGGATGGGAGGGTAGAAAGCAATGGTAAACTGTCATGTAAAAACCACACCAGGAACACTTTGTGGGTAATGCCTACAAAGTCATCTAGGGTCGGAAACGACTGAAAGGGAAAAACCGCCACCAACACCGTTCTCTTCTTCGATTATTTTTACATATAACCTCCAATATAGATATATGACTTCCTGTCCTTCATTATCAATGCGGTTAGCCTAGTGGCTATGCGCTTCGCAACCATATGCCTGGGGAAGGAGTGTCCAGGGTTCAATTCCCGTCGCCGACATGAGGAGCTTAAGGATCTTCCTCAGCCATAGCCAAGTTAGCCGGACGTGGACAGCAGGGTTTTTTCCCAGTTTATCTAGGGGTTTCCATCCCGCAAGCAGGCAAACCGGCCCCTTGAACACACACACTGATCTACAGCCATAAATAATCTCACTGGCTCTGCGAAGCTTCATTTAGGGTCAACAAGTTATTAATTTGTATACTACTAATACAATTAGCATATATTACTGTAAGTAGCTGTTGATGTTTATGCACTTAGGCAATGGCATGTTAGCAAACAGCCAACAGGATCCAAGACCTAACAGAGTAAGCGGCATTAATATAGGTTTAGTGTGGATCGATTTCTAGAATACATTTCGTAATGCTTAACACATGGTCCTTTTCTGGGTTTCATGATACGCGGTAGAGAAAGCTTTCATTTTCATGGTTTGGGTAAAAGTTTTTTGCATGAAACGTACATATACATATATTTTTATTTTTATTGCAAAACTAGAAAAAGTATTTAAGGAATATAAAATCAAAGTAGTATTTACTCTCTTCATCAAGATGAGATCACTACTCCGATCCACAAAACCTCGACATAGCCCACTTCAATATCTGTGTGTTTATGGCTATAGTGTGATTACCAGTCATCTTACTGTCTATCTATCTATTTCCTTCTGCCATACGGCCGGGGAGGGGAGCTATATGCCACCATACTATTATTATTATTATTATTATTGTTCCGGGAAACTCCAAGGAGTCGACAGACTCATCGAGGGAGGCCCTAACATCATGTCAAGAACAACTATTCAACATTCACACAGTATCTATCATACCTTGCCTTGAACTCATTCACGGTCGTAGCACCCACAACAGACTCTGGAAGCTTATTCCACTCATTTACCACTCTCCAAGTAAACAACCTAGCTCTAACACCCTTGTCAACCACGCTCTTGCCCAGCTTCCATGCATGGCCCCTAGTCCTCCCACCACCAGTCATATTTTCAAAAATATCTTCTGGATCAATCTTATAAAAACCCTTCAGTAATTTGAATGTCTCAATCATATCACCCCTCCTTCGCCTATCGACCAATTTCTGCAACCCACAAATCTTCAACCTATTCTCATAAGGTTCATTCCACAGACCCGCTATCATCTTGGTCACTCGTCTCTGGACCCTCTCCACTTCCTCCCCATCACGAAGAAACCCTGGTGCCCATAGCTGGGCACAGAAGTTCAGATGGGGTCTTATCAAGGCTCGATACAGAGGAACAACAACTTGTTCGTCTCTGCATGTTAAAGTATTTTTCAGAAGCCAAGTGATTTGGTGAGCTGTTTTAGTTACTTTTGCAATGTGCCCCCTAAACTTTAACTCCCTATCCACCAACACTCCCAAATCCCTGGCCTCATCAATCTCCTGAAGTATGGCTCCACCAATGCGATATATTGCTGCTATTCTTTTTACCCCAAAGTGCATAACCTTACACTTTGACACATTAAATTGACATCCATTTTTCCTAGCCCAGTCCTCCAAACTATCCAAATCATCCTGTAAAATTTTGACATCCTGTGCACTCATAATTGCTCTGCCCAACTTTGCATTATCAGCAAACAAGTGAACACTTCCTATCAGATCCTTTCCAATATCATTGATGAACAAATTGAAAAGCAGTGGTCCAAGAACAGAGCCCTGTGGCACTCCACTAGTCACAAGACGTCTTTTAGACTCCACTCCTGAATAAACCACTCTTTGATATCTCTCCTTCAACCACCCTCTTATCCATCTCACCAATCCTATATCTATACCCATCTACTCCAGTTTACTGATTAGGGTTCCATGTGGTATCTTTTAAAAAGCCTTGGCAAGGTCCAATAGTATCACTGTAAACCCATTACCCCTATCCAGTTCAGCCGTCACTGTGTTATAAAACGTCAGCAAGTTACTGAGGCATGATCTACCCTTCACAAAACCATGTTGTCCCCCATACAATATCCCATTTTCATCTATCCAATCCTGTATTATTTTCTTGACTAATTTCTCTAAGACCTTGACAATGATTCCTGATATGCTAATCGGTCGGTAATTTCAAACAGCAGTCTTGGAACCACCTTTATGCAGTGGAACTATTTTCCCCTCTTTCCACCCGCTCGGGACTAACCCAGACCCGACACTCAAATTAAACAAAATGGTCAAGGGTACTGACAATTCTTTAGCTGCTTCTCGTACAACACGAGCTGGTATACCATCCAATCCCACAGATGTATTGACATTGAGGTTATGCAATAGACTACTCACCTCCACTTCATTAACCACAATTCCCGTATAATCTACTTGTTTATTCGTTTCTGCAATGTCACCACCTGGATGATATACTTTTGCAAAGTGCTCACTCAGTAACTCAACTATCTCAACTGATTCAGTTACCTCCCTACCATCGGCATTCTTTAAAATCAATCTGCCATGTATATTTTTCCTTTTACTTGCTACATATCTAAAAAACTGTTTAGGATTCTCTTTAGCCTGCATTGCCAATGTTTTTTCTAATCCTTTTTTGCTTTTCTTACCACACTCGTCACCCTTCTGGCCTGCGCTTTATACCGTTCATGTGCCTGCTGGTCACCCTTCTCCTTAAATTCCCTCCATAGTTGTTTCTTTTTTGCAGCTCAAGCTTAATAGTGTTATTCATCCATTTAACCCCTACTTGATTTATTATTCGGACTCTAGGTATACAGTCAGCCATTGCTTCATGCAAGCACTTCTTAACTACCTCCCATGCACTATCAACTTCTAGTCCTTGCAGTTGTACATGCCATGGCACTGAACCATTCAAACTCCTAAGCTTGTCATACTTTCCAGCCTGATAATTCCACATGTACCCTGTCTTAATTGAAAATTCTACACCTTTAGCCACCTCCCAAGTTAAGACTCTATGATCACTCTCACCGATTGGTGGCAATGTGGTCATATTTGTTACAGCCAAATCCTCAGATGTAATTACTAGGTCAAGCACTCTCTGACCCCTAGTATTTTCCATTACATGCTGTTGCAGATAGTTATCCCTTAATAACCGCATAAAATCCAGTTCCTTCCTCCCGTGTGTCCTCTCCTCACTCCAATCAATGCGACCATTGTTGAAATCTCCCATAATAATCACCCTCCTTCCACCCATTTCTTCTATTTGCTTGTGCATACTGTCACCACCATCTTTTCCATCACCTGGTCTATAGTAGAACCCAATTGTATATTTAGTTCTGCTAGCTACAATCTCACACCAAATGGCCTCAAATGTGCTCTTTTCTCTATCCTGCAATTCAACTTCTATTCTCCTTGGCTGGAGCTCATCAGCTATCATCAACAATACTCCTCCCCACATTTTATTCTCTCTGTCATTCCTGAACACACTATACCCATCACATTCAATCCCACCAGTTATATCATCTACAGTCAGCCATGTTTCACTAATACCTATAACCTGTGGTCTGGAAGTGCCAACCATGGCCAAAAACTCTTCCTTCTTGTTCCTAATACTCCTAGTATTAGTGTACATGAATTTAAGACCCCCATTAGCCCCAACCCTACCTTGATGCCTTATATTAACTATCCCACTCAGATTTGTTGTCCTTATTTGCTCTGGCATATTATATTCATTCTTACATTCAACTGCCTCCATAAGGACTGTATCTCTACTCCCCCCCCTTAACAAATCTAGTTTCCCTGAATTTGCACATCCACTACATTCAGCAACACTTTCTCAGTCTTCTTACATCGTAACCATTCAAATGCAAGCCATCCATCTTATATAGATCCTTTCGCCCATCAAACTCACTCCACACATCCACAAATTCCATACCACTCGTCATACATAACCCACGCATAAAGTCATTCGCAATTATAGCCCTCCTTTTAAACATTTCACTGTCATACCGTGGCAAAAGACTAATCATTCTAACTCTCTCACTCTTTTCTTTTGCTACCTCAAACAATTCATTCAGGTCTTCTATCATTTCCATTTTATCTCCTTTCAAATCATTCGTACCTGCCACAACAATCATTTCTTTCACCCTTTCCTTTTGCTCTCTAATAGACTCAGTTACGTCCTTTATGGTCGCACCAGGTTGGTACGATTTTGTCAAATCCTCTACTAACACACCTCGTACTAACGAGTCTCCATACAGCACTCTATCCTTCATTTTGTTCATGTTCACATTCATACGTCTATTTTTCCTGTCATACCTTTTATTATTGGTTGGTTCATTCAGTCTACTTTTGTTCATGCACTTTAGCTGCTGTTTTGCTCTTTCTATCGCACTATTCAACAACGCGATCTCACTCTATGCATCTATCTCATCTTTTTTGTTCTCTGAGAAACCATTTATACTATCATTCACACTTTCTACATTCACACTCTCACAATTTTCATGTACAACCTTGCCGTTTCTTGTCATATCGCTATTTCCTTCAATCTGAAGGTTGACAAAAATATCACACTCACGATCCGAAATACACTTCAATTCCTCATTCTCCCTACATTTTCTACACACATTCAATCCTTCATTATCATCTAACCACACTCCGACCGCACTCCGCAAAGCGTACATTTCACAGCTAGTACACTGACTCATTTCTTTTATGCTACCGTTCTTTGATAACGATGGCGAACCTTCATTACTGGCCGCCATTTTCCTTCGCATAGATGTCATACTTATTTGCAACGTGTTTTGTCAAATTATACGTTATAACACACCAAAAATAGACGCACTAAAATACGCAAGGCAAACAAAACAAAACTACACAGTATTAAGTAATTTGTATCGATAACTGAAAATGATACTTATCTTATCTGGAGCTTGCACGAATACTACACATTACGAATTCATCTAGCGGCGACTTCCCGACATGGATTATGTTATAAAACACTTTAGTACACTAACCACGCTAATAAAGCTCCAATAATATACCAAAATTACACACTTAAGTCCATTAAATTGAATCCAAAACATCAATAAATCAACAAAAAACACAAATCTCTCAGGAGCTCTCCGATAGCACGTCCGTTCACCAGCTAGCCTCGACACCACTCCATACTATGGAGATGATTATGAGTAAGGTGGTTTCCCGCTACCTTCCTTGCCGTACTATATCCTATTGCTGTATCCTGTATGTTCATGGAGTCGGTTTGCCTGCTTTCAGATGAAAAACCCCAGATAAACCTGCGGAAAAAACCCTGCTTCCCACGCAGGTAAATAAATAAATTTGGATCAGTGGAAGTCAAACAGCGAGCCGAGTGAATACTATTATAAGCAAAGTGTAAAAACTCGATTGAAGCTTAAATATTAAATATTCCAAAGCACATTACATCGATTTTTTACTTAGGTTAAGTCCCGTGTCAATATTGTAAAAAAATAAACTTTGTTTGTCTCGGTATAGTTTGTATTAGAAGTTTTTGTAAATAACTGTTTTGAAGCTAACTGTATAAACTGCTTTAATAAGAATATGTTAGAGTGTTAAAAACAAAGGCAATGTTTTTGTTGCCGAAGCTGTACATGGTGGCATCAGAAAGATTCTTATTGAAACTTGCATGTATGAGAATGGCTTGCAGGCTCTAAGTGCAAACATCTTCGAAATCAGTCTGAAAGAGTTCAAACAACTTTCCGATGACCGGCAACTTACAATCAAAAGAAAGCGGAGGAGAACAAAAGGCGTGCCAAATTTGAAACTTAAGATGAAAGACTCATACCGATTCTTTGGGGGTTGACAAACTTCATGCGAGGTCACAGAGGAGGCCTAATAAAAAGGGACTGAAGCAAGCAGAAGGGGTCCTGGTTCTAGAATTGCTGTCAGAGAGGAGGTCGCCCGGTCTACAGTCGCCGTCAGAGAGACTGCTCGGATCCACGTTGCTTGAGAGAGGGGTTTACAGCTTCCAGAAAGTAGTCTCTCTCTCTACCGTCGGTAGAGAAAGAGATTACTTCTAGGCCGCAGACAAGGTTTCAAATTGCCGAAAGGTAGAGTTCCAATTGCCAGAGAAAAGGTTCCAGGCCAGGTTAATGTCAGACATTCACCAGTGTGTTGCGTTTTCATTACAATTTGATGAATCAAACGACTTCACTGATGTTACTCAGTTAATGGTATTTATTCGCATGGTATTTCAAAATTATTCACGTAAAGTACTTTTGAAAATTATACCATTATTGGGAAGGACTAGGGGAGAATACATTTTTTCGGCATTTGATGAACTTGTGAAACACACAAACTTCCGCTTTTTAAACTTGTGTCTATTACTACTGATGGTGTCTATTACTGCAATGATAGGTAATAAATCAGGCTTCATTTCATTATGTAAAAACGATGACAAATATCCAGATTTTTTAACGTACCACTGTATTATTCACCAGCAAGTACTGTGTAGTAAAAGATTAAACACAAAAGATGTTTTGTATATTACATTTAAAATTGTAAATTCTGTTCGAGGAAAAGCCCTGCAATGGCGGTAATTTAAATTACAGGCAGATGATGATAGGGAACTTCTGTTGTACAATAATGTTCGCTGGCTCAGCAGAAGTCAATTTTTAGAAAGATTTATTGTATTAATTAACAATATAAAAATTTTTCTTGATGAAAAAGGAGATATTTATCCACAATTGAGTGATAAAAGATGGTTGTTACACTTATAATTTTTAGTAGATTTTTGTACAAAATTAAGCAATTTAAATTTATAGTTACAAGGTAGATATAAAAATTTAATTGACATGTTAAGTTCAATAAAAACTTTCCAACAATATTTACTTTTATTAAAGAAAAATATAAATGACCCCGAATTTAGACATTTCACATATTTATTAACCTTTTTTGAACAAAATCAAGAAATGCTTTGCTATGATTTAAAAGAATTTATTCGTGAAATAGATTAGTTGAGGAAGAAATAAATTCAAGAGATTTAAAGATTTTAATAAAACTGAAATGATTGTATCTTTTATCAATAATCCATTTCAAGAAAACTTGAACATCACAGAAATTTCGAATAAAATTAATGGGCCGTTTGATATAAACGAAGCTGAAGTATAACTTGAGATAATTCAGAATAGTTTACATTTAAAATCAATAAACAATGAAGTCATTTGGAAGTATGCACATGGAAAATTCCCAATAGTAACTAATATTGCGCGAAAAATTCTGTCGTGTTTCGGATCGCCATACTTGTCAGAATCCGCTTTTTCAAATATGATCATCATAAAAAATCAATTAAGAAACTAAATTACAAATGATCATTTGGATGATTGTCTGCAATTGGCCACTTCTTCATATCAACTTGACTATGAATATATTGCGAGGTTCAAACAATGCCAAATTTCACATTAACTTTTTTTTTAATCAACCAGCATTTCCTGTAACTTGTGAGTTTGTAATCAATCCGCTGTTTTTTCAAAGTTTTCCAAAATAGAGAAATATATATATATATATATATATAGATAGATAGATAGATAGATAGATAGATAGATATAGAGAGAGAGAATATATATATATATATATATATATATATATATTGTATTAAATTAATTAAAAGTGATAAATAAATTTTTAAATACACAAATAAAGTTTTTACTAGTGTATTTTTTTTAGTTGTTTATTTTTCTTGTTTATTTATGCGTAATCATATATCAGGTTGGGGGAACGTGATCTATATAAGGGAGTAGATCGCCGAATAACTTTTTATAGAAAAGTAGCTCGCGTAGTAAAAAAGGTTGAACACCACTGCACTAGGCTAACCGCGCGGACCATCTTCTTATGGACAGACAAAAAAATCAATTGAAGAACTTATTGTAGAACACGTCCGAGATATTATATACACCTTAGTCTCATCACACATGGCCTTCACTTTATATATATATATATATATATATATATATATATATATATATATATATATATATATATAAAGTGAAGGCCATTCATTTTCTTTTTTTTAAACTAAGTGCAGATATAATGGTAAATTTGTTAAAGAAATGAAAAAAAGCATATTAAACTGAGCTAGAAATAAATTTTGTTTTTTTTTTATTGAGACTTTCTTTCTAATATGAATGTTGGACACTACAGGAAGTTATATTCTTCTGAAAATCCACTTTTAATGTTATAAATATTTCAAAGAAAACCTTGAATGATCAGAATGTCATTGTATCAAAATAACTTTGTATCTAAGCTCATGGTTTAAAAGCAAATACTCCTTGTTATCGCTATCTTCCAGAATTGGTTCTGTTGATGTATTTTTTTCTATCTGAATGCCAAAATAGTTTTAATCTCGCATGGGGATGTGATAACATTCTAATATTACTACACTCTGAAATAGAAAGGAGAGGAGAGGAAGGCATACGCGCGCACACAACACACACACACACACACACACACACACACACACACACACACACACACACACACACACACACACACACACACACACACACACACACACACACACACACACACACACACACACACAAAGGAGCCAAAGATGCACTTTTAGCTATGTACATTGTCTTCTAATCAAAACTAAAATGACTTGATGGCTTTCAATAAAAATCCCAATATTAAATTTTAAAACCCTTTCAGACGAGAACAGTTGGGTTTTATGTGGCAGAAAAAACAAACCAAACTAACCCAAAATTAGGTACTTCAGTACCTTCTGGAATAAGCAGAATACGGTTTTAGGAGCCTGTATGTCGGCCCATTTTCTCTCTCTCTCTCCCTCTCTCTCTCTCTCTCTCCCTCTCTCTCTCTCTCTCTCTCTCTCTCTCTCACACACACACACAGTCGTATTCGAACATATAACTCGTATCATCTGTGCTTCTTTTACTGCATTATATTCAGTATAAATATATTAACAGATGCGAAATTCGTAGCACGATATACGAACATGTATTCGTTTATTACTGGTTTGGATTTAAATTTCTTCGCCCTATTTCGTTGTGTACATGCATTTGTTGTGTCTGTAACTCTCTCCAAATTCTGATAACCACGCTGCCCTCTTTTCTCCTCCAATTCCCCTTTTCTGATTATAGCTAGCTGAGACGCACTCATTCTGTGAGGCCAGTGTATTATGTCTGTTAATTGCAAATGTTCTAATAGCTGGTTTACCTGCTTTGCGGGATAAAAACACACCGAATTTCTTGGATGAAAATTCCCTCCACCCATGATGCAACCGAATGAGACCAGCTAACTTACCTTCACAGATGAAAATCCCCGATGAAGATTCTTCGTGTTCAAGACAAGATCTGAACTCAGGTCTTTCCAGCCAAAGGACATCGCTTAAGCTTCGAAGGCTCCTTGTTTATGAGATAAAATATTAATCATGTACATACTTTCATTCCGTCCGTCTTTTTTCTGCATTTGTATACGCTAAAATAATGATTAATATCATGAAAAGCAAATGTTCCTAAAATCGTATGTTCACCGAGTACTAAACCAGTCAATTAAACATACTTGAGCCATAATTTTTGGTCATTTTTATTAACTTACGCTACACAACGAGAATTTATGGCTTGCTTTTGTAACTCTCGTGATGATTTACGTGAAGGCGAATATACAGTCTCCCAGGTGGGAAATGTTCTACATATAAATACTGCCGATTTTTTTTAACTTTTACAACAAAGATAACAATACCTAGTTTTTTTTTTTATTGTACGATTATTGTTAAAAATACCCAAAAAGAAAACAAAAACAGTATTAATTAATGTTCACATATGAGAAAAAGTAAGAGTGTGGGATTTAAGGGTAGTGATTTCCAAGTTTACTTAACTAGAAAATGCTTAAGAAGAGAGCCCTCGATACGAAAAATAAAAACTTGAATTAAAAACTTAATAAACGCCTGGTTAGCTCCAAAACAAAAGCTGCGCGCTTAGAACGTGCAAACTTTCATAACTGCATTATAAAGAAATCCGTTTTATTTAGAGAAATATCCAACCTATAGTTTTTTTTTTTTATTTTAGTTTTCTAAGAAATGTAAAGCAACTGCCACCGATAGCTTCTAAAAAAGGCAACTACGCACTCATCTCTATCTGGCGATATTTATCAAAAATACTTGAAATTTCAGCATAAAAAGAAAACAAATTCCTTTTCGAATCATACAAATGTAAATTCTGCAATACAAAACTGCACGAAAATCTTGAATAACAAAACTCCGAACACGAGTCATGTACAGAACGTTATTGATAAGAGTAAACCACTACAGTGTTTATCGACAAACCGAAGTCATGTTAATTCCTTCAAACATATTATACTTATAAAGAAGAATTAGGAGGAGGTAGAAGTTAAATCTATAACTTCAAAGGAAGGATACTTAGAAAACAGGAGAAGAGAGGATGGTATACGGAGCGCGCGTTCACACCACACAGTAAGCCATTCATTCATTCAAATCTATTCAGCGAATATCAACTCATCAGAAAGTAGTCCATCGAATCTCAGTCCTGGATCACAATTCCTGATTTACGTAAACGACTTACACTCATTGGATCTGAAAGGGAACCTAAGCAGCTATGCTGATGATTGAGTTCCTCCTCAGGAGACATGTTTAGCTTATCGTTTGACAGGAAATCTGATTCGTTCAGCCTACACGATTGAATTGATCAAAATAAAATTACAATAAATATTACAAAAGATAAATACATTCTATTTGAACTAAAAGTTATGGAAATAGATTTAAAGACGATATTCGGTGGCTTATCAAAATATAAAAGTGCATATTAGAGAGAGAGAGAGAGAGATTACACGCAACTCATTCTAAATTTTCTCATGAACTTTATAAGGTGCTCAAGAACCGATATGGAATTCGCTGCAGAGTAGAAGCTTATCCCTGGCAAATTTGTACAGTTTACTTCATTAGCAGTGTGTTGAAGGAAATTTCGATTTGTAATTCCAGTAGCTCCATTAATGGCAATACTTTAATCCTTCGTAATGTCCAGGCTACTGAGTCTCGTGTTTTCTTCTTAAAACTAAATAAACGCTGAATTAGTCTCAATGATTAGCACCGGATTCTGTGTTAAGATGGTCTGCATTTCCAGATACTTCAGGCAATAATAATAATAATAATAATAAATGCCGCCATTTTATGTTCTCGTCGCTAAATATTCTTAACTTTTTAAATGTAAAACTGGGAACTGATTTTAGATCTAAGAGAGGATTAAGAAAACTATGTCTTGAACAAGTAAATGTTGCTGAACCACTGTTTCACTCGAAGCTCGAGAGAATTATCTAATTAAATCGAGTGCATTATCTTAATTTGCCATTATGGTTCGTATTCTCTTAAATCTTTAGAGCATCTTGTTATGTGCGTTTTCAATTAATTTTCACGTACTAATCAACTCTAGTTAATCCGATGTCTTATAAGTTTACTAATAAAGTCACTAATGAATCTTTTCACGATCAGTCAAAAAGTTGAATTAAAATTCTAAAACATTGTAGAGTACATGTTTATTTTGGGGTAAATTAGCTTTCTCAGAAAACTGACCAAAAGAATTTATTAAAAGATAATTCATTTTACAAGAATTAAGCGAAAAAAAGTAGCTCATCGAATAAGAATAACTCCTGGTACTTATTTCATGGTTTAGGTAAGAGAGCAGAATTTTTAATTCCTCACTGAGAAATAAGAATGAATTATGAGTAGTTCAAAATGGGGACAGCGTTTTTTGGGGGGAACAAATATCAAATGAAAGCTGTTTCTCAATATAATCAAAACGCAATTACAAATAAACATATAAGCAAGAGAAATCTGCAGGGATCATCTGCTATATTTTTAAACTAAGTTTTCATTTTTAAAAAAATGGAGTTTTCTGTTTTACAGTGAGAGTACATGTTTTCACAAAAATAATTAAAAGTAGTAAAGTTTATGATTAGCAGTAATCGGAATATTGGCATTTTGACATGGGATAAAAATTCGTAATAAATAATGAGTATTTTCTAGTAAAGGTGGTTAAATACGAATATTTACAAGATAAAGATAGATTAGGCTGAAGAAACTGGTGTATCTCCTGCTTGTGACCAAAATAACAGTGATGATTATCAATGTACTTTAATATGGGGCTCTTCACGATGGATAAATCAGAGAGAGTATGAGTAGTAATTTTAGAATGCAGTAATATTCTTAAAATTTAATTTTTGTTTTATTTTAGAATATTATTCTAAAATAGAACAAAATTATTACTAAATTGCTCGATCATCACTTACTCACGTTGGCTGCATCCAAGGTAATATTAGATGATTTTAATGAAAACATCGAAATAATATTTTGCAAGAAAATAAATGTTGCAGTAAATTTATCAGAAGGAATTAATAAAACAATCATGAACTGTTTTGCAAAGAATTGTTTCAGCGGTTTTGGTGACGAATTGCCGTTCAAATTTCATGTTTTATTCGGCTATTTTTTTTAATACTATTTGTAAAATTGTTTACTCAATAAATTACTTTTTTTTTCTATGAATTCTCTTTCGAATGATTGGCATTCGGTGAATTGTCTTTCGATGAGCTCTATTCAACGAATTGCTTACAAAACCTCAATTATAATTGATAAAAAATCAACGACTGAAAAACGTTATATGAAAGTCAATTTTAAGACTCTTTCTTTCAAATATTAAAAAAGGTGTACTTAAAACGGTTATTTTCTAAAGTATGTGTGCAATAATATCTTAATTATTTTTTAAATATTTTGTTTAAATAAAACATCTTATCTTTTTTTTATCACGATAATAATGAGGACATTTATTTGTTAGATAAAAGTTTATAAGTGACACTCTTGTTACAGTATTAATATTAACGAATCCTAACGTTTCACAAATCAGTTGTACGTTTCAGAAAGATAGCGACGTCTGTTTTGCAAACATTACTTTGGTTTTATACTCTTGATCCCTTGCACATCACTAAATCTCGTGTTCTTTTACTGTACATTCTATCCGATCTTGATAGTGCGAACTGGTGGTTCACGCTGCTGTTATGGATTACTTGTATTCATCTTTGGCTAGTGGCTGGAAGGTTGTTGTAGCGATGTTATATTTCGTTGCTACCGCTGCACGTAAGATTTACAATAGCCGTTCAGATTTTATCACGTTCGAGACCGTTGGTAAAGTGTTCTTTGAGTATTTGATGACTTCAGTCTACATCGGGCATTTGAACCCACCACTTAATAAAATGACATAAAAGAACAAGTGGTGCACCTTACAAACAAAACATTCTCGTAAAAAGAAGCAAACTGAAGTCAAGTAGTCGAGAATAACAAGATCAAAATGGATACAAATTTTACAGAAAGAGCTAGAAAAAAGTGCACAAGTCTACTATAACAGCTTTCCACAGTGCGTTTAAAGTGATTTCTCAACTTTTCTTAACAAGTTGCCGGAAGAGAGGAAAAAAAATTGACTATGCAATAGCACAACAGGCTACTTTTTTTTTCCTCTTAGAAAGGTAGCTGCACATAAGCCAGATATCATTCATGACAATCAATAATACACTGTGAAAAGAAGCAGTCTAAAGTGACTAACCTAGGGCTTTGGAAATCCGAGATGAATCATGCCATTTCCTTTTCTGAATGGATGGGCAGTGTGGAATATCGCATACCAGAGTGCATTATCGCAATTGAGAGATCTGCAGCCGTTTTTCTTGCTGTAGACTCAGACATTCAAGTAGCATGACTAGAGACTATCAGCAGATAAACCCAACAACAGCCAATATGCAATGATTCTGAATAATGCATTTTTGTGACTCATACTTGGTCGTATTCAACATGAAAATGCATCATGTAGCATTAATGGTACTGATACGACACTCTTCATTTAGAAAAGCTTGTTGAAAATGATTAAAATAATGTTGAAAAGCATTGGCATACTCAGAATTTAAACGTCCGAAGAAACTTCTGAGTTTTAACAATGTCACATGGACTGGAGTCATGGCACGAATCGTCCAAAATACTTCACACTCATCACAAAAATGGAGCTGCTTAGAAATAGCAATGTATGATCAAAGCAATGTGTTCATAGAAGGATCCGATCATGGTTGCAGTTGTGATTGTTCTGAAATAGGGTACTATTCTAATATTTATTTTGACTACTGTATAAAACTGGAATAAAAAAAATTACATAGTAATGTGATAAAACTTTTGTTCTCTCAGATCTGAAATTCCTTTTGGTTTTACTAAAGAGAAAGTGCACTAAAATTATAACTCTATATATTATTTTTTATTAATTGTCTCTCTCTCTCTCTCTCTCTCTCTCTTTTGGTTGAGATTTGGGATTATCCAGGGAGGGTAATGGATGGCAATGCTGTAGCCAATGAAGTTCTAACTGAGGCTCGGCTATTGCTGTTACCCTCTCGCCATGATCAGAGCTTTATAACTCAATAATACCTTATCCTTACACTGTCCTCTACAGAAAACGGGGAATATGAAAAGCATTCTTGCTTCGCCCCTTTAAGCCAGTCCTTATAAGGACTATAAGGACTTGCTTTGCTAGAAAGCACCTTCACGTTGTCTTCCAGTGAGTTTTCAGTGTTGATACTTTCGTTGGAGTTCACTTGAAACAGAATAGTAGGGGAAAAAGCACCTGCAACAAGTATGTTCAAGAGTAATTAATGTAGGCAATTATATTAACGATTTCACAGCTCTCTTAAGCACCTTCAACGACATCATTCCCAACTATGAACCTATCAGTAAAATAATGCAGTTTCATCTAGAAGCAAATTTAAAAAAAGAAGAGGTAAAAAACAAAAGTAGATATTAGCAATATATATCATTAATAATTAATATTGGGTTACATTTCGTTTAATCTATTCATAGTTTTATAATAATATTAATTATTATTATTAGAAAGACTCCCACCAATAAAGCATGTAAAAAAAAAAAAAGATTTTTCTACTTTTATTAATTTTAAATATTTTCGTTTATTTATTCGCAATCCGGAAGCCTTGCGCTAGAATCTAAATATGGAACTCTTTCAACATAGTAAAAGCGACCAATAAGTAGGATGGTGTCTCACACTGAGCGAAAAAATTATGTCCCACCTAAAACAATCTTAAACATCCATCCACTGGTCATAGAGCGGATATGCTAACCACTTGTCAGCCAACCTGACAAGTTTAGGTCGCTGATTATGGAAGATCTTATAGCTTGAATATATGGACACCGTAAGGTTTCTCGAATCTAAAAGGTAATAGTTCTACTGTCATCAAAACTATGGATAGTGATGGAGAGAACGTGGTAGGAAGTTACATAGTTCTTATTTACTTTAGCATTAGTGGAGAAATCTGAAGAAATGACGCTTCCACCACGACACGCAATGAACGACCAGAGAAAAAAAATCTTTAAATAAATTTTCTTTAAAATGCTAATAATACTTGATATGATTACACGGTAAGATGTAGGTACCAGAGGCTAATCCTTCCAGACACTTTAAAGCCTTGAATGATCTTTCGGTGCTTTATTCTCAAAATTCTCTCTCATTTCTTCAAAGAGTTTAGAAGAGCAGACTTCGTTCTTCATTAGTTCTTCATTATTAGTTCTTCAAACTTCCATTCTTCACTCGAATGGAAGTTTGAAGAACTAATAATGCTGATAAGTCATAAAGTCTCACCTGTGTATCGCATTTAGAAGCCACTCGCCCATTCTTACGTATGTCGGGTCTCTCACAAACTATACGAATTATACACTGCGTACGGCAGACATATTACTTCCATGAAGCGGACATGTTTGCTCTTAACTCCGAATTTTATTTGTTTTTAAAATATAGAAATTTTCTCCATAAGTTTTGTTTTATTTTTCAGCTTGTGTTTTCTAGTTTTTTCCCCCCGTATACCCTGATGATGCTGTCACATGATGATGGCAAAATACATCGATGCTGTTAAATAAAATTAACAGAATTACAGTGTTTTTCCGGTGATTTATTATTATTTTATCTGTGAGATCATTTACTTCAATTTAAAAAAAAAAACGTTTAATTATACTGGATCATGATCAATAAACATGACAACTTAAAATGGATAAAAAATTTATATTAGAGTCATTGAAAGAGTGCTGGGAAGATTTCAGTTTGGCGATGTTAGTTATATTATTATCAAAAAAAAAAAATCAGCTAACGCCTTTTTATTCCCGTATACGGGGAGTAGGCGTTATACCTCCAAGGACTCACTGCATGATAACACTCTATTCTACTCCACTACATACAACTACCATCAACGCCGTTTCCACCACCAACAGTATTTATTGTTCTGTATATCTAATCTAATCCTGTGGCCTCCTCTTTAGGAGGGTTACATGCTTCTCTATCTCTTGCTTCTGTAAGATTCTTGCCCGTCCAATCTTTGATGTTCTGTATATATGAAACTATAATGAGAATACGTTATGAATCTATCATTATTTTAAAACAAAATAACGCAAACTGAATTAGAAGCTTCAAAATTGACCTCAGAGCTGACGAGAATACAACCATCGGTTTCGGAGTCGTCTTGGTGTTCATCACTTAAAAGCCGAGCTGTGCCTAGGAGCACGTAATGTTCGTATTTTGTTAGTGCTATTAAGCTTTCACTACCCTCACAATTATTCAAATTGGTGGTTTTCATAGGATTGCTACAATAGTGAGAAGAGAACTTCTGTCCGCTTGCGGTTTCTATCTGGTCTTTGATAATAGCCAGTAGTTCGAAATTGCTGTCATGAGCAGTGAATGACAGAGTCGTCTTTTAGGTAGTGCATACCCAGGCAACTCCCATGTCGAAGGCTGTATTATAATAATAAACTCTCAGATCAATTTCGCAACTTTTAAGTTCGTAATATCGTAATCCTAAGTTGGCTTTGAAATAGTGATTAGATGCTTTCGTTAAATACCTCGAGTATATTATTATTATAAACTTGTTTAGTAGATAGAATGGGAGTTCATATCTCTCATCATTGACCTCTTTAGAGAAAACAAAGTTGTGCTGAGAGCCAGCTTGATAGTCAGAGAGGAGGAGGAAAGGTAGAGATGATAGTAGTGGTTAGTTAAAAGGGGCCTCAGTCGATCTACTTGGCCTTACTCAATAGTAGGAAACCAAGCAGATCTCTGACATTTCCTCCCTCCATCCGTTCTTTTTCAGCTTTCCCTGGCCAGTCACCTCTTCAGGTGGCTGTCCAAAGAAAGTGGGTGAAAAAACAAATGAAAGAGGACTCATACTTACATACACACATATACACACAGACAGATTGGGAACTGAAGGAGAGGGGCAAAGAGCCCGGCCCAAGTGATGCAGCCCACAAGGAGCTGCACCGCCTCGATGTAGGCCTTCGCCGCTCGGGTTCTCAGGCCTTCCCCTTCCTATGTGAACTAAAAGAAAAGCGAACTTGGAAAAAACATTGCCCTTTTTTTTTTTTTTTTTTTTTTTTTGGGCTTATATTGGAGCTAGTCGCTGCTTGAGTCTTCCTGTTTTCTTTTGTTGTGGGATTTTAGTATAAGTTCCACTAACTGTTTTCCTTTTTTGTAGTTCAGATCGTACAAGCCTCTGTATAGGGCCAAACCCACAGTGTCGCCCGCGTCAATAAACTTATTGATTTGTTCAGGGGTTATTTCATCTATATCCTAGATGTAGTAGTCTTTCCATTCAGCACTGACAACTTTGGACCCTTTCTTCCCTGTCAGTGTGAGCAGAACATCCCCAAATGTGTCTATACCATTACGCATGATTGTTTCCAGATCGTCGAAGTCTTTGAGCAGATGTAGAAGTAGTTTGTTTGCACTGGCATACGGAACCGTTGTTTTACTCGTCTCGGCTACGCTCGGGCTCCCTGGTTTTTGTTTCTTAACATTGGCTTCTTTAGGGCTACCTGGCCTTTTTTGGGTGCTCTTCACTTTCCATTTCTACTGAGTAATAAAATAAAATAATTTGTGAGTTCAGCAAATCTTCATCATCGGCCTGTAGAGTAAGATAGGCTGAGAGTCAGCAGATAGTAGGAGAGGGAATAAAGATAGAGTGCATAGTCGTAGAGTAGGTTAAAGAGGCCTCAGTTGACCTGTTTTAGCTGTTTGCCCCCCAGGGCCGTTTCTAAAACGGTCGTTGATTTTTCACTTTACAAAAAAGGAAAAATCCTAAAAAGGAAACATGTAACAAAAACAAAAAAAGTACACAGAAAAGCAAAAATTGAAAGTTAAACTTAGAGGTGGATCTGGCCCGAGTGATGCAGCTCACAAGGAACTGCACCGCCTCGCAGTAAGCCTTCGCCGCTCGGGTTCTCAGGTCCTCCCCCACCTGTGATAGCTGAAACCGGTGAGGCTGTGTACAGAAACCCCACAAGGTGGTTACTGTGTCTTTCTTTTGTTGTGGGCAGTTATTATTCTTTTGGCCACCTCACTTCCCTTGGACATGTCTAGTTTGCAGAGAGCTATGAAGAACGCCGAAGCTGCCTCCTCGTTTAAATCCTGGGCTACCTCTACTTGCTCAGGGGTGATTTTGCTGATGTCATCAACGAAAATGTCACCCCATTTTGCACTGACGATGTCAGATCCATGTTCTCCTGTGAGGAGGAGTTCAGGTTCTCCTATTTTTTTTATCGCTTCTTTGAATTTTTCCGCCATCCCTGGGATACCTCTGATGAGATGGCTGAGAGTCTCCCCTGCTTTCGCGTGAGGGACTTCTGGGTGGGCGGTCTCAGATATTTTTGCTGTTTTGGGCATTACCAACTCTTCTTCCTGTGGGCTTAATGGCCGTTTGGAGGTGTTGGTGTTCACCTCCATCTTTCCTTCTTCCCTATCTATATCATCTGTATTAGTATCTATATTGGTATTGATGGTTTCAATAGCGACTGTTTCTTCTTGTTGGATTTTACTGCTTGTGGAAGTATTTTTTCCTTTTCGGTTTTTCTTATACGTGGAGGTATGGATTTCTGTTATATCAGGAGCAGCCTCGAAAGGAGGAGAAGCTTCCTGTGCTGTGTCATTTCCATTGCTTGGTGCAGTTGCTGGCATGATTGCACCACCCATCCTCTCAGCAAGGGTTCTGGATGGGCATGTGTCCACTTTGTGGTCAATGACCCCACATTTCAGGCAAGCTGACTCACAGTTTTCCTGGTTGTGACCTGCTTTGAGGCAGTTTTTACATTTCACTCTAGGACAGTCCGCCCCAAGGTGAGTGAAAGCACCACATCTAAAACATTGTTTTTTTACACCAGGGTAATTTATCATTACCCTGGCGGATCCAATAATAATGAAGTTGGGAACGGGCGTTTTCATCTCGAGGGAGATGTGGACTTCACCCGACTTCCATTGGGGGTTTTCTGCGTCATTTAGGACTTCCACCTTGTGTATAACGCCCCATTTCCCGAATATTTCGTGGATGATCTTTACGTCCGTTTCAATATATTCTAAAGGGAATCTGGGGATTCTAAGTAGTTTGGTAATGCTCCCTACCAAAAATGAAACTATTGTTTTTCCATTACATTCGAATCCTGCAAGTAGTTTGTCTCTTGTTTGCTCACTCCTTACTACTACTTGGAAGCGGCCACCACCAAAGGGAGTAAACCCAAAAATCTGCTCAGCGCCGACGCTTTCGATGAGGGCTTTGGCCAAACATCGAGGTCGTAGATCAGCTTCCACTTCGATTCCAAGGGTCCGCGTACGCGGCAAAGCCATACTGGTGAGGGGGGGGCCTAAGCTATTCCCACCACCGAATGTGTTGTTCTTGCCCCAGTCTGGGGTTTATTCTGTATCTGCTGCTGTAGCTTATTATCAAGTGCCTCTATGAGACGCTTTGCCGATAATAACTGAGCTAACATATACTATATACTATACTATACTATACTACAATTTGCGCTTAGCTAAACAATTTGCTAATCACTTATGGCGAAAGTTCACAAAAATGAACTACACTACACACTGATCTAAGCCAAAAGGCCGAGAAGATTACTCTCCAAAGTATAGGAATGATCGAATCATAATCAATCAAATGCAAACGCAAGACGCAAGACGTTGCTGACTATAAGGGCGAAGCAAAATGCTTTTTTATTCCCTGCTATCTGATAAGGATTACTGTGTGAGGAAAAGTTTATGAGCTAAGAGCTCTGCCTGAGTGGGTGCGATTCAGAGATCTTCATTTGGAAGTAGGATGGCCTTCGGTCTCCTATATTTTGAGAAGTCTGTTTCATCATAATTTGCTGCTTGTTGCACTAATTCATTTGGATGTGAAGAGGACACTGAGAAGAACTTCACTGCTGAAGACTGCAGGAAAGAATAGATGTAGGGGATATTTGTATCCCGGTGAAGTTGGACATTTCTGACGTACCATGGTGCGTTTAATATCATGCGGAGACATTTGTTTTGCACTTTCTGTAGTTTGAGGATATTTGTACTTGAGGTGTGACTCCAGGCTGGGGATGCGTAAGTGATAATGGGTCGAATCAACAGTTGATAAAGGAGCAGTTTTATTTTGGTATCCAGCTTGCTATTCCTATTGATAAGAGGGTAAAGCTGTGCAATGACTCTTGATGCTTTTGAACATGAGGCTTTTATATGTGAACTGAAAGTTAGTTTTCTGTCCAGCAGTACACCCAGATATTTGGCTTCTGCTTTCCAGGGAATCTTGGTATTAAATAGGAAGATATCATCTTTGGGGAGTATTGAGTTTTTAGTGAAGAGCATGGCAATACTCTTCTGAGGGTTTACTTGCAGTCTCCATTCCGAGAACCAGTGCTCTAATCTCTGCAGATTTTCTTGCAGTTTCTTGGTGACAAGGTGAGGTTTAATAGATCTGGCTAGTATAGCTGTGTCGTCTGCGTATAGGGCAATGATGGATGACATTGGATTGTGCGGAATGTCCGCCATGTAAATCGTGAAAAGTATCGGTGCCAGAAGGGACCCTTGAGGAACTCCTGCCAAGATGCGTCGTTGGGTAGATAATATATCATTTAGTTTGACTTGCATTCGTCTGTCACTAAGAAATGACTTTATAATTTGAACTAGATCTGATGGAATGCCAGCTAAAATCAACTTGTATAGTAGTCCAAAGTGCCATAACTTGTCAAACGCCTTCTCTAAATCAAGAAAAACTGCCCCGGTGTATTGATGCCAATTATAACTTGTGATAATGAATTCTATTAGTCTGTGAATTTGTTGGGTGGTACTGTGAAATTGGCGAAAACCAAACTGTTCTGAAGGAAGGATGTTTAATTTTTTTACTGAAAGTTGAATTCTGGAAAGGATAGCTTTTTCTGCTATTTTGCCCAGATTAGATATCAGACTTATGGGACGATAACTTTGAGGCTGCTGAGGATCCTTGCCTGGTTTGTATATAGGAATTACGTCTGCCAACTTCCATGCAGAGGGGAAGTACTTAAACCTGAACATAGCATTTATTATTGTTGTGAGATATACGATGGCCTTTCGGGGTAGCAGTTTAATAACTTTGTTGGAGATGCCGTCAGGCCCTGGAGCTTTTTTATTCTTTAAATTCTTTATAATGTCATAAATTTCAGCTGGGGAAATAGGTGTGAGTTGGCTAGTACAGGTATCAGGCCGTTTTAACACATGTCTGACGTGGCGGTGGACTTTGTAAATATGATTGAAATTTAGATTATTGTATGAAGGGCTACACTGTTTTTCTAAATTTTTAGCTATAGTTTCGGCTTTTTCTGCATCTGTGTAAACAATGTTCAGGTCAGATTTGAGAGGAGGAAGAGATTTGTTTTTGTTTTTGATGTTTCTCAGGAACTTCCAAACGGATTGATCACCAGGTGATATGGAGGCTAATTTATCTTCCCATAGTTTGTTTCTATGGACTTTAAGTGCATCTCTCACTGCAATGTTCATTTTGTTGAGATATTTCTTGTCTTGGGGTGCTCTGGTGTTGTGGTATCTTTTTCTTGCTTTATTTTTCTCCCTGATTAAGTTCATTATGTCATCTGGTAGTCGTTTAGGCTTGAAGGCAACTGAATTTGAGGTGATAGATGCTATGGCTGTGTTGATTTGATCAGTAAGTTTATTGACTGCAGAATCAATTTCTTCCTTGGAATTAATATGAGGGATGGGATCAATGTAGTTTGGAAGCATTTTGGATAGTTTTTCCCAGGGAATGAAGGTATGAGGCGAATGGGGAAGATCCCTCTGATAACCCAGTTGGAGCAGAATAGGATTGTGGTCTGATGATAACTCATTCAATGATTCCAGGGAGTACTGTAGGTTAACGTTCTGAAGGACAGCTATATCCAAGACGTCGGATGAGCCAGTAGGACTGTGGTGAGTTGGCACTGAGGGACCAGCCACAGTTGCGCAATTTGAGCTTGTGTAGTTATAGAGGATGCGGCCATTCCTATTTATAGACCTACTGCTCCAGGCGTGATGTTTTGCGTTAAAATCTCCTGCAATAATAACCGGCAGTTTAATGCCGAGGATAGCATCCAGATCTGTGGTCAGCAATGTTTTTGATGGTGGGTTATAAGCAGAATATATTTTTATGTTTCCGATAGAGTTTGTGATGACATTGATACCTGTAAGTTCGAGATTGGTGGTTGTAGGAATGGCTACAGAATGATGATTGATGTGATTTTTGATGAGGATGGCTGTGCCACCACCTCTGTAATCCAGTCTATCATTCCTGTAGAGCTGATATCCTTTGAATTTAGGATTGTCAGCAGGTCTCAGGTGAGTTTCATTAATTAATAATATATCCGGATTATATCTGTCATTGAATTCCTGTACTTCTAGTATTTTATTTTTAAGGCCGTTGGCATTCCATGAGATAATCATTAGAGAATCTGGGGTAAATTTTTTCCTATGCATTGGAGAGTGCAGATAAAATGAGCTGTGTTTGCTGCAAGAAACTTTTTGTAGTGCTCAGTGATGGATTTGCGTTACTGAAATCCTGTAACATATTTACAAGAGAAGAGGTGATGATGGCTGTTATATTTGAATGTGGATTTTTCATATTCTGGTCATGGATTGCTTTTTTGGGGCGGGCCACATCAGCATATGTTCTTGTTTGGTGTTGAAGATTTATTTTCTTAGGGGGCTCAGTTGATGGTGGGTGAACACCTGTCATCTTGTTCAAGCTAATAGGAGCCTGATGAACTTGGGCTTCTGGGGCTTTCGTTTCTGTCAGTGAGCTAGACTGACTGATTAACTCAGTTTGTCTGTTTTTTGGGTGGCATATACATCCTCTGTAATTTGCAGGGTGGGGGCCACCACAATTAGCACACTTAGCCGGGGTGGTTTTTGGCTTGGAGCAGGTATATGTGGGGTGGGTATCACCACATTTCAGACATCTGTATTGGGCTTTGCACAACTTCTGGGCATGACCAAATTTTTGGCATCTATGGCATTGCCCAGAAGTGGCCCTCTTCCTAAGTGGCTCTGGTGAGATCTTGAGCCCACAGATTGTCTTCAAATTGTAAATATCTTTATAGATGTTGTGTATTTCTACCAATACTAGAGGCATAGGGGTCTTGTTAGATCTGTACATTCTACTGACTTTGATGGGAGGCAGATCTTGCATGTTGAGGTCAGCAGCTATTTCAGCTGTTTCAATGTCTTCAGATACTCCTCGGAGTACCACTTTAAGATTTTTCTCCGAGGTAAGTGTGAAGGTATGGTATTGTATACCTCTTGTGTCCAACTCCTTGGTTAGATTTCTATAGTCAGACACTGTAGTGGGCTGAATTTTGATGCCCTCCTCTATGTTCTTGGCAGTGGAGTAATTTATTTGCAGGTTGGCCATGGTGGTTCTTAGGGCTGTCCATCTCTGTTTTTCCCTAAGAATGACTGGAGGCACCTTTTCATTGGTGGAGGCAGAGGAATCTATGTTGGGGGCATCTTCATCCATGCCATTTTCGTTTGCTGACTCCGAGGCGAGAGTTTTGCGTTTTTTACGCACGTGCTTCTCTCCTTGATCTGAATGAGTAGATTCAGAGGTGACTGGATTTAAATTTTCCTCCATTTGAGGAGTGTCTTCATTTGGATCATCGTCAGTCTCAGGTGAAGAGTAAAGATTCAGGAAGCCGGGCCATTCACGCTCGAACTTCTTAAGGAGTTTCTTTATGAAGCTGAAAGCCAATCCTTTATCTAGAGAGTCTATAATTGTATCAGGATCTATCAAGTTTGATGGCCATTTGAGCTTAAATTTCCTTTGAAGTTTATTTACAAGTATGAACGCTGGCTCTTCGTCCAGCGAATCTGTGAGGGCGTCCAAATCTGACACATTCATTATTGACAGTTTGCGTATAAACGCAAGTAAATGTATCTGGAATAGATATGCTAACAATGGCGATTCTATCGGCTGTTAGGCCTAACGAATCGCCCTCGTTGCAATTACCGTCCACTTACCTTTGCTGATGTTCTTAGATTCAGTATAGTCCGCAATTTAATGACTTTAAATAAACGCGTCTCTGCTAGTTAATCTAGCAGCTACACTTCAAAACCATCATATTTAATTACCACGTTCTACAGAGAAGAAAGTTCACAACCGTATCAGTGAAGACTCACTAGCGACCTCTTGATGTCCTTCTACCATGTATGTTCTATTTTTATTTAAATTATGTAAAATTCTGCTTGGTGTATAAATAAATCCTGAACATTATCAAAATAAATATCGAAATAAATAATATTTTTGATAACTATTAATAATAATTTTAGAAATATTAAAAATTATATATTTTTCTTTTTTAAAATAGTATTTTTCTCCTTAAAATATAAGTTTTCATTATTTTTATTAGCATATATTTAATTGTGTTGTAATTCATCTTCCTTTCTGAAGTCGTATGTACTCGAGAATCTCATAAAAGTTATTTCGGGACCTGACTTTATTGAGATTTGGTAATTAAAATCGGTACAAAAGCTATTATTTTTATTTCACTTTATTTTCTTTACAGATTTTTTGTTTTGTTGCAATGGCACAAAGAAAGCAAAAATGCAAAATTACATTAAAATAATATACCAGTGATGCAATATTATAAAATACCAGTGATACATGTTACAATAGCTCCGCTTCGATTGAATGAAATTTAAAAAAAAAAAAAACGCATTAGGATTGTATTTTATTTATGAATCTGAAAAGGATTTGAGATTCAGAAATAAAACAGAATATTAACGTGATTAACGTTAATAATATTACGTTAACGTTATAATATTATTATAACGTTATAATTATAACGTTATAATTATTACGTTATAATAACGTTAACGTTAACGATATTAACGGTATTGATTTCATCGGATCATATTCAATGATATTTAATATTTTTGACCCCTATTTACAATATTTATATAGTCTCTTCATTTCTCACTGAACTATTCTTGGCGCCAAAATCAAAGTACATTTTCCAGAAACGAATCGGGATTCAATTATTATGTGGTATTAATGGATTACGTCACTACACAAGAATACAGTTGAAAAAAAAAAACGTGCATTTTATGATTGCCAAAATATTTTCTTATTTAACATTTAATAACAATTCTAACAAAGAAAACATTCATTTAGATAATGAAACTAAATTCAAATAGTTTTCTCGCACAGATTTCCGAAAATTAAATGATGAAAATTAGATCTTGGCTCGAAGGCAATTTGAATTTATTTCGCAGAATGCATTTTTTTTTTCAACCATACATTTCCTTCACTTTCTTTTACAATAAATTATAAAACAAATAAGATGCAGAACTTTATTTGCTTATTAAATGCTTCTAAATTAAATCTATTACAATAATCGAGCTGCATATATGAAATATTCACAAGGTATTTTTCATTCATTGCAATCTACCTACAAAGATGTTAAAATAAGATAATTTTTACAGAAATCCGCAATATTTATAGTTTTACTATTGCCATTTGAAAGTAGCGAGGAGGAAAAAAAATAATATATCGAAATGAATTTTGTAATGTATGATGTTTGAATCAAGACTTTCTTAAGGAACGAAGTGATTTATTATTATTATTATTATTATTATTATTATTATTATTATTATTATTATTATTATTATTATAACTCGACACGAAGTCGGCAAGGACTGGTGCTCTCATTAAAAATAAGTTTTTCAAATGATAGCTCCGTTGGTTTAGACGAGTTCTTTGATTTGGAAACACCCATCTATGAATGTTCGAATGCCATCTATGACGGAAGGAACCTTATTAAGTGTTTACAATCAAACGGTGAGTTTGCCAGTCTCATAAGGAGGTACAATTTTTTTTTCTCCAGGAAAGTCTGGTCTCTCGTCCCTCAAAACATGCAAACCGGCCAGAAGAACGCACGCAATGTACAGACATAGAACACTTCGCGAAATAAGGATTAACCAACCTATTCCGTGAAATCTGGTTTCGAATATCTGCGGTGAAGTGTGGGTCTACGTGTAAGCGTAAATTAAGAATGAAGGGAGAAAGGATAAGGAGCAACAAGCAGGCTTTGAAAAAGTAAATGCACACCTTTTTTTTTTCTTTTTTTAAACAAAAATGCGAACAGCGTGTGTCTGGTATTTATGAAGATAAACAGCTACTCTTAGTACTGAACACAAGAACACAGGAGATACCAGATAGGGTACAGGCCATGCTTCTCAGGTTTCGGAAACCACATTAATCTCACTATTGATCTCTCTTTCCTGATTTCACCATTTTTGAAAATTTAGATTTATTCGAACACATTGTAAAACACATTGATACCGGAGAGTGGTTTATTCAGGAGTAGAGTCCAAAAGACGGCCTGTGACTAGTGGTGTGCCGCAGGGTTCTGTTCTTGGACCACTGCTGTTTATTTTGTTCATTAACGATATAGGGAAGGATCTAACGGGAACGGGTCATTCGTTCGCTGATGATGCGAAGTTGGGAAGGGAAATAGTGAATGCAGAATATATCAAAATCTTGCGGGATGATTTGGATAGATTGGAGGTCTAGGCTAAGGAGAATGGATGTCAATTTAATGTGACAAAATGTAAGGTTATGCATTTTGGAGTGAAAAGATTAGCAGCAGTATACCACACTGGTGGAACTGTACTCCAGGAGATTGATGAGGCCAGGGACTTGGGAGTGTTGATGGATAGGGAGATGAAGTTTAGAGGGCACATTGCAAAAGTGGCTAAATCAGCTCATCAAATCGCTTGGTTGCTGAAGAATACTTTGACGAGTAGAGATAAGCAAGTTATTGTTCCTCTGTACCGAACCTTGATAAGACCTCATCTCGGATACTGTGCCCAGATTTGGTCACCTACTTTTCTTCTTGATGGGGAGGAGGTTGAGAGGATCAGAGGCAAGTGACTAAGATGATAGCAGGTCTATGGAATGAACCTTATGAGAACACGTTGAAGATTTGTGGGTTGCAGAAATTGGTTGATAGGTAGAAAAGAGGAGATATGATTGAGACATTCAAATTGCTGAAGGGTTTCTATAGGATTAATTCAGAGGATATTTTTGAAATCAGGACTGGTGGTGGGAGGCCTAAGGGACATCTATGGAAGCTGGGCAAGAGTGTGGTTAGTAAGGGTGTTAGAGCTGGGTTCTTTAATTTTAGAGTGATAAATGAGTGGAATAAGCTGCCAGAGTCTGTTGTGGGTGCTAGGACGGTGAATAAGTTCAATGCAAGGTATGATAGCTACTGTGAGAATGTCGAATAGTTGTGTGGACGTGATGTTTAGGGCCTCCCTTGATGAATCTAAGGACTCCTTGGAGTCGCCCGTAGTAGTAATAATAATATTAATAATAATAATAATAATAAAACATATACTTAATACTCACACTGAGCAAATAAACAAAACATTTCAGGAAAACAAACACTACCTTTCCTGTATTACAATAATGATAGCTCAGTAGAAGTGCTTAGAATTATCCGTGATAAAAGTTGAAACTATTTGCAAAAGTTGGATAAATAGCTGAAAGGATTACTTGGATGTTGAAAAATACACTAACAAGTAAAGATAATGAGTTTATTATCCCTCTTTATAAGATTATTATTCGGTACCTAATTCAATTCGGATTATTGAGTACTGTGCACAGATTTGGTCACCTGGATTCTTGGTGATCAGGAGGTGGTGGAAAGGATTCAGAGATAACTGACCATTTTCGTGATAGGTCTGCGGAATTCTCCTTATGAGGAAAGATTGACGGGGGATGTGCGTGTTGCAAAGTTTAGTTGGCAAGCGGAGGAATGAGGATATGATAGAAACATAAGTTATTAAAGGGGTTCTATAAGATTCGCCGAAATGAAATTTTTCAATACGGAATATATATATATAGAGAGAGAGAGAGAACTATGGGTTGGGAGATTGTAAGAGTGTGATAATATGGGTGTACGGACTAGATTGTTTGCTTGGAGGATAGTGTATGATTTCAATGGTTTACCAAAAGTAGTTGTGAGAGGCCTGACAATAAATGAGTTTAAGGAGAGGTATAATGGTTAGTCTGGGTTTCTTGCAGTGAGTTCTTCTCACGCAATGAAGATACCAGTATTTTTTTAAATATATTTTATTAATTGCTAAAACATTTAACACGTTCATTGCCAATCACGCGATATCGCGTGTTGTGAGTTTTCACCGGGCGGCCGATCACGCGTTATCGCGTAGACGTCGCTAACTAAACAAAAAAATAAAACAAATTTGGCCGCCACACGAAATTCCAATTTTCAGCTTGGCAATGAACGTGTTAAACATACAATAAACATCTTGTGTGACATTGCACCTTATAATTTTACAGAGTTCAGCACTAAGTGCCGCAATTCCTACATTGGATTTCAATTAAAATTTTTAATAATACTTTTTTGCCTTTATATTATGTATTTACAATACATGTTCTAATATTAACAATGAAGATTATACAGAATTTTTTGTATAATTTTTTATTTTTTATTTTTTATTTTTAAGTTTGAGAAAGAGTGATTATACAAACAAATTTCTGCATTTGCTTATAAGGATTACTTGTAGATAAGTGAGGAAAGTTAATCCCACCTACTTCGAAGCTTGGGTTAGCTTTTATTGAAGAGAGTGGAATTTATCCTTCACTATTTGTGTTGTTTCTACTGTTTATGTATGGGATGTAGGCATTGGATGCTAGTGATTTGTGATGTGTTATTAATGTTAACGGTTTCTTAACTTTGTTGGTATATTTTCCAGAGTTCGTTTTTTAATTTCTGTAGTTATCTACGTGTTTTAACTTTCTTGGTAGGTTGTCGACTTGCGTGGGCATCTGATGTGATCTTACAAAAGAACCGTATGAGTTGTTGATGGGTGTGGGGATGTAGATAGTTGTTGTAGGTCGTGTTATACGATATGTGTCTCTGTTGTTTCGATAGGTAATGTTAAAGTAATTCCTTGTTAATATCATGTAGTGTTTCAGGTTTTTAATACTCAGAATTCTGTGCATCGCCATGTGCTTGTCGGATATTGGTTGTTGCGTGTAAGGTGTTCGGATCACTGTTGATACGATTTTCCTGTGTAATGTTTCTAATTTTGTTAGGTGGCTGTTTGATGTGTTTGCATAGACTGTTATTTCGTATCTGAGTAGGGATTCGCAGATACCGTGATATAGGAGTTTTTTAATGTTGGGCGGAATAATGTCTTTAACTTGGAAGAGTTTTTCTGCGATGATCCGGAGTTTAGTGTGTAGGTATTGTATATGTTTTGTCCATTTAAGGTGGGAATCTATATAGAGACCGAGGTATTTTGGTGTGTTACAGGTTTGATTTCGGAACACTGGCAGGTATTTTTGTTGTTAATGCAGCGGTATGTGTGAAAATGTATCGATAGTGATGCGGGGCGTATGATTCTTGGGTTGTGTATTATCAACATCTGTGTTTTGGTGCCGTTGATTAGAATTGCGTTTTGGTGGAAGTATGTTGTGATTTCGTTTAGGTCTTGTTGTGCTTTGCAGAGAGCTGTGTTAATGTCTGTGTGGATTGTTAGTAGTGCAGCATCAGCTTCGTATTGAAATATTTGACTTCTTATGGATATGTTATGAACATGGTTAACGTATATGTTAAATAGAGTGGGTGATAATATGACACCTTGAAGTACACCGTGTTTTACCTGTATACTCACTGTGACATCTACCTATTTTTGTTACTTGTGTTCTGTTTGAGAGGTAGTTCTGGAACCATGTATGCAGTGTTCCTCTTATACCTATTTGTATAGTTTGATGAGTAGCATGTCATGTTCAAGTGTGTCAAAAGCTTTGGTTAGGTAGAGCAGTATAAGGATGACGTAGTTGTTTTTGTCGAGAGCTTTGTTTATTGTGTCGGCGATGTCTTCTAATAAAGTAATGGTGCTTTTTGTTTTCTGAAAGTCGTATTGGTTTTGTGAGATGATGTTGTACTTCTGTAAATAGTTCTGTAGTCTGGTGTGTGTGTGTGTGTTATTTTTTCTAGAATTTTTGAAATGACTGGTAGTGTAGCTCTGTAGTTCTGAGTATCGTTTCTTTTGCGTGTTTGTATATTGGCGTAATTACTGCAGTTTTTAGTTGTTGTGGAATAATGCCTGTGTTGAATATTATGTTCACGTGTTTCAAAAGTATTGGATTTATTTGTTCAAAGTGTGTTATAAGTTCTGTGAGTCTTATTTTGTCTATTACTGGAGTGGTCTTTGGTTTAAGTTGTAGGATTGCTTCTTTCAGTTACTGTTTTGCTATGGGTGCAATATACATCGTTTGTTGTTGACTTTGTGTCGGTAGTTTTTTGTTGATCGTTGGTAGTTTGTCTTTTTTGAGTTGCGTGATGTTGTTTGTGAAAGCATGGTTGATGAGTCTGCTAGTTCCTCTTGGTTTGTGTCCTGACCGAGGCTTTTCGCAATAAAATCTTGTGCTGAAGTTTTCTTTTTTCGGGTTGCTAATTCGTTGAATTTAGTGCATGTTTGTTTATGCTTGTCGTTATATTCCATGAATTTTTGGAAGTAGTAGCGTCTTTTTGCCCTATGAATTTTTGTTGTTAGTTTATTTCTTGTGTTTTTGTATAAGGTTTGTAAATGTGTGTTACTGGGTGACTTTTTAAGTTTTTTCCATAGATTTTTCTTTTACAGTAATAGTATTTAGTATGTCGTCATTTATCCATGTATAATAATAATAATAATAATAATAATAATAATATTTTTTATCGATCTCTCAAATACTTACATATGTACAATAATCATCTATACAGTATATTATTTTACAATGTTCAGCACTTTGTGCTACATATAACGAGATTTCAATAATAATTATGGTAACTTTTTTTTGAATAGCAATCACAGTAATAATTTACAATTATATTGTTCAGAGTTACATAAGTTACATAATATTACATGTAGTAGTTTACTATTTTTTTATTTTATTTATTTTTTATTACATTACATACATTTGTTACAGTTATTACACATTATATACATTTGTTTACATATAATAAATGCATTCTATACATTGCTTTACATGTGATAGGTACGTTACATGCATTTAGTGGTTACATATATGTATTACATAATATTTTGTGCGTGTTAAAACACATCCACACCCACCCACCCATCCACCCACCCACCCACGCACCTACACACACACACACACACACACACACACACACACACACACACACACACACACACACACACACACACACACACACACACACACACACACACACACACACACACACACACACACACACACACACACACACACACACACACACAATAACTTGGAATCTACTGATCTGTCGTTGAACTAAAAGCCTGAACGAATATATTGTGTTTCATTGAGTTTGCATGGTATTTTAGGTGCGTGTTTCTTGTTCATAGTATGTCCTTCTTAGAGCTCTTTTCAGGCTATTGTAGTTTGTAAGGTTCTTGTATTCAAAAGGTAATTTGTTAATCATATCTGGGATGTAGAAGTTTCGTGTGGCCTTTCCGTAGTGATCATTGTATTTATGTATGATATAATTAGTTGCTGAGGTCTTGTTATACGGTATGTATTTCTGACTGTCCTGTAGTTGGCATCGAAATAATGTTTTAGCAAAGCTGCATAGTGACATAAATGTTTTGCTGTCAGTATTTTGTGTTCTACCATTGCAATGTTTATAAGGTAGTGATTTTCTCTTTGTTCCCAAAAGAACAGTTTTATCATTTTGTACTGTAGCGACATTAATCTATTTAATTTGTAGGGTGCACAGAAAGCATACGTTGTTACAGCGTATCTTAGTATATTTTGGCATAGTGCTTTGTATATTAGTGTTTTTAGGCGTGTGGAAAATGTGTCTTTTAATATGTAGGGTTTGCCAGTTATTGTTCGGTGTTTGTTGTGCAGATGACTGGCTTTTCCAGTTCATATCTGCATCGAAGTAAATTCCAAGGTATCGTGTTGTTTCAATCTGAGTAATTGCAGTGGTTTCACTGTTCTGTGAGTTTTTTATTGTTGGAAAGTGGATGTTCAATGGTTATATATTTGTTATCAACTGGTTGAGTTAGTGGATTTCTGAATATCATTAATTTTGTCTTTTCTGAGTTTAGGTGTATGGAGTTTTTCGTGAGCTAGTCTATGATCAGATTTATGTCATGTTGCATATTTGTTTGGGCTATGCTTGCGTTATTATGGATGGATATTATTGGTGTATCGTCTACGTATTGGAATATCTTACTTTTGAGAGGTAGTTGATTAATATCGTGAGTGTAAATGTTGAATAGAATTGGGGAGAGTACAGCATCCTGTGGCATTCTACAGGTTACTGGTAGCTCTTGGCTTCGGTTTGATCCGATACGTGTGATATGCTTTCTATTTTGGAGGTAGTTTGTAAACCACCTGTGCAGAGGCTCGTCTATTCCAACATGCATCAGCTTTTCTAACAAGGTTTGATGTGTAAGTGTATCGAATGCTTTAGTTAGATCAATAAAGACTACCATGGCAATTTTGTTTTTGTCTAAGGCGGTATTAATTACATCTGTAACGTCTTCAAAGAGACATGTCGTTCCCTTATTTTTCTGAAAACTATATTGTGTTTTGTGGATAATATGAAAGGTCTCTGTATATGCTGTGAGTTTCTTCAGTATGATCCGCTCCATAATTTTATTGATAATTGGTAATGTTGCAATGGGTCTGTAATTGCTGATTAAATTTCTTTTTCCTTGTTTATATATGAGTGTGATTATGGCGGTCTTTAGCATTCTTGGCATCTGTCCTGTTTTAAATATTTTATTATTAATTTTAGTAGGATAGGACCTAATCTAGTTGCATGTTGCTTGATATCTTTAGGCCTTATACCATCAATTCCTGGGCCATTGTTTGGTTTGTGTTGAGGTATTGCAGAGAGAAGTTCTGCTTCTCTTATGGTTGGGAACCATAATGTCTGTTTTGATTGTGGTCCAAGTGGAGGATCACGTTTTGTGATTGGGGGAATATTTCTGTGCAGTTCTTGGATGGAGTCTACAAAGTATTGGTTAAAGTCATTTGCTAGTTGTTGGATAGGTTTTGCGTCTTTCATGAAGCTTTGTTTCATGGTTTCGGAGGCGGTGGTGTTGGGAACACAATCTAGCATCTCGTTGATCAGGTGTCAGGTTTGATTCATATTGTTTTGTGCAGAGGTCAATTTGTCTCTGTAGTAGTTTCTTTTTGCATTTCTTATTTGTGTTGTAAGGCGATATTCCTTGTTATCCTAAATTCAGTTTTTAAAGCTGTGTTATTTGGATATCGGTTTAATTCTTTCCATAGAGTGTCCTTCCTGTGTATTTCTAGGATTAAGTTTTGTGTTATCCAAGCAATTTGGTTGTTTTTTAGCGAATTCTGACTTTCTTTTCAGCTTTCTTATATATTCCCTCCAATAAGAGTCTAATGTTGTTGTATAAGATATCTGCTGAATCTGATGTCATCTGTTCCCAGTTGGTTTTTCTCATTTCGTGGTTGACTACTTCTTCGTCTATTATTGTTTTGTTTTGCTTTTCTTCTGTGAGGCATTGCATGGATATTGTCTTAGTGCGCGGGTTTAGAGCCGTGAAGTAATGCTTTTTCTACTTTGCATTTTATGACTGATGCAGTGTGTTTGGGGTGCTCGAATATTTATATGATCTGGTCAGGAAGCAGTGATAGTATTTCCGAATATTTGTTCTCTAGTACATGATGTTATTGTTGGTATTTGGTATTCGATTATTCGAGTATTGTACAATGTTGTTCTGGTTTTCATTTTTGCAAAATTTATGTTTATGTCGCCGATTTTCATTAGGTATTCGGTTGGGCATATTTCTTGGCATGAAAGCCAGCAAGTGAGTTCGTGCAAGAATTTTATCATGTTTAAGTTTGGTGGCCTGTAAATAGCATTTAGTATTATGGGATGCTGTCTATTTGTGGTATTAGTGATTTCGAGGCAATGGGTTTCAGCATGCTCAAATTGATAGACAGTTTCTTTTTCTATTAATTTATGTTCGATAAATATTATTATTCCACCCCCTCTTTTTGTTTGACGACATGATCTATGTTGTTGGAAGCCTGGAATTTTGAAAGCAGTCGCTTCGTCATTATTTATGGATACTTCTGTTAGGACCAATATATTAATAATACCGGTGTAATTCCTCAGATAAGCCTGTAACAATAACCAATGTTTTCGAATGCTTCTGATGTTAATATGCAAGATTGGGAGTCCCCTCGCTTGTACTGTGTGTTGTTTCCATGCATCAATCGAGTCGAAAGTGCAATTGCTGTTGTATTCTGGTGTGATTACATCTATCTGGCGGTTCACATTTATGTTTGTTGTGTTGGGGTCTTCTTTTAGAACTAAACTGGAGTCTTTTATTTCACTCTGGCAACCAGTCTATGTTTTACGAGCTTTTTATTTGTATAGACTTTGACGCTTGTGACTTTTTCAAGAGTATCTCGCCGTCTTTGATCCACAAAAATTAATACTTTTTTCTGTTTTTTCTTTTCTTGCTTGGTAAAAAAGGTTCTGATTGAAAGGTGTTAAATTCTCAGATAGAAAGATTGGTGTATTGTTGCGTTGTGTTTAAGCCCTTGACAACTGGTTTTTTCAGTCTGCTGGCTTTTATGAGATTACCTCTTGTGGACTTGCTTTTCAGACGAACTATGACTGGTGCAGGTAGTGGCGAGCCTTGTTTTTTGTTCTTCCTGGGAATTCGATTTATGTCCTGCAGGAAATGCCTTAGGAATCTTCACTTTTCATGTTCCGGATTTTTCAGGAACAACATGGCAACGCAAATCCGATGTCAAACGAGAGGAATGGAAATGTTTAAACAGCAGAGCGAACAAAGAAACGCCGCCACCCACGGCGCAATATAATAATAATAATAATTGTTTTTTAAAAGCATTTTATTATGTCTCAGATAAATTACATACATAGATACAACAATAGTTTTATATACATGTATATACATAATATTTATAATAAATTACAATTGTGAATAACAAATACTGGCGAGTTATTAATATTTTGAAATTATAATAATTTTTTTTTAAATAAATAATATTTTTGTTCACTGCTAAAATATTTATACATACATGTATACCATGGTTATCTTGAGTATAATAGTAATAATTTTTTTTTTATGTCTCAGATGAATTGCATACATAGTTGCTGTAGTAATTATATATATATATAATATTTATAACGCATTACAAGTGTGTATAACAGATTCTTGCAAGTTAGTAATTTTCTTCCTCGAAGCTTAGCAGAGCTTATCTGAGGAAGATAATAGATGACAGAGGGTGGTGGTTTCATGGTTGTGTTCCTATACTGGTCACAAGCCAGGTGTTGATTTTACTGTTTGTTGGTACATGCTTGAAAGACTTCGACTGCTATTACAGTTTAACTTTTTGTTTGTTTGTTTGTTTTTTTGTGCAAATAGGGTTGGATTTAGACGTGGTGTGTTTGTTTCTTTGTGTTCTTGTAGTGATAGTTTTTGAGAGGGGGGGGGGAGTTTGTCATAAGTTTGTGTGTGCATGTGTGGTGGGGGAGAGAGAGACAGGAATTGCTCTAATTTTCATTCTTGCTATAATATTTATATAGTGCCTGTTTCAGCTCTCTGTATGTTCCTAGGTTTCTGTTGTCGAACGGCAGTTTGTTTATCATGTCAGGTACGTAGAAGTTTCGGGTGGCTTTGCCGTTGTGATTGTTGTACTTATATGTTATGTAGTTTGTTGACTGTGGTCTTGTTATTTGATATGTTGTTCTAGTTACTCTATATGTTGGGCTGTAGTAGTGTTTTAACATGAGTGTGTAGTGGCGTAAGTGTTTCACCTTAAATATTTTGTGTTTTGTCCGTGCTTCCTGCATAAGAGTGGGTTGTTCCCAGAATATCAGTTTTATCATTTTATCTTGCAACCATTGTAGCCTGTTAAGTCTGTAGTCTGCGCAGAATGCGTATGATGTGATTGCATATCTTAAAATGTTTTCACATAATGCTTTATAGATTAGTATTTTTATGTGGGTTGGGGCAATGTATTTTAATCTGTATAGTTTGCTTGCTATTATCCTAAGCTTCGTATGTAGGTAGTTTGTATGGCTATTCCAACTTTCATCAGCATCGAAGTGAAGTCCAAGATAACGTGTTGTTTTCACCTGTGTGATGGTTGTGATTTTAGGTTCTGCACTTTGTGTATAGGAGGATGAGTGTTTGATAGTGAGATATTTAGTTTTTATAGGCAGGGTTTGGGGGTTTTTGAATATCATTAGCTTTGTTTTTCCAGGGTTTATATATATGCCGTTTTCGGTTAACCAGTTAGTGATTTGATTGATGTCGTGTTGCATATTTTTGTAAGCGATATTTGCATTGTTGTGAATGGATACTATGGCCGTGTCGTCTGCATACTGGAAGATTTTACTTTTTAGGGAGAGTTGGCTTATGTCGTGTGTATATATGTTAAATAGAATGGGAGATAGGACAGCTCCTTGCGGTACTCCACAGGTTACATGTACCTCTTTGCTGTGTGCTGATCCTATACGTGTGATGTGCTTTCTGTTTTTCGTGAATGCTTTAAATCACTGGAGTAGACGACCTCCAATTCCGATATGGGTAAGTTTCGTTAACACGGTTTTATGTGTTAGTGTGTCAAATGCTTTTGTTAGGTCAATGAAGACCACTAATGTTAATCTGTTTTTATCCAATGCAGCGTTTATTAGATCTGTGAAATCTTCCAGGAGTGTTGCTGTTCCTTTATTTTTTTGAAAGCCATATTGTGTTTTGGGTATGATTTGAAATTTTTCAACATATGTGGAGAGTTTCTGATGTACAATGCGCTCCATGATTTGGTTGATTACAGGCACCGTGGCGATAGGTCTGTATTTACTTATTATGTTTCTTTTTCCCTGTTTGTGTATGGGTGTGATTAGTGCAGTCTTCAGTGTTTCAGGCATGTGTCACGTTTCGAAGATTTTATTTAACAGTTTTTGTATAACTGAAAGTAGGTCCTGTTGAGTGTTTCTTGATGTCTTTTGGTCTGATTCCGTCTATCCCGGGTCCTTTGTTAGGATTAATTTGTTGAATTGCCAGTGATAGTTCTTCTTTTGTTACTGTGGGGAACCACATCGACTGGGTTGCTCGTGGACCTAGTGGAGAATGTTCGTTTGTGTGAGGAAAGGTTGTTTCTTATAGCTTTTGGACAGAGTTCACGAAGTGCTGATTAAAGTTGTTTGCCAACTGTTTGAGGGATTTGGGGTCGCAGGCAAAGCTGTGTTTTATTGTTTCTGAGGCAGTACGTCTGTGTATATTGTCCAGCATTTCATTAATCAGGTGCCAGGTTTCCTTTATGTCGTTCTGCGCTGTTGTTAATTTGTTGCTGTAATAGTTTCTTTTTGCCGTTCTAATCTGGGTTGTTAGGAGATTCCGTTTTCTTTTGTATTCAGCTTTTAAAGCGATATTGTTTGGCGACTTCTTAAGTTGTTTCCATAGGGCATCTTTTCTTTGTATGTCTGTTAGTATGTTGTCTGTTATCCATGGATTTTGTTTCGTTTGGGGGCGTATTTTTATTTTCGTTAATGCTTTGTTATATATTTTGTTAAATGCAAGTTTAAGATTATTATATACAGCTTCAGCAGAGTCTAAAGATGCTATCTGCATCCAGTCTGTTTTTCTGATTTCATCGTTCACTATTGCTTCGTTTGCAATGCTATGATACTGTTTTGTAGTCTCAGTGATTTTTATGGGTTCTGGTTCAGTGTGTAACTGCAATGCTGTGAAATAATGGTCTGCTAGTTTGCATCTTATGACGGCTGCTGTGTGGCTGTTTGGAGGGGCCCTTATATTTATATGATCAATGCAGGTTGAGGTTGTTGTGTTTCCGACTATCTCTTCTCGTGTATACGACTGTATGGATGGGGTTATGTTGCATGCCGATAATATGTCTAGGTATTGTTCTGTGTTGTTATTTATATTCCTAATGTTTATATTAATGTCTCCTATTATTATCAAGTATTTTGTGGTGCCTACTTTCGTGGCTGAAAGCCATCTGTTTAGTTTTTCTAGGAATTTTCTAGGAATTTTCAAGGAATTTATATGATCAATGCAGGTTGAGGTTGTTGTGTTTCCGACTATCTCTTCTCGTGTATACGACTGTATGGATGGGGTTATGTTGCATGCCGATAATATGTCTAGGTATTGTTCTGTGTTGTTATTTATATTCCTAATGTTTATATTAATGTTTCCTATTATTATCAAGTATTTTGTGGTGCCTACTTTCGTGGCTGAAAGCCATCTGTTTAGTTTTTCTAGGAATTTTGTGGTGTTTAAGTTGGGTGGTCTGTATATTGCGTTTAATATCAGGGAGTTTTCTTGTTTGATGTTTTTAATTTCGATACATATGTTTTCTGCGTATTCTAATTTATAGTTTATTTCTGCTACTTCTAGTTTATTTTTGGTAAATATTATTTAATAATATAAATATTATATTAAATATTATTAATAATAATAATAATAATAATAATAATAATAATAATAATAATAATAATAATAATAATAATAATGGAAGTGCATGAATACTTCGAGTGCTGGAATGAAAAACTGCGAAAAGAAATAAATACTTCTTACGTTTCAGATGGAATATATATTGCAAAACGAACGAAAAGAAAAAACTACAAATAGACACATTCCATAATAATGGTGTGTGACCAGAACACATCTACACTCTCTGATACAACTGAGTGGTACAGTCATCTATGTAGCAGTCACGACTTGCCTAAATCATTTCTGTTAATCTAGTAAACCATAAAGAAACGTAGATTTTTTTTTTTTTATTTATTGTAAACATAACAATCTTATATACAGGATTAACCGGTTTTTGGTTTTCTCTGCAGTCAGACAGAGAGGTTACATGCTCATACTCTTGTTGAGGTATGTTACATCGAAGTCACTTATAAGGCTAATTACATTTTTTTTTAAAATAAATTAAAGCCATTAAGAGTTATTTTAACATGATAACATAAGATTTTGTTTTAACATAAGAACATAAATGTGGAAGAACATAGAAGTTACTATTGCACAATATTATCTATTAACATGAGAGTGCCAGCTGATTAACTTTCGCACTGTTAAGCACAACAATCCTTCTTTCTTCCCCCTTTCTTTTTGGGGGGGGGGGGGGTAAAGGTGTCACTTCTATGCTGGAAAGTGGATTATAATGCAGTCGCCCTGCTCAGCCAGGAGTTGATTCCGTGGATTCCATTCTTGGTGGAAAAGATCTAAGGTGTTGTTTTGCCTATGGTGGTGATGTTCGTGTAGGATCCGACATCTCACCTTTTGTTGGAAGGCTGCAGTGAGTTGGTCAGTTGCCTCTCTCTGTGAAGTTGCTGTGCTGTCTGGTCTTGTATGTCTGAGGTAGAAGTTGTATATTACCGCTTTTGCGGTGATGAAAAGGTAATTGCAGAATGAATGGTTATTTGGCTCCACATGGACGAGATTGAAATATTCCTCTTCTGTATGAAGATTACCACAGGTAAGAGCTGCCGTTTCCCGTGTCAAAGTGATTAATTTAGTGTTGACTGGGCATTCCAAGTAGACATGCCGGACCGTTCCTAATTGGTAGCAGAAGAGGCAGTTATCTGAGACGTTTGAGTTAAATTTTCGTAATATAGTAGGAGTAGGTAATATATTATGCCACATTCTCCACTGAATATCTGCGTCAGGTTTGATGGCTCTTGTGCGATATGGTAGATCCCATTGAAATAGTGTTTGATCAGATGATGCAGGATTTTCCATCAAAGTGCTTTGGTTTGACTGTTGTGTTAGGGTGCTGTAGATCTTGTTGGTGTTGCTGGGTGTAAGTTTCTCCCATGAGTTATTGGTTTTTATCAGAAAGATAGGCTCCAAAACTTCTGAGTTTGGAGGAATAAGCCCCACTTCTGTTATGCTATCAGGCATAGCGGCTTGAAAAGCGGCCTTTACGGTGTCTATCTGCTCAGACTCATTCCCATATTCCAGGTTTTCGAGCGAATTTGGAAAGCGCCAGGTGAGGCTTGGAGAAAGAATGTCACCCAAGATCCTCACGTTTCGCCAGCTCCATGGAGGAAAGAAAAATTCTTTCTGAGTGATCGGACTTCTTACCATCGTGTTGTGAAAGATGGGTTCCATGAGGATTTCAGGTAAATAAAGAAACGTAGATAGATTGATAGATAGATAGATAGATAGATAGATAGATAGATAGATAGATAGATAGATAGAGAGAGAGAGAGAGACCATCTTCGATATAAGGTTTCCAATCGCTGTATATTTTTCTATGCTAATATAAGAGAGCACCCTCTAGCACACCTTAGTGGATTCGCTCGTTATAATAAAATGCTAAGTAATAAATTTCAGAAATGGAACTAATGTTGATTCATCCTAACAGTATGATATCTTCAATAACAAATATCTGCAGCTCTTGTAGCAATAATCAAATTTAGAAATAGAGCGCTTTCAATTTCGCAATTGGACAGCAGCGAATGTTTATTCTTGATTCTTACGAAGCAATCGATATTTAAATAGAGTATTTAAATAAATTCACTTGGTCTAATTGCAAATATAATGCTTTCCTTGTTTACGAAGCACGTATCATATGACATATTTTCAATTTCTTTCAGCCCCAAAATTTTTTGTTTTCTAAATCTTCTGCTCATTTCAATCGTGTAAGTACAGGATTTGATTACGGATATTTTTAATTAAATATAGTTTTGTTTGCTGGTGTGAAACTAACACTTGCTTACTGGAGGCCTAATTGAAAAATTCCGTGTTTGATTTCGAGAACAGAATTTCCCGGATTATCATCCTTAATCCATGCACAATATTAATCTTCTGTATATGTCCATTCTTTTATGAGTGACATTCACGCAATAAATGAAAGCTACAAAAATAAAAATAAAAATAAATAAATGAAATCGAATTAGTTTCTTAAAAAGACCAAACATTCCTGATGGGTGGAAATTTTGAATATTTGAATTGTCGAATTTTGAATTTGACGAAACTTTTTGAAAGCAAATTATGAGCTAATATCAGACAAACAAAGAAATAATTGCAACTATCCATTGCTGAAAAGGTTTCAAAATTGCATTATTCGCGATGGTTCTCATATTTAGCCTGAAGTGTTCTGTTGCTTTTTTTTCCTTGTAAAGTGGAGTTTCAATTAAAATGAACTGGTAGATCTATTGATCGTTTTTCATCGTTCGGAATTCAAGAATGTTCGGGTACTATCCATCTGCATAATTCCTTAGCATAACCGTAGGGATAAGGAAAGAGGAACAAGAGCTAGATGCAATGCAACAAGAAGACAGAGAGAAAGAGAGAGTTTCTATTTTAGATTCTGCCTCACGTGATGACTCATTCATTCAGGAATTCTGTTTGTTTGTTTTTTAATTTTACCATCAAATTTAACAAAATATTCATTGATCTTGAATATGCTTAAATATATAATGAAAGCAAACATTATGAGCCAATATTCACACAAAATATCTAAAATTCTTTTTTCTTTGACAATGCTAATTAGTCCTCACTGCAACCTTTCGACTAGCAGCAGGAAGCAGTTGAGTACAGGTGAATACAACACGACGTGAACTCAGTAACTTCGAGAGAGGTGTCATCGTGGATTTTCACATCGGTGGCATGTCCATACATGTTCACAAAGCTACAGCTGTTATGGAATGGTATGAAGAGATGGGTGTGAAACGACTGCCCTGGCCTGCCACTTAACTGGAGCATCCAAAATAAACGGTTGGCGATGTCTTTGTCCCTGTTATCGTCCACTGATTTGCTTCAATTTTCATACATCAGGCAGAGAGCTATCAAGCTGATGAGGCTGTGGTATCCCATAATTCGGATACAATTTTGGCATTTTGGGATGGAAATTTGAAGGATAATTGAACTGAAAGAAAACTTGTGCTGTTAAAATGTACAACCGCATCTGTATTTGCTATTGGTACACAGATTTGGTCTCCTTGGTTCTGAGGGGGATGAATAAGCTGCTGAAAGAAAAGTAACAACGATAATAGGGGAAATTTGGAATGTAGATTATGAGGATAGCTTGAGAGTAGATCAACCGCAGACACTGTTAGACAGGAGAAAGAGGGGGTAATATGATAAAAGTCTATAAACTTCTGAGAGGACGTTATTATTATTATTATTATTATTATTATTATTATTATTATTATTATTATTATTATTATTATTATTATTAAAAGACATAGTTCCCATACGCCTAAAAACACTAATATACAAAGCACTATGCCAAAATATACTAAGATACGCTATAACAACGTATGCTTTCTGTGCACCCTACAAATTAAATAGATTAATGTCGCTACGATACAAAATGACAAAACTGATCTTTTGGGAACAAAGAGAAAATCACGACCTTATAAACATTGCAATGGCAGAACACAAAATACTGACAGCAAAACATTTATGTCACTATGCAGCCTTGCTAAAACATTATTTCGATGCCAACTACAGAACAATTAGAAATACATACCGTATAACAAGACCTCAGACTACTAATTATATCACATATAAATACAATAATCACTACGGAAAGGCCACGCGAAACTTCTACATCCCTGACATGATAAACAAATTACCTTTTGAATACAGAAACCTTACAAACTACAATAGCCTGAAAAGAGCTCTAAGGACATACTACGAACAAGAAACAAGCACCCAAAATACCATACAAACTTAATGAAACACAATATATTCGCTCAGGCTTCCAGTTCAGCGACGCATCAGTACATTCCAATTTATTGTGGGGGGGGTGCGCGCGTGTGCGTGTGAGTGCGCGCGGCGAATTTCTCATAGATTCCGTAGCATCCTAACACAGCAAAAAAAAAAAAAAAAACTGGTGTCATCCTCAGATAAGCTTACATTTAAGCTTCGAGGATGAAAGGGAAAAAAAAAATTAGTTCTCATCCAAGATGTATCATATGTAACGAAATGCCTGTAATGTACCTATCACAAGAAAACCAATGTATGTATTATATGTAAGCTAATGTACGTAATGTAAATATCACATGTAAACAAATGTAAAGTAATGTATCATATGTAAACAAATGAATGTAATGTATATAATAATTATAACAAATGTATGTAATGTATATAATAACTGTAATAAATGTATGCAATGTAAAAAAAAAATTATCTTAAAAGTAAATCATGAGTTTACACCGTATGTTTGTGAAAATAAGGACACATAATATTCAGTTTGCATATGTGTAAATACTGTTGTATAATCACACCTTTTCAAACTTGAAAAAAAAATAGTAAACCACAACATGTAATATTATACAACTTATGTAACTCTGAACAATATAATTGTAAATTATTATTATGATTGTTATATATATAAAAAAAACTGTTATCATCATTACAATTTAAATCTCATTATATGTAGCACAAAGTGCTGAACCGTGTAAAATAATATACTGAATAGATGATCATTGTACATATGGAAATATTTGAAAGAACAATAAAAAAATTATTATTATTATTATTATTATTATTATTATTATTATTATTATTATTATTATTATTATTATTAATAGACCTCCATGGAGTCAAGAGACTCTTTATTGGAGGTTCCACTGATATGCACAGCTCATCACACCTTGACTTAAGTGCATTCACTACCACTGCACTCACCAGACTCTCAGGCAATGCAATGCAAGCACTCTCCATCTTGTACCCACCTTGTACAGCTTCCAGGGATGGCCTCTCATTCTCCCCCCCCCCTGTCTCCAAATATTCTATGAAAAATCTCATCCATGTTAATCTGGAAATTACCCCTTACCAACTTATACGTCTCGATAGTGTCTTCTCTCTTAGGCTTTGTAAGTCTCTCAATGTGTCCTCATATTCCATACTCCAGAGACCAGAAATCAACTAAGTTAATCGTCTCTATACCCTCTCCAACATCTCATAATCCTTTTTAAAAATCTCCCGACCAAATCTTTGCACAGTAATCAATATGCGCCCTGATCAAAGTCTTGTACAATTAAATCAAAACATTCTTACTTCTACATGCCAATGTTCTCCGCATCATTCATGTAATCCACTGTGTGATCCTCACAATTTTAGCAAAATGTCCACGAAATTTCAAGGCGCTCTCCACTACAATCCCTAAATTCTTGATCTCATCCACCTCCTCAAAAATATCCCCACCAATTCTAAACTCCGCATACCATCTTTCCTTCCTAAATTTTAAACCTTTACATTTTGCAGCATTAAAGTGACATTCTCACAATCTCGCTCGTCCAGATAGTCTATTTAGGTCCTAATGTAAAAGCTACAACATCTTCCTACTTCTCAAAGCTTTGCATCATTTGCAAACAACTCTATATCAATATATCAATATTTCAGCTCTTTTCAATGTCATTTACACAAAAATTAAACAGGGATGACCCCAAAACAGACCCCTGTGGCACGATTCAGTGACTATGGGATATCACTCCCACACACACACACACACACACACACACACACACGCACAATCTGTTGATACCTTTCAGACAGCTAATCTCCAGTCCAACGTACTAATCTATTATCCAACCCCATGTGTTTCAATTTAGCTACTAGTTTGTCATGTGGTAATCTATTGAAAGCCTTTGTAAAATCTAAATATATTACTGTATATGCCCCCCCCCTTGTCCAATGTATTCGTCACCTTGCTATAATAAGTAAGCAGATTGCTAAAACATGATCTTCCTTTAGCAAACCCGTGCTGTCAGTTAAGAGTCTTCTACTGCCCAATTCCGAATCTTTGTCCTCACTAGCTACTCCAATACCTTGACACCAACTCCTGATAAGGAGACTGACCTATTTCGAAGCCTTAGTCATATCATCTCCTTTATGAAGTGGAAACATTCTGCCATCTTTTCATTCCTTTGGGATCTGGGCTAATCTAAGACATCTTGAAAAACGTACGGTAACGGTGCTGTTAACTTCTTAGAACATTACCTCAAGACACGCGGTGATATACCATCAAGTTCCATGGCCTTATTTGACATCAAGTTTACTAATTCCTTATATATCTCCTGCTCACCCGCCATCAGTGATTCTTTCCCCCATTGCTACTGTTCTCAATTTCTGCATTATATTAAAATCACAAATATGGGATACTTTAATGAACTGCTCATTAAACACCATTCCTATATCTTTCTCAGTATTTATCATTCTTAATCGTCTATCCTTCTACTCGCCACATAATCGTCCTCCTCGTGTAATTGATTATCTCCACTCATCTTGTGCCGCCTCCACAATGCCTTTTTTTCCCCAGATTCCATGCTTCACCTCTTCAGTCATTCATTTTACACCTACCTTATTTAGTCTCTTGACCTTTGGAATACACTCAGTCATTGCCTCTGCCAGATACTTCCCGAGTAGAGACCAGCAGCATTGATTTCCTTCTCAAGCAATTCCTCATTCCATCTTATCGATGCAAGCTGCCCCCCTGAGTTTGCCATAATTACCCATCTTATAGTTCCACATATAACTTTTTCTCACAAAAGTCCTGATATGGGTGGCCATCAACATTGTGATCACTTCATGGTCACTTTCACCATCTGGAAGAAGATGTGACACTTTATTTACAACAGTATCTTCTGATGAGATAATCAAATCCAAGCCCCTCGATCCACGTGTGTCCTCTGTTACGTACTGCTTAAGGTAGCTATCCCTTAATAACTCAAGTAATTCATTCTCTTTGGTTCCTGGTGTCTCTTCATTCCAATCTATATTACCGTAATTGAAATCGACCATAATGAACACCCTTTTCTTATTAGCCATACCAATTTGTCTAAACATTACCATTAACAAAATCCTACCCAAACATTTCATGCTATTCACCTCCGCTTTACACCACACTTCTTCAAAACCACTGTCAGTATTTGCTCCTTGCATCTCCACCCTAGATGGGCACAATTCCTCTGCTATCATTAACAGCAACGCCTCTTCCCTTTCTGCCTTGTCCGTCTTTACGAAAGTACATATCTCTCCAACTATATTCCTGTCAGAATGTCATCCTCGTTCAACCATGTCTCAATTGTACCAATTATTTTTAGGCGAATGAACTCTATCAACGATACAATTCCATTCCCCTTGATTCCAATACTTCTAGCATTTGAAAACACACACATTAGCTCATTTCTGTTTCTATAACAAGTCTTAGTCCTACTTCTCAGACATTCCTGTCTATCATCACTGATATTATACCCCCCCCCTCCCTAGACCTAAATATCACCCCTACATCTTTGACTGTCTTAATCATTTCATGCGCACTCACACATCTACTCCTGAAACCATCATCTGCACTTTTCACACAGCGTCCCCTGTCTACTCTGACCTCTACCCTCCCCCCCCCCAGTTATCCTGTCCACTCTGTGTTCCGTCTGTTTCATACTCTTCACTCGTGTCACTCACCTCTCCATTTACAAACTTGCCTACTGTACTCCCCTGCTCTTCCACAACATCTCTTACCTCCTCAGGTCTTACATTCCCTTCAGTCATTCTCTTTTGCAGCAACAGTTTATCCAACTAGTTCATACCAGATCCATTCAAATGTAGGCCATCTCTTTTATACATCCATATGTGCCCTTCAAACTCATCCTGCACATTCGCAAAATGAACTCCTTTTTCCTTACACAACTCTGCTGGCAGTTATAGGATATCGGTTGATTAAATTTTTCATTATGCAGAAGGTGGGGAGATTTACCTCTTCAAATACTGAGTTCGTCCATTGTGAATGAAATTAAGAGAAGATAAGATAGCTAGCGGGGGGGGGGGGGGTGATGTGTGCTCTCTCGAGTCCTTGGAGATAACTGTAATACGAACGTTTTTTACGATAAGTATGTTATATATGTAAAGGAATAATAATATTTTTAATAAAAATATCAAAAATAATCTTATTGGTCTTTCAGAGTAGTTATACTTTTTCTTAAATACTATGATAAAAAGTTTCATTGCTGAGTAAATTTTTGTTCAGTAAGTAGAAATAATACATGTAATTAATAATAATAACCTTTTACAATGATAAGGTTTATTCTCCTACAGACTATTTGCATATAAACAATGAAACATATTATTATATTTTGGGTATAGTACAAAATGCAGAGTACATTTTTTTTTTTTTTTATAAAAATGAATATACATTTTTAACAAGCTAAATATTTTTACGCTGTATACACTATTGCAATACTGTACTAGTGCACGCTATTCACTACATAATAATGAAACGATATTCCTAACCGTGTTGAAAGTTAAACTCAACGCTTTTGAGCAAACCAAAATATGAAAGTTCGGTGAACACATTAAATCCTTTGGTGTAACAAAATGGGAAAGAATGAATTAATAATGAATTTTTTAAAAAAACGTAGAGCGCCTGCTACACAATACAGAAACATAAATAAACCTTGAACTTAGTATTAACGATTTATTTTAAGGAAAAAAAGTCCTTTTTAGGACTTCCAGGGTAACGAATGGCAATGCTGTAGCCAATGAAGTTTTAACTGAGGCTCGGCTATTGCCCGTTACCCAGCGATGACTAGAGCTTTTAGCTCAATGATACTCCATCCACATTCATTCAGATGACGAAATAAAGAGTCAAGGACTCAGTCCATCGCCCAGTTCTTTTGAGAACGTTAAGAATGAATTATTTTGAGATGGACAATTTATATAAAAAATAAAAATAGTATTTTTATGTGATTCCCACTTATAAAGCTTATTTACGTATAATATCGGTAGTGGACTAAGAATGTTTTCTATTTCTATTCATTTTATATAATTTTTTATTATTTATATTAATTTTATATAATTTTTTATTATTTATATTAATTTTATACGTCTCGAAACCCTCAATTCTGTTTATATTTGTTTGCTTTTACCACGCTTTGATAGATGAATATGTATTAAGGTATATAGTTAGGGATCATTTTCGCAACTCACCACTCGAAACAATCTTTTCATTGTATAATTTTCTCCAATTAGTTCTGGGATCTACAGTATTCCCTCTGTAATTATTTCAGAAATTTCTAGTTCTCAGACTTCTTTTCTTTCTTATAATTTTTCGCAGTGTCATTATTCAGGGCAGCAACTACCTCATCTTGTTTAATTCTATTTGACGAATGAACTCTGACGTCTTCCCTCTTGTCGAGAATAAATCATATATTAGCATTCATCAAGGATATCAATCTTTTCAAGTTAATCAAAGTTTCTGAACTTACTAATAATGCAGGAAATCGTGTCGCCTACTCAATTATGAATTCCTAACTTTGTTCTCTCGCGCTTCGAAAGTTGAAACTCTAATTAAATTGGAATTTCAACTCTGCATTTTTGGAAGACAAAGATAAATGTTAAACTTTCGGTGTAAGGAGAGCAATATTCGTTTAGAATGTTGTATAAACTGAATTTGTATTAGAGCAAAGGAATGCAACACATTTGGGTTGTATTCAGTCCGCTGAAACAGAAGTATTGAATCAACTCGACTAATCTTAGTAGAGATCCTAATTGCCAAATGTCATCAAATTCCTTTTATGTACAGGCTCAGAGCAATTATGTTTCATACTTTCGAAATGTTATTCCAAATTTTGTCATTAAATATCATCATATTTTAACCATAAAAACGCCTAAACTTTTATGGTGATGATCATTGTTTCTTTTAATGCTTTGAAATCAGGATAACCTCGTTATTTAGGAAACAAATATCTGCATTATCTTCCGGATTATCTGGATCTTATCATGGAAATTACGATGTTATTTTTCATCCAGTTGTTCTCGATTCTAAAACAACAACAATAACAACAACAACAACATATAAATATATAAGGCTATTAATTGAAGTATTCAAAAGACCCCCGCCCAAAAAAAATGCTTTCTCACGTCTCTGATGTAATTCGATTCTGATCCTTTACGAGAATTGTCTTGGTACTCATAGGATCCAAAGCAATTCGTGTGTAATTTACTTCTGCGTATGCTGGTCAGCATTTGCGTTTTTCATCTTGGTGTCACTCCAGCTTGCAAACGAAAGATTTGTACTTCGTGTTGAGTTAATGGCGGTTTCAATTTTCCACTAACGTTTTTTTAATCTATTCGTTTGTTCACTGATCTTTACTTAATGAGGTAAAAAATCTTCTAATGTTCTGTATTTTTTGTGCCAAAATAATCATTTTCTCATCAAAGGCAAACCATTCTTTATTTATTTCTTTTTTAACCTCAGTTACTTTCTTACTGCATATTCCGAGTAATTATTACTAAAGAATTACTATTTTATTCACAGAATATTCTTCTGTATATACAGCATTGTTCTAGCTAGTCTAATAAAATAGGGTAGATTCTTCTTCAACTACGAAAAAAATAATGATGATGACAAACAGGATGATCTGAGAGAATTAGAGTATGCGAAAATATTTTCAAACCTGTGATACTACCGTAAGTAACAGCAGTCCGTGCATCTTACCTAAAATGTTCAAAATTCATCAACAGGCATAGACTCGAGTATCGGTGACTAATACAGGTTCAGATAAGATGCCAAAACATTACTGATTTAATTATTTCATGAAAAACAAATATTTGAAGTAAATATGTTAATATTGACATACATCCGCACGGTTAGCCTAGTGGCTGTGCGCTTCGCAATCATATGCCTGGGGAAGGAGTGCCCCAGGTTCGATTCCCGTCGACGACGTGAGGAGTTTAAGGATCTTTCTCAGCCATAGCCAAGTTAGCCGGTCTTGAGCGTGGGAAGCAGGGTTCCCCCACCTCCAAGTTTATCCTGGGGTTTTTCATCTCGCAAAGCAGGCAAACTGGCCTTCAGAACTCAATTAGTTCTGAAAAAGTATAATATAATATGTACATGTACATTTTCTAATTGCCCCCCTGTGAGGCGTACGTCCCACGTTGAGAAACACTGACCTAGGCGTAGGGCTGACCACCTATCCTGTGAACGGTTTTGAGGTTCGATGATTAATAAACCCTCGACACCGCAAGGTAAAAGAGGGTAAAAAGGAAGATGGGAATATTGACATGCACACATGAGCCAGGACGTTATAACCACCTACCATGCTGTCTGGTTGGCCGGAAACAGGGGCAAGGTATATCATAAAATGTATAGCACTGGATAAGGGCAGCAATGTTTTAAATCTGTTTTATTTTGAAACGGAAACTTATTTGTGATCATTTATAGCAAAAGAGAGGGAGAGAGGGAGAGAGAGAGAGAGAGAGAGAGAGAGGAGGTCAAACTCTAAGATATATCTTCAACTATTTATACACTATTCTCTCAAAGGGAAATAGTTTATGAATTAACAATACTGTGAATCACATAATGAAAGTCATGTCGAGACATTTTGTAGTTCTTCAAAGAAAATAGATTTTAAGTCCGTTCAGCGCTAGATTCCACTTAGAACTTTATAAAGTAGCACACGTGTTGATTTGTTATCGATGTTCATTACTTAAAAGTTGAAATGAATTTTAGGTTTCTCAAAAATTCGAGAATGAGTACGTGATTTGTCAACCATGACTGTACCTCCAGACGGATTTTACAGATAGACTAATTATAAATCTTATATAATAATGATGATAGAATTAGTAATGTTAAAGTGGTTCAAGATATTCTGCATTCTAAGAGGCTTTTTGAAAACCATGCTATTCCGAACCGTAAGTCCCCTTTAGACGTGCTTTATCCAACTTCATTCACTACACATATTAAGAATCCACGCATGACGAGTCTCCTGCATTCTTAATTGGTTTATACGGTACTTATGGTGACATTTAAACTTGAAAGTTCGTCAAGTGTAAACTTCTCTTCTGATTCTTAAAACACTTTCTTCTTGTCTGAATGTAAATGCATGTTAATGTTGAGTTTCTAATGAACCACGTTTAAAAGGTACTACAGCTTCTTCTTCTTCTATTTTTGGCATTATATCCGGAATGAAATATTCAAGAGTTGAATCATGCGTAGAAGTTTCAACATTTGCGGTTTATAATTTTCCCATATTTAAAATTGCATATTTTGTGTATTGAATTTAGAACGTGTAATATCCAAATGTCTGGAAAGGAGATTTCAATTTGTGAAATCAATGATTAGTCGTTAAAAAAAATAAATAATAACAATGATAATGTTTTTTTTTTCTACCGATTTCCGAGATTCGGTCTTGCTCCAAGTACGACTTTTTCTACGGAAAAAACATCAGCAAAATACAGTAGAAACCCGCATCGTAACTCAGCAAAATACAGTAAAAACCAGCATACATACAAGTAAATACTGACTAGATCGAGAAACATCCAATAAGCCGTGGAGCAATGATGAAAGGAGTAGTCCATTGAAGACTGTATCATTGATCATTGAAAGTGCACATATCAATTTTCAATAAGTTCAGAGAAAATAGTAACCGCCAGTTCCTTTTATGGAATGAAAAGATGTTAGAAGATTTTTCGTTTAAAATATGCTATAAATCTCTGTTTTTAAGCTGAAATGGAATCTGTTGTGAAGTGACTTACTTCTGGATCAGAGGTGGAAAAAAAGCTTAGAATCCAGGATATTCGTTACCTCTTTTAAAAAGGATGTAAATGCCACCGCAGATTGCAATTTATTTTGAGCATCAACAAGATGTCATTTGATATCATTTGAGGTGAGTCTGCTTTTAAACTGAACGTATTATAAGCATGCACATTAAAAAATTTCAAGAGAGTTAATACTTCAGAGAGAGAGAGAGAGAGAGCAATATAGTAGGAATTGACTGTTTCAAATATATCCCAATGACGCATACGAACTGCCACATTTTCTTCTCGTAAAGATAAGTAATATTTAGTGTCATCTTGTTGATGCTTACATGACTGCTCGAGTGTAGTTAACGAATGCTGTCCAACTAAGAAGCCGTGGGTTGGAATATCTTTATGAGTATAGATGTTAGTGAATATCTATATAAGGTACATGAACTTCGTCGCCCAGTACGAGACCACTCTTTAGTAGAGTTTTGAAGTGATTTTTAAAAAAATTTAAAACCTGTTCTATCGATTTGAATATATTAGTATTATGAGTATTTTTCTTTCGTTTATTTACACTACGCTCATAACTTTATTTATCATTAGTTTATTCTACATTTCTCCGTAATAATTTTGCCTTGTTTATACTTCAGGAGCAAGTTTGCTCCTGAAGTATTTTCAGGTCCGAGGCAACTCGTGGTAAAGGTGGAGTAAGTTGTGATCACTTTCCCTTAATATCTCTCCTATTGCAAAGCACATCTCCTTGTGGACATGTATGATGATATGAAGTTCTGCATTATTTCAACCTTGGCATTTCAGGGTCTCGCTCCCACTGACGAGACCTCAATAAAGGTCGAAATCGGTCTGGGTAGTGTCCCATCCCTCAATGCATAGCATCATACATGTCCACAAGGAGATTGTGCTTTGCATTAGGGGAGGTACTAAGGGAAAGTGATCAGAACTTACTCCACCTTTACGACGAGTTGCCTCAGACCTGAAAATACTTCAGGCACAAACTTGGCTTACTTGTCTGTTTGCTTACTTGGCAAAAAGGATTAAAACCAAGTTTATAAAATTGCTTGGTATCTTTAAGGTGTAGTATATCCAAGGTAAAACACTTTCTACACACATACACACACACACACACACACACACACACACCTATATATATATATATATATATATATGCGCAACCCCCTTTCACGCGTGTATAATGCAATGCATAATGGGAAGGGCCACTACCCAGACTGGTTTCGACCTTTATTGAGGTCTTTTCAATGGGAGCCAGACCCTGGAGAGATACCAAGATTGAAGTAATGCAGAAGTCCTACATATCTCATATAATAAAAATCTCCGGATGAGGGAAAGATGTTAAAGGTTTTTTACCTTGGTTCTATTATTTCAACCGGTTGAAAATATACGATACTTTGGAATTTATTTCGATGCAGATATAAACTGGAACATCCACATAAGCCGTCTACAAAAGACTCAGGACAATACCTGGCAAACTCCGCAGATTAAAATACATAGTTCTCACGTGCACAAAAAAAAAAAAAAAAATTGATATACAAAGATCTATGCCAAAATATACTAAGATACGCTATAATAACCTACGCTTTTTGTACACACTACAAACTAATTAGATTATCATTACAGTATAAAATATAATAAAAAAATATATTTCTATATCTAAAATATACTACCCTTTTTGTGCACGCTATAAACTAAATAGATTAATGTCGTTACAGTACAAAATGATAAAACTGATCTTTTGGGAACAAAAAAGAAAATACCAGCTTTATATACACTGCGATGTCAGAACACAAATTACTAACAGCAAAACATTTATGTCACTATGCAGCTTTGCTAAAATATTATTTCGATGCCAACTACGGGACAGTCAGAAATATATGCCGTATAACAAGACCTCAGCAACTAATAATATCACATTTAAATACAATAATCACCACGGAAAGGTATCCATGACTCGAAGCTTCTTACATCCCAGACATGATAAACAAATTACGTTTTGAATACAGAAACCTTACAAACTACAATAGCCTGAAAAGAGCTCTAAGGACATATCATGAACAAGAAATACGCTTCCTATGAACACCACACACACACACACACACACACCTTACAAACTTAATGAAACACAATACATTAGTTCAGGCCATCCAGTTCAGTAACGCGTGCATGCATGTATGTGTACATGCTAAATATCGTATCTATCAAGCATCAGTCTATCTACTTCCAACACAGCAATCAAATCAATAAACAATAACGAACCGCTGTCATCCTCAGAAGCTTAACAAAAGCTCTGAGAATGCAAGCTGAGACATTTCGCCTTATTTCAGTACAAAGAAAAAATTCAGTTATTATAACTACAGCATTTAAATGCATTAAACGTTATTGTTTGTATACACAAGATTACAATGTAGATGCATAAAATGTATGCTTTATGTTGTTGTATGCAGATATATACATATGCATATAATGTAAATATTAAGGTATGAAGTAACGTGAGTGCGAAAGTGAAAAAAAAAAATAAAATAAAATAATAATAATAATAATAATAATAATAATAATTATTATTATTATTATTATTATTATTATTATTATTATTATTATTATGATTATTATTATTATTATTATTATTATTATTATTACATAAGAGGGTGCTGTGTAGGCATACAAACGGACGCACGGTGATATCGCTGCTCCAGTTTTATATAGTTTTAAAGTGGTTCCAACTCCTGTTCTAAGTTGAAAGTGCTCCCAAGTAACCCTACTTATCACGCCGAAGACAGTGATATAAAATTCAACGAAATAGGCTAAGAAGAAACCAAATTTTGAGGTGTTGAAAAGGGAACAGAGAGGACCGTGGTCAACAACGAGCGAAGAACAAAGGACGTCGCCATCTTTATAATCACGCCATACTGCCTAAGGGGAAAAAAGGTGAGTCATGAAGTGTATCAAATGCCTAGAGGATTTATCGTCCAACGGGAAAAATATAACTTGTACGAAATGCAGTAGGATTCTACACTTAAAATGTGCCGGCTTTTCAGAAACAACCGGGCAACATAAATATAAATCCGATGTAACACGCGAGGAATGGAAGTGCGTAGTCTGTAGGAAGAACAAAGAAACGCACCTAAAGCAGCCGATTATACCGGAGGCAAAATCAGACGACGAACTGAACAGACAAAAAAAACGCAGGTGAGTCCACTAATTTCAACTCTTTAAATATACTAATAGGAAATGGTCTAGAGACCATAAAAGCCAGTTTAGTAGACCTTGTGCAAGAACTCTTTAATAAACAGAACGAACAAATAACAAAAAAATCTAGCGAATATGAAGATTTGGTAAAACATAATAATTTAGCAGTTATAGAAGTGTTGCAAACGGTAAAAGACATTAAAATGAGCATTAACGCACTAAATGACAGGCAACACAATTTGATGAAAGAGACATCCGAACTCCGTCAAGAACTTCATTCTCTAAAACTACAATACGAACGTTTAAATCAGCAACAACATAAAGAAGATCTAGTCATAAACGGTCTTCCTGAAACTGCACCTACAGAAAACCTCAGAGACGTCATTTTAAAATTAGGCCATGTAATTGATATCCCGCTACAGCTTAACGACATTCAGACCTTAAATCGGATTCTTCATAATTCGTCTTAAGAGCAAGTCCACAAGAGACAATCTCATAAAAGCCAGCAGGCATAAAAAAACCAGTTGCCAAGGACTTGAACGCACAGCAAGACAATACACCAATCTTCGTATCCGAATATTTGACACCATTCAACCAGAATTTGTTGTACCAAGCAAGAAAAGCAAAAATGGAAAAAAATTACCAATTTTTGTGAACAAGAGATGCCAAGATATTCATAAGGAAGTCACAAACTTCAAAGCCGATACAAATTAAAAGCACAGAAGACATAGAAAGGCTTCCACTGTGAAAAAAAGCCTCCTAAATATTTCGAAAAGAAGCCCACAATAAAAAAGAATGTGAACCATCAAGACAGATGCAATAACACAGGCTATATCGGCAATTTCACTTTGATCAGACCTTTCAGATCATTCATTTGACCTCTCAAACATCTGCCTACTTCCAACACAGCAACCAAATCAATAACAAATAGATATATATATATATATATATATATATATATATATAAAACCAGTATCACCCTCAGATAAGCTAATTACAAAGCTTCAAGGGTGCAGTTGAGTTACATCCGGCGACCCTTGGAGGGTAATGGATGGCAAAGCTGTAGCCAATGAAGTTCTCACTGAGGCTCGGCTATTGCTGTTACCCTCCTGCCATGATCAGAGCTTTAATAGCTCAATAACACCTTATCCCTACACTGTCCTCTACAGATAACGGGGAAGATTAAAAGCATTCTTGCTTCGCCCCTTTAATCTAGTCCTTATAAGGACTATAAGGACATCCGGCTATTGCCGTTACTCAGCCATGACTAGAGCTTTTTAGCTCAATAACACTCCACCCACACAGATTTTCTTCATTCAGATGACGGGATAAAGAGTCACGGACTCAGTCCATCGCCTAGTTCTTTTAAGAACTTTAAGAGTTACATCCCAGTAGTAGTATTTATTAAACATTATTTACTTAACATTCTGTAATGAATACTTGTAGTAAACAGAAAATGTGATAGTAATAATTCAGTTATATATTTAAATTTAAAATTATATATCTAATTTACATATTTAAATTTAAAAAAATTATTATTATGTAAACTGCAACATAATAATATTGTTTAACTTGTGAGTTATTAAGTGTAAAGTATTATTATGAATATCACTAATGGTAATAATACACACTTTTTACTCTTGTGTCAATGAGAAATTCTGCAAATGATAATGATATTACGAGTAATTATAATTTTTACTGAACCATTTTGCAAGAAAAAGTTGCATTGTTGCCTAAATTTTAGTATATTCATGTAATTATTTGAGAGATAATAAACTATTATTATTAAAAGAAAAAAATTATTATTATCTGAGCTATATAATTGTAAATTATTGTTATTTTAGAAGATAGCAAAAAAAAAACTATGTTATCATCATTATTATGGAAATTTCACTATATGCAGCACTTCGTGCTGAACCTTGTAAAATAATATGCTGAATATTACTCAAGATGATATATGTAAATATTTGAGAGATCAATAAAATAAAATAAAATAAAAAATATTATTATTATTATTATTATTATTATTATTATTATGTAATACGAATAATTATTTATTTAGTTTTCTATATATAACAATACAACATGAATAATTGCACTGTTTATTAAATTATTATTCCATTTATGTAATCATTTTATTTAACTATTATTATATTGATATTTACATTTTAAATAATAAAGTGAATAATAATTATTTGAAATAATTACTTGGCGTTTATAATTTTTATAAAATAAAAAATGATATATCTTGGTTAAAAATGATAATTTTATTATTATTATTTTAATAAAATGATTAAAAAATGAAATCATTTTATTAAAATGATAGTTTTCATACGTGTAAAGATTGAATAGAATTTATGACAGGTTAATCTACAAAAAATTGTGAAATGACAAAATTAAAATATTCAGGTAAAATAAAAAAAAAAAAAAAAATATATATATATATATATATATATATAATCTTATATATTTAATTTCTAGAAGTTTCTCTTTGTAACGTGAAAGCAATTCGTATATTGTTCAAGTGGAAATAGATATTACTTTTAAACCAAACCTATCTTTTGAAAACGATTAACCTCTTCTACCATTCAAATTGAAATCTTCCACTAGAACTACGCATAACTCAACTTCTTGTCAACTTACATTCGCTCAAAGAATAAATTTATTCCATTAAAGAGACACTTTAAGTTACCAATAGAACGCCATCTATTTTACTTGTGAAAACATCTGGAAAAGACAGATCTTGTATACAATGAGTGAGGAATAAATGCATTTTAACAAGCCATCTTGACAGCTATCATTTCATACTCGAAAAGAACCAATTGGCTCAGAATTTTATCGGAACATTACAGAGTCGCTTTATTCGCATAACATTTACTGAACGACACGTCTGAAAGCATAATTTAAATATTAACCTGTTTCTTTTCATACTTCTGTTCATTTACATAGAAATAAATATTAGTATATCATTGTTTCTACATGCTGTTAAAGAAAAAAAAAAACCATTCCACTTTTTTTTCTCTCAACAGTGAGAAATGTTTTCGAAAGAGAAACCAGTTCGCGGCCATCGAAAGTTGGTACCTTGGAAACAAATAGTTATTAGAACAGTAATCTTTATTTTGCTGACAATTGTACGGTCCGTAATAGTACGTAATAGTACGACCGTACTATTATTCTCCGTAATAGTACGGTCAACTTATCCAAACTGATAATTTTAATTAATCCAGCACTTTTAACAAGATTTATGACATAATCTACAGCAACTTTAGGTTTTGTTCTATGAAATTTTCATTATTCATCATAAGTTTTCGAGGTTTATCTGCTTAAAAAAAATTACACGTTTTCAAATTACCGTATCAGCGATTCGTTGTCATATTATTCCCCTCCTAATTCTAAACTGAATCCAATAATAGCAAACAGTAACAAATTCAGATCCATTTTCAGCATATTCTCATATTATTTTTATTGAAAATTATAATAAATATTAACTAATTTAATATTTTTGAATTGTAAGGTAACAAGAATAAGTTTTATAGAATATAAAAATAAAAATATTTAAAAAATTCTAGAAACCAATAGGAAAATTATATCATTTGTCACGAAGTTCTTAAAACTAAAAAAATACCTCCCTCAGGAATGATGGAGGATTGAATGATCAATCGACCGTGAGATGCGGTGATTGATTCATTCAATCCAACACCCTTGGAGGGTAATGGATGGCAATGCTGTAGCCAATGAAGTTCTAACTGAGTCTCGGCTATTGCTGTTACCCTCCTGCCATGATCAGAGCTTTATTAGTTCAATACCTCCCTCAAATTGCTTGACTCAATACAGAGGAGAGCAATTAGGTTGACCCATCTCTTATCAATTAACTCTCCTCACTTTCACATAGATGTTTGGTTTCTGCAATTTGTGTATTCTACAAATTCCGTATCAGCAGTACCGCAGTGGCAGGGATGAAGGACAGTCTTCCCTCTGGTTCAGGAGGTAGAATTCCAGAGGGTGACAGGTGGCAATGCTGTAGCCAATGAAGTTTTAACTAAGGCTCAGCTATTGCCATTACCTCGCCATAAGCAGAGCTTATAGCTCAATAACACCCCATCCGTACATTTTCTTCTACAGATAAAGGAGAATATGAAAAGTGCTTCACCCATCTAGCAAAAAAAAAAAAAATGAATATATGTTTTTGGATGGACAGTTCTGAATTGTGATTGACGAGAACGGACGTGATCACATCTCTCTACTAGATAAATGCACTCTATTAGGTTTTACTATTCCACTATCGGAGGTGTTTCGTGATTCCTGCATTGCACCCAGCCTAAATTCCTACTGTCTCCCCCTTAATGTGTATGAGGTCAACGGCCTCGTTGGCTCCACCCGCTACGAGGACCAGTGGTGGATATGTGGTTTCTAGTGAGATAGGCAATTTGTGCTGAGTCAATAAGAACACGACATCACCCCCCCCACACACACACACACACACAACTCTTCAACACATCCTATTGCTAGTAGACTCCCACAGTCTGAAGGATCTTGCTGGCAGGTCCTTGGACCTGCGGGATTTTGCAATTACGAGGACTAGCGCCGTCATCGCCATGAGCGAGAAGGAAGATGAATGACGCTTACATAGAATCGCTCGACAGAGGGCGGGCACTCAGCATTTCCAAAAAAACTTATTTATACTCCGGAGCGAATGACGAGGGCGAAGACACTGCCCATAGGGAAGAGAAGCTGGATTTGGTGGTCTCCGCTCCCACAGACTTTGAAGAGGTTCGTGCGCGCAAGAAGCGAAAACAACAACCACAGAGCCATCCAAGGACAACGGAATGAAGGAAGATGGTCCCATCTCGGACTCCTCTGCTTCTCCCAAACAGAAGGTAGGTACCCCCCGATCATTCTCCGTTAAAAGCGTAGATGGATGTCCATAAGGACCACCATGTCCGATCTGCAAATATCGTATAAAACAGCCAAAAATGTAGACGACGGCATAAAGATTCAGACCGCCACTGTAATGGACTACAGAAGATTAACCAAAGAGTTGGAGTCGAAAGGTGCACAATATCACACCTTCTCCCTCAGCTAGGTGAAAATCCTGAAGGTGGTTCTTCGAGGTGTTTCCGAGGACATAACCTACAGATGAAATCGCCGCTGATCTTCGCTATCAAGATCAGCAGAATTATTAGAGCTGACAAGAACCCTACGCCTCCGGTCTTGGTTGAAATCCATCAAGCCCATAAAAACATTTATGATTTGACATCGATCTGTGGATTTTAGGTCAGTCTTGAACCTCTTAGGAAAAGGGCTTCAACAGGACAGTGCCACATATGCCAGAAATTTGGCCATGCTCATAAACAGTGCAGGGCAGAGTTCAGATGCCTTAAGTGCGGAGAGTCACCCCACCAACACCTGCACCAAGCCGAAAATCACCCCGACTAAATGTGCCAACTGCGGCGGCCCTCACCCAGCCAACTATAAAGGATGTATACAAAACCCCGAAGAACAGACGGTCGGAGACAGCCAAACAGTCTTCCTCCTCTAGTACGCGAATACCAGAGGCTCCTGCACTATATCCAGAGACTCATCTGCTGTAATCAGAGGTCGTTAAGAAAAGAGATCATCAACAGCAGGCAAGAATTTATGTGGATTTGGCTCGTTTCAACAGGACAACACATGATTCAGCCAGCAGCACATACGAACCTGACCGCTGTTATTACTGCCTCTCTCTAGCAGACATGCTACAAGATTTCAGCATGTCTAACCCTTCATTAACCTAAACGAAAAGATTCCTACGTGAACACAATCCATCCTCATAGCACTTATAGATGAATAGAAACAAGCTAATACCAGACTCTCTAGAGAATGTTGCATGGAATGCAAATGGCCTCAGAAACAAAATTTTAGAGCTCCAAGCCTTTACTCAGAGATATCAGCCAGATATTATTCTAATAAGTGAGAACCATCTAAAACCCTCGGACAGCCCTAAAATTAGGAGATATTACCTATACAAAACCGACAGTCTAAATTACAGAAGCGGCGGCACAGCCATCTTTATTAAAAATTACATCAAATATCATTCTATAAATATCCCTCCAACCTCTAACATTGAGGTCACAGGCATGAAGGTTTTCACAAGGTCGGCTGGCAGACTGAAAATCTATCAGCCTGCAACTCACCCTTAAAAACCCCTACTACATTCAGATCTAAATGCTGTCCTGGGCACTAGAGAACAAATCATTATTTTTGAGGATCTAAATTCGAAGCGCCCTGCAGGGAACTGTAGAAACACCAAAAAGAACGGCCAAATACTCTTCAGTTATGCAGACGAAATTCCGCAGTTGTGGCAGGCCCCTCTGAACCAACCCATCATAGTGGCACTATAATGGGTTGGTTCAGAGTTATTTGGCACTGCTGACATCCTGGATACAGCTATCCTGCAAAATATTAAATTCCAGTAAATCATTGAATGAGCTGGCATCTGATCATAACCCAATTTTGCTCCATCTGGGAGAACAACATCTGTCTCCTCCTTCTCACTCATTTATATCTTGGGAGAAATTATCAAAAGTACTCCCAAACTACACTGGCCGATGCCGTAGTCACAAGTTAAATTAATAAATTAACTCAGCTATAAGGGCAGTCACCAAGTGTCCCCAAGCCCGGTCGTCTGCCAGAAGACATTATGAATCTGATCAGAGCAAAAAAAAAAAAAACAAAGCAAGAAAAAGATTCCACAACACCCGCGCGCCACAAGATAATAAAGTTCTTAACAGCCTGAATGGTGAAGTGAGAGATGCGCTGAAAGCTCACAGATAACAACTGTGGAAAGAAATTAGTCTCATGTACTGATCGATCTATCTGGGGACTATTGAGGAATATCAGAAACAAAAGCAGATCCCTTTCCCCCTCTACTTTCTGACCTAGGCCTTGTTTACACAGACGCAAAAAAATGCATAATCACAGCAAAAAATTTAGAAGAGCAGTGCAAGCCTGCATCTGAAAACCTCAACCACTTGCATAAAATTCATAGACTGGTCAGACACTCATTAAGGTGCTGACCAAATCGCACCCACATCACCAGCTGAAATATATGATATCATAAAAAATTTAAATAACAAAAAAGCTCCTGGTCCAGATGGCATCACAAATAAAGTAATCAAGCTGCTGCTCCGAAAAGCTGTCATGGACCTGACCATAATAATAAATGCTATCTTAAGGTTTCACTATTTTTCCTCCCATATGGAAACTGGCTGATGCAATCCCAGTACATAAGCAAGGCAAGGACCCACACCTGCCTCAAAATTATCGTCCCATCATTCTCATCTCCAACTTGGGTAAAATTGCAGAGAAAGCCATCCCCTCCAGACTTCAAGCTCCAGTAAATTAACTAAACATCTTTCCAAAAGAACAATTTGGTTTTCGTCAATTCCATAGTACTACTCATCAAATCCTCAGAATAGTTGAATACATCACCACCAACTACAGCTGGCATCAATATACTGGAGCTTTTTTTTATTTATCCAAAACATTTGACAAAATATGACCACTTTGGAGGATTGCTACACAAACATATTTCAGCCGGCATCTCATTGAAAACGGTACACCTAATTAGATCATATATGATAGACGCATGCAAGTCAAGATAAATGGTACAATCTCAGCCCAGCTCCATATCTTGGCCGGTTCCGCAGGGATTCTTACTGGATCCTTACTTTAATTTGTATGTAAATGATATTTGGAGAGGTCTGAATGGTGATCTGCATTTGTTTGCAGATGATGCAAAGTTGCGAAGAGCTATTAGGAGTAGAGCGGATGCTGTACCTTTGCGATAGGGCTTGAATACACTGGCTGAATTGGTAAATGAGTGGGGATTTCAATTCAATGTTGCAAAGTGTAAGGTTTGAAATTTGGGAAGCAGAGATGGGATGTAGAGTACACAATCGGTGGGAATATCTTGGAAGTGATAGATCAGATGAGAGATCTGGGAGTGATGTAGACAAGGACCTAAAATTTCGGGGACATGTTACTAAAATTGTGAGGACAACACAGTGAATAATGGGAATTATGGGGAGGGCACTGACTTGTAGAAATAAGGATGTTATGATTCCTTTGTATAAGGCTTTGATCAGGCCACATATGGATTACTGTGCACAAGTTTGGTCACCTAGTTTTCAAAAAGATGAAGATGTGTTGAGCGTGAAGACAGATTGAGAAAATGCAATTTGCAGAAATTGGTGGATAAAAGGAGGAGGTGGGATATGATCGAAACATATAAGCTGTTAAGAGGTTATTACCAGATTAATGTAGAGGAGGTTTTGCGCAGAATGGGTGTCATTCCAGGAAGCTGTATAAGGAGGGAGTGAGAAGTAGGATTTTTGCATGTAGAGTGGGTGAGTGATTGGGATGCATTGCCCGAGAGTGTGGTGAGCGCAGAGACAGTGAATATATTTAAGGCGCGGTATGATAAAGTGTGTGTGTGTGTGTATAACAGTGGACCTCACCCTTCTGTAAAAATAAACCACTTTCTCTCCATTTTTTTACGCAGAGTGAACAGCGATAAATAAAGATAATCGAATGGTGTTCTCATTTTAATCAAGAGAGTTTGAATGAACATATTTTAATTACATTAATTAAAATTTTGTATTAATCATACATCTGTCATTGTAGTACTAAATATAACTTTTGTAGGTATACCAATTAACGAATTGACTCTGGCTATTAACAAACGTATCATATATATATAGCTGAATAGCTGAAGGCCGGAATAACCACGTTGAAATTTGAAAATACCAACAGATCAACGCAAGCTCTAAAGGCTACATTATTAACACGTAGAAAAATTACTTCGCTATACTTCTTTCTAATAAACGTAAAACTAAATAATGCAGTACAACATTACATTTACATTTATACCATTGTTAGGTAATTTTAATATAATATAATTGTCATTATATTTAAGAGGTGTGAAGATAGCATTCAAATTTTGCTTTGTAAAATTTAGTATAAATCATTAATTTGAAAATAATATTAATAAATAATTAACTAAACAGAATATAATATAAAATATTTAACGGTATAAGGAATAATAATAATACTAATAATGAATTATAATAACAACATTTGTAATAAAAATAAGAATTTAATAGAGAAGGGGATCATAATAATAACGGCAATGCAGCTTAGAGCATTCCCTGACATTCTTAAAACTTTCTTAAAGTTAGACCACCAGAATAAAATAAACAATAAAATAATAATTTATTTCATCGCATTATTAATCCATTTCCAGACGCAAACAGATTGAAACTTCGACTTTCCAAAGTTTCGTTATTACTTTTCTCCTTATTTAAAATTCAATTAAGGAATGTTTATACCATCCAGGGGGGAAAATATTCCCGCATTTTTTTAGTGAGAATTGCACTCACAAAAGGTTGTAGATTTAACGTGCATCAGTGCCGTGGATGGGCTAAGGAATGGATAATCCTAAATTCTGCTCTACATAAAAATCGGAACTTTTAATCAGATGAGATATCCAATAAGCATGGCGGTGTCCTCCTACATAGAGTGATGGAAATCATGTATTCACTTAAACATCCCTGAACCTAGTGGGTTCGAACCCTGTTTGAATCTCACTTATTGCATTTATTTAATTGAATATAATATTTAATCTTAGTGAATTCCCTTACGAGGTGAATGAACAGCATCGCCTGACACTTGAGGACCAGTTAAGTTGTCCAATAGCCCTATTGTCTCTGCTGACCAATGAATTTTATGAAGTACTAATAAACTATACCACCATGATATTATGGTGTATCAAACCGCGATATTATTTTATCGCAACCTTAATTTCTTTCTTTATCTTTCCTTTTTCTGCTTATTTTTCTTTCTGTTTGCTTCTCTCCTCCTCCTCCTCCTCCTCTATTTCTGTGTTTGAACTACCGGTTGTTAATGATTTCCGGCTTATTATTATTATTGGTGACAAAAGCTATCAATTCTCACTTATTCCAAAGATATTCTAGGTCATTTTCAACTTTTTAATGTAAAAAAAACAACAACGGAGCACTCAAAGAATAAAACTATCAGTCATTGAGCCATACACTAACTAATAGTATTGTAAAAACAACGGAATATCCATAAGGTACACTTATTTTTTACGTCGACCCCACAAATGAAAGGTCACAAGACCTATAACAATACAGTGCCATGTGTGGGCAAGTAATTAAGGAGTAAAATATAGCCTGTTGTGTGTTTCTTAAAGAGTGGGAGGTTGTACTCAGTGGGAAAAACAGTATTGGAAAGATTGTTTCAAAGAATAGAAGCGCATGGAATGAAGGAAGCTGATGTGAAGTTACTTCAGTGTGTTCGAAGCTAGACAGTGTATGGGTGTTGGTTAGTGGTTGCTCTAGTTCTTCTGTGGTTAAAAGAAAGTGGAAGAATAGTAGCAGCAAATTCAGATGCCCATTAAAGGCACAGTGCTGAAACAGAGCACATATGATATAATGGCTGAGGGAGTCTGTGAGGGAAGGGTCATCTATTAAACGGATTGCCCTCTTCTGAATATGATCAAGAACTCTTAGAGCGATCTTGGGTGCTCCACCCCCAACACTAACTAAGGAAAACAACACTAAGATTTTTAGACTAAGGAAACAATGCGAGTAATATATTCATGCCAGGATAAACTGGATTTGACAGTAAACCCAAGAAAAGAAATCTGATCTTGAAAGGATACAGGAATGTTATTAAAAATGGAGGGGATGAGATAGGATTTTTCTTGTCGGTAATAAGTCAGGCTTGAGTTTATTTGGCATTGAAATTTATTCAGTTGTCTTCACCCCATTCGTGGATGTTGAGGAGGTCAATGTTCGAGTCACTGGTTATGGAAGATCTTGAGGAGTCTAACATTTAGGTACTGCAGGGTTTATCGAATGATGAAGAGGAATCAGTCATCGATTTGAAGTCAGAGAAAGGAGGAAATTGATGTAAAGGATGAAGAGTGTGGGAAAAAGCACAGAACCCTGAAGCACTCCAGCACTGATGGGGAAATCTGATGAGAGGAAGCCATCCACCATGACAACAATGAACGACAGTGAGGAAGCTGGCAACTCAATCACAGAGTGTAAAAGGGAGGCCATAAGTAGGCAGTTGGTTCAGGAGGCCTCGGAGTCAAATGCCTTCGAGAGCGATTACATGAGCTTCTCCAGATCTTTCCATGGCCTGAGTCCAGAGGTAGGTGAGATTAGATAAGAGGTGGGCTGTAGAACGAGAATGGCGGAATTCATATTGGTGATCACTAACTGATGAGTCTCCAGTTAATGAAGAAGCTTGTTGATGAAAACCTTCTCCATTACTTTTGAAAGTGTTGGTGAGAGAGCAGTGGGTCGATAGTTTACGGCTCACTTTTGTCTCCCTTTTTGGGTACAGGCTAAAAGTGGGCTTGTTTCTATGCTGTTGGGTAGATGCCAGTAAAACACGAAAGTTTATATATACGATACAGGATGGGTGTCAATCTGGAGCACAAGATTTGAGCACAATCGAAGGAATACCATCTGGACCAGGAGCCTTATTAGTATCAAGATTAATAAGAGGTTTTTCTGATGTCCTTTTGGCGAAAGTTCAGAGGAGGCATGCAGTGGAAAGTTTATGGAAGTACGGGAGGTGATTTGATTGGGTCATCCTGGCAGGAGTTGGAGGAAAACCCTTATGCCAAGAGGTCCGTCCTTTCCTTGGGTGAGGTTACCATAGTGCCATCAGGATGTAAGAGAGATGTAAGACAACATGGCAGATCAGAAGTTACGTCCAACAGTTTAGCAAATGTGAACTGACGTGTTTAGGACACGACATAGACAAATAATTGTCTATAAAAAATTTATAACTATTTGCCAATGTTTACAATGGGAAACAGTGTTGACCATCTACTAAATATCCCGTTTTCTGCCAGAGATTTCAAGGATTATATGATTGATTATAGTCAAAGGAGGTTGGAACTTGTGTATAAATAAGTAAAACGAGTTATTGCAGCCTTTTTTTGGTTCAATCCCGAAAATTAATAATTTCCCCAAGTGATTATTTTTTCCCGATTTCTGTGCGTATTATATGACTATATTTAAAAATCGTATTAAAATTATCCGTGTCTCACTCTAATATTTGCTCATGATAATCTAATCTCACAACGAAGCTAAACCCTTTGTGTTTCTCACAAAACGGTGCGCGTGAAGCAGAGCTATTGATCATTTGACCTTTATGCTTTCCATATATTTTCTATGTATTTTTAACGCATCATAATGTACACACGGTTAGCCTAGTGGCTGTGCGCTTCGCAACCATATGCCTGGGGAAGGAGTGTGCTAGGTTCGATTCCCGTCGGTGACGTGAGGAGCTGAAGGATCTTCCTCAGCCATAGCCAAGTTAGCCGGGCGTGGACAGTAGGGATTTTTCCTCCCAGTTTATTTTGGGGTTTTTCATCCCACAAAGCAGGCAAACCGGCCTTGAGAACTCAACATTACGGACATAGGATACACCGGGGAGTAGAGCGCCCACCTTATCCTGCGAACGGTTTGAGGTCCGATGATTAACTAACCCTCGACACCGCAAGGTAAAAGAGGGGAAAAGGAAGATGAGACGAAATTAACTGATAATGAGTATTCGAAGTCATCCTACAGTTAACTGAATTGAACCAATTAAGATGAGCGCTGATGCTCTACGCACTCTTAATTCATGCAGCAATAAAAATGCAATCATACAGTTAAATTGTCGTGAATTTTGTAGCGCGGGTTGCATAAGCCACACGACAGCACACCGAACCTAAATGGGCACGCGTGCACATGTATGATGTGTCTGTATGATGCATTTTTATCAACATGTGAAAGTTTTAAGAGCGCATAACACATCAGCGCTCATCTTAATTGGTCAAATGTAATTAACTGTAGGATGACTTCGAATACTTTAATTTATCACTTAATTATAACCAAATCTGCGGAGAGTCGAGGACAACGTGTTTGCTTTAAAATACTGTATACAGTAGCCCCCCCCTCATCCGCTGGTTCGCCATTCTCGGTCAACCTCGGTACGAAAATACTAAATGGAAAATTCTAGAAAAACAATTTATAATTACATCGGCAAAGTGGATATTAGATCCGACATTATTTCAAAGCCGAATGTTTGTAGAAACTATGAAAGTTTCGCAAGTTGACCTGAGAGCTTACGAGCATATAACCATCGGCATCCCCAAAGTTGCCTTAGCTACTTAATTCAAATAGGTAGTGCAACTCAGGGGGTAGAATGATAGCTGATTGTATTCTCGTAAGCTCTCATGTAACTTACGAAACGTTCATAATCTCTACAAACATTCGACTTTGAAATAATGTCGGATCTAATATCCACTTTGCCGATGTAATTTCATATCGCCGAAATGAACCCGTATGGCTCTTTCTTTTAGTAATAGACAATTCGGCTGACCCCAGAGGTAGTACAATATCAGGGCAACTCGTTGCAAAGGTGGAGAAAGCAACATGTATGATGTGGTTGCTAATATCCCATTCACATTGAGTAACTTACGGTATGTCGTATAAGATTTCTATTTAATTATTAGTTATTGCTGTTAATTTCTTACTGTGCCTAATTTATAAATTAAACTTTATCATATATATCATATATACTATGATAAAGTTTAATGGTTCGGTAAATATCCACGGGGTGTCTTGGAACGTATCCCCCGTGGATAAGGGGGCGGGGCTACTGTATTAGAAAGCAATAATGAAGGGGAATGCCATATTTGGTTGGTATATTTGAATTACTCAAAGGTGTACTCGTGAAATTTGGAAGAGGAGAACGAAGCTTACCTCCTTTGACTACAATAATGTTTCCCATTGTAAATATGGGCAAAAAAAGGTTATAAATGTATCGAGAAATATATATTAAAAACTTGTCTATATTATATATAAAAACTTGTCTACCACGTCAGTTCACATTTCACTCACGCAAAACAGATGAAACTCAGAAAACGAAAACAGCAACTCATGACAAATGCAACGTTCAATTCGATTGGTTGACACAATATAACCAATCATAGCTTCTAGGTGTTATTGTTTAGGTGCTCTGCGGACATACTATTGTATCAACAGTATGTCCACAAAACTTACGACTGTTGAAAACTACTAGAACGCTAATAATTTGACCCGCTGCGCCATCTGTACATCTTTTCAAAGGGCTCAAAGGTGTATGTATTTTGAACGCTCACCTGGGCTATTATGTGATGCAATCTTTACGCGTCAAAAAATGTCTTCATTAAGTATTAGCATAGCGTGTTTAATTTAAGGAATCACGCTGTCTGGAAACAATCAGGGGAGTCTTGAAAGGGAATAAATTCAAAAATATAATATCGGTGATATATACAGTATATATATATATATATATATGGAGTAAAACCAGGTTTAAAAATAGCTTGGCATCTTTAACACACACACACACACACACACACACATATATATATACATATATATGTTTCCTAGATGTTAAACTCACCAAGACGCCTGAATCAATAAAAGTCTCTATATTTAGAAAGCCAACACACACGGACAGATATTTGCATGCCTCCTCACATCACCATCCAGCGCAAAACTTGGGTATTATATCAACTCTTGCGAATCGTGCAAGATCTGTACTGTCAGATGCAGAAGAACTAAAAAAAGAACTATAACATCTTAAATGGACCTTTAAAAGCAATGGCTACTCTTTAAAAGGTATCAACAAACAATTATCCCACCGTCAACGTAGCAACGTAGAGACACAGGATGACTCCAAAGGTTATATCTCCTTGCCATATATCAGCACACTATCCAAAAAACTGAGTAGAATCTTAAAAAAATTAAACATACAAACGTGCTTCTCGACTCTTCCAAAAATAAGATCAAGTTTCAGCAACCACAAACAATCTCACAACCTTCTACAATTCCCAGGTGTATACAAAGTCACATGTGAGTGCGGAAAAACTTACTATGGCCAAACGGAGAAATCTATCCTCCTACGTCTCGAGGAACGCCAGAGAGACTTACTTACAATAGAACCAGAGCTACTGCCCTATCAGGCCATGTCCTGCTTTCAATAAACACGAACAACGAAAGCCGCCAATATGAAGTAAATTGGACAACGACTTCAAACCTACACATTTGCCACGATGAGGCAGAACGCCGCATTGTCGAGTCACAAGAAATCACCTTGGACCCTCTTCATATGAACGATAATCTCAGCTATAATTTGCCTGATCTTTCAGCTCTACTATCAGATACTGGAGATCTGATAGTAGAGCTGAAAGAGTATTATACTATCAGATACTGGAGATGGCGTGGTTCCACATACGCACAAGTGTACAACAATAGAACTTTAACACGGACTATAGCTCAAGTTCATAATAACTGTAATTTATAGTCGAATATTATAGCTGTATAATTGTATAGCTTTAGAGTGTCTCAATGTTTTTTTCAGTGTCTTTTAATAGCTTTCTATGTTCTTAATGCCTGATGAAGTCAATCTCGACGAAACATGTTGCGTTTTCAAATAAATCTCAATTTGTTATAATTCTCGGAATTTTAGTTAGAATTAAGGATACCAAGTAATTTTATATTATAAACTTGGTTTTTTTACTCCTTCGCCCAAGTAAGCAAAACAGTTAAGTTTGCGCCTGAACGTAGTTCAAGTCTAAAGGTAGTGCAACTCGTTGTAACGGTGGGTAAAGCTCTGATCACTATTCTTAGTATTTCCCATAATGTAAAACACATCTCACTAAGAGATGTATACTGTTATACATTATAGGTGGGGGGGTCCACTACCCAGACCTGTTTCAACCTTTTTTGAGGTCTCCTCAGTGAGTAGCTATATATATATATATATATATATATATATATATTTATATTACTGACTAGAACCCGAGAAAGTATAGCAAAAAAGCTTTAATGAATCACTAGTTTCATCGGTGTCCAGACTTCTTCAGGTGAGTAAGGAATAACACAAAACTTATAAAACTAACAAGGTAAAAAACATGGACTTTTCAGCTTAATAAAAAGAAGAAGAATAACAACAGTGATATTTGAATTGGTGACCGCGTGCTATTGTTAGCGCGAGATGAATGTGAGTGACAGCTGATTTTAGAGCGCCAGTACTGGATTACTATGCTATGGGAATCAGGCAAACTGTAGCTCAGATTGTTCATGTGTAAACGGTCCAGAACTATTTCTTTGGATTCTACAATTCGTCTTTCAAATTCATCATTGCATATATATATATATATATATATATATATATATATATATATATATATATATATATATATATATATATATATATATATATATACAAATATATATATATATATATACAAATATACAAACTGTAGCTCAGATTGTTCATGTGTAAACGGTCCAGAACTATTTCTTTGGATTCTACAATTCGTCTTTCAAATTCATCATTGCATATATATATATATATATATATATATATAGATATATATATAGATATAGAGTTCACGGAGAAAAGAACATAACTAGAAATGGCGCTCAGCTGAAAACAAAAAACAGGAGACTACGCTACAGCATTACCCCAAAAACCTACTTTGACACCCTATTTTAAGTTAATATATACTAGTCATATTAATAAATAAAAGGTGTATTCTTGCATTTTTGCATTTTAGATTTTTATTAAATATTTTTAAAAATGTTAAGTTTGAAAATAATTTCGAATAATGAATACTTTTTTGTTTTAAATTGATTATTAAAATTATTGGAAATATTTTTATTTAGAGTAAAATAATATGACTATACTAATTTTGAGAAGTATAAAAGAGATGCAACTTGCATGAAAGTGTCATGGACAGGGCTAACGTTACAAAAACTAGAGTTTATTTGAAGAACATGGAATATATGTCGCACCAAATAAGCAAGTACAATTTATTGAACCCAGCATACGATAAAGCAATTAGTGCCAAAGGGATTAAAATATTGTTAATTCGCACTCTTCTAATAAAATTGCCAGACGGTGTGCATACAGATGAATTAAAAGGAGATGTTCACATATTCATTTATTATACCTTTCTTTAATTCTGTTTAAGTAATTAAATACAAACAGTTACATTTAGAATGCAAAATTATCTCTTGCTAAATCTTCCAGAAATAGAGCACACGTGGCAATTTTTATACTTTAATAGATTGCATTAAGTTAGATTATCTCTGGAGATCTGGAACAAGTATGTTGTGAAAGAGCCAACTAATTGCACATTTTTAAAAATAACGAGCAAACGACCAAGGAGATTGCTGTGATGACGTAACCTTTTTATGTGTAATGAATGCGATTAGGTGAGGTTGGCATTCGGAAGAAAACAATGAAGTTAATGAATGCCCTTTACATTTCAACAATTCATTTGATCCTCACCTCGCGTGGGTGGCGTGACCATCTGTTTTAATCCTCCGTGGCAAGACAACGGTAAGGATTACCTGCGCTCTAGATAAGGTATTCATTCCTCTAATGAAGTTTTCTCGGCTCCGAGTTTGTGTCTCGTGTCAGATACATAATTAAGCATTATTAATTAGATGACACAGGGATCGGAGAATGCAAACATCTACAGCTGTTTCTATTGACAGAAATTAATAGTGCAGTGGTTGCATCGAAAAGAACTTTTAGTGGTGGATAAATGTAACGAAAGAAATGACATTTACCAAAAGAAGACAGAAAACTAATGGATATTAAAATCACTGTCAATTAAGTTATAAATAATGTAAAATAATTTATAAAGGAGCCGGCAGAATGAATAGAGTATTTGCTTGACATGCTATGGGCTGGAATCCCGTTAAGCAGGAAATGGGTTTCACAGCCCGGGTTGTAAAATCTTGCTTATTGAAGACGTGAAGTGATTTGAGACAGTTCCGCATGGTCTCTGGAACATAGCTCATGGATTTTTAATTCTTAGTTCACCTAGACACTAGTTATTTTAAAACTAAATCACATTATTGTAGAGTTAATTTTTTACGTTTTTAAATTTAAGTTTTAAAATATAAATTTTAAGTTCTAAATTTTACATTTTTAATGTAAAATTTAGAACTTAATAATGCCAGCATAAAACATTTTAAGCTTTAAGTTTTACATTTATGAGCCTGTGTAGCTCAGTGGATGTGGGGTTTGCACACCATGGCGCTTGACAGCACGAAGGAAGACTTCTTGGTTTCGAATCAAGTTGGCAACTGGAAGAAATTTTTCTAAGCTTTTTTCTACCGGTCCCCGAGTTAGTCGATCTCTGGCACGGGCAAGTGGATTTTTTCTCACTCAAACTCGGGTTTTTCGTCCTGTAAACTCAAGAAAATTGACCGTAGAAAACCCACATTATTTCAGACATTAAATTCGAGTGTTAGGGTTAGGGACCACGAGATGGCAGCACTTGTTGAGCCGTCTCTCTTCACTGCGTGCCGCTTAATTAGTGATAGCCTTGGGCCAGCTATCTCTGATTGGGTACCAGTAGAGATTGAACTGCCCACTCAGTCTCCAAAAGTTAGTAGGGCTAAAACGGCCTCGCCTACTCCCTATACGGGAATAAAAGACGTTAGCTGATTTTTTTTGTTTTACATTTTAATCTTTAATTTTTAAATGTTTACATTTCATTTTTTGATTTTTTTAATTTTAATTGTTTAATTTTTCAGTTTAAATCTTTAAATTTTATAATTTTAAATTTAAGCTTTTTATTTTATTTCTTACATTTTTTTTTTTTAATTTAATTAGTTGACCTGTGGAGCAAAGACAAGTAATGTTTTTTTTCATCCAGATAAAAGTAAGTTTGAATTCTGTAAACTTGGCGAAATATCATAAAACATATACGAATACATCTAAGTGAATACTAAAGTATTATGAACGTTCTACTTTTTATTCATCACACTTCAAACATTCTCAACTGAGTCTTCGAAAAAAATAAAGAGAATGAAAATTGCCGAATTACTACACAGGAAAATTCATTAAATATGCTGTTCTTTAGGATCAAGAAAAGAACGATCCGGAAGTTAGTTTATTGCCTCATTTCAATCAATGCAATAATGAAATTGTGTTGAATTCTCTGTTAAGTCGATATAATTAGAAGTGCGGCATTTCAACGTATTGTTCTGTGTATGCGTAGGTTTCTCCTCAACTTAATTGTCAGTGGAGTAGCAATTCTATTTTACTACCTTCACTTGAAAAGTCCTGATAAGGTTATAGACGGGATACGTGTCATAGACGGAATTCGAATCCGGGTGTTTCCAAACAAATGACTCAGTCGAAACCAACCGAGCTTGAAAGCTGAACGATAATGTGGTCTGTAGACTGCCGGAACTTCACGGTTTATTGGTTAACATCTTCAACTATTGTCCTCTTCGAAGGGTGATTTCACTTGTATCATTTCATAGGTGAAAAATAGTATCCTCTTTATAGTTTTGGTCTGTTAGAATACTAGTGAGCTATTTCAATGACCTCAGTAAATTTAAAAGACTTAGCCTCTATTCGTATTTCTTTCCGTAGTTCTGGTTATGTTGATTTTCACTATTACATTATTGTTTACAAATTAGTTTCTTTGGTACGTCTACGTGTAACGCAAATATTTTGGAAAGGGATCACTAGAGGGCTATCGTCGTTTTGCATGTGACTACTAGCGCCAGTTGTGAGTAGTGAAAAGAAACGTGACTAGCCGAATGAGATGTCCTCGATCATGATAGAATCCTTCTCTAGGAGACCGAAAATGTAGATTGTTGAAAACCATTCTTATGAATTCAAACTAAAAACAAAGAGATCACTTGGAACTGAGCAATTCGTCCTTTCAGAAACATGTGAAATGTTAAAAATTGGACTAACTAACTTTTTTGTTTGTTTTTCTTGTTTTCACTTTTTGTTTGCTTCTTAAAATGAAAATCAAAAGTTGAAATGATATTTTTGTTTTAATGACGTAGAAGGTATTTAAAAAGTACGTACTTTTTTCGGACAGGAAAAGATCGACAGACTCACTGAATGAAAACGGAGTATTTCAAAAGGAATGAACAATATGAATATTTGTAAATGCACTTAAATTTCCAAAACTTTTGAATCAAAACTGGTATTTATTTTCAATAGAAAAAAAAGAGTATGAGGAGAAACGTCTGTCTGCGGTGATCCAAAAGTCAAAGATTTATTTCTGTTGAAGAAAAGTATTACAATTTTCAGTATCAAATGAGTGTATTCGTCGTAGTAGGGCAATAAATCTCCTCAACCTGTAACCTCAACGAGTCTACAAATAGATGTTTGGAAAACGCAGCATATGTCTCAAATTAATAAGATAGCTGTTTCTAGATGTTTACTGAAGAAGTAGAGATAGATGTTTTAAATTACTTCTAGATGTTTCCTGTGGTTCTAATGATTCGTGATGTTTCTGGCGATAGGTATTTCAGGAACAGTGAATAATTGAGGATGTTTCTAGAATGTTAGAGCTTCAAGATATTCTGGAGATATTTCAAGAATTAAACATCGTAGAATATTCTAAAATGCTCAAAAGTTTTGTAGCATTCTAAAAACTGGTTTAAGGCCCTTTGTGTTTATAAATTCAGAATGGGCCTATGTTGAGGAGATTTGTATCTAAACATTGCAAGGGCAATCCTATTTTTTGACAGAAGCTATATTCTAATAATAATAAACTCGTTTTTAAATTTAGTGTGCACATAGTGTAGTTTAGATTTATATTTAACACTCCCCTAATATATCTGAATGGTACGATATTTCTTTAAAATCCTGTTTGAGTTCGGTTGTTTGTTTTGTTTTGTTTTGTTTTAAAAAAAAAAAAACAGTTCTACTAAAATAAATCCAAACTAAAATTTTACCTCGAGGACACTATTTTCAAGAGAGATGCTCTTTCCGCTTCAGTAGGTCGTGTATTAGGTGTTATTTTTAGCGTATTTCCACTCAATTTATTCTTATCTCCACCTTGGCCACCGTTCGCTACTTTGACTGTTTTCTCCAAAAAGCGGCTATTTAAAAGAACTCGATCTTTAGCCACCATATGTCACAAAGTCCGTATTCACTAGCACTACCTAATCGATTGTATGTTTTTCGTCTTCGTCTTCCGGATGACAGAACCACTTCAATAGCAAACTACAGACACAACTGGTACTGCACTGTGACGGTTAGCTTTTAAGATATACAAGCGACGTCACCTTGTCTGTTTTCGCTTAGCCTTGGGCTTCAGAAAACATGACACTGCTTGAGTATATTTCGACATATGCAGCAGATCCAATAACAAAAACAACATTCAGTAACGTTCACTAGATGGCGAAAGTGTATTGGATTGATGGTAATGGTTATAAAAAAAATAAAAATAAAATAAAAAATAAAAATAAAATAAAAAAACACCTAAGACTATAAAAACGATGTTATTCGTCTCCAGTATCCAGTATTAGTTACAAATTTTGTATTTGATTTGGAAGGAAATATTGCTTAAAGGGAAGTGTTTTGAAAGTAATTCATTGCATTGGATAAACAATAATTTGTACTGATATTATAAAATAATTTCGCAAAAGTTTTGATTGACACTTTTATGAACTTCTGCTTGTTGTAAAGCAAACCGAATGGGATATTATTTTTCCTAGGAAAAATGTAAGAATGAAATCAACATGCAACTGATGAAACTGATGAATGATGGATCAAGGCGAAACAAGCGATAGATAAAGACATTTTCGCCACGATTTGATTCGTACCTCTCGACGACGAAATCGTGTATTAAAGGGTTTGAAGGTTCGGTTAATTTATGAGAACTAAACTCAATTTAGTATTATCGAATATTTAGAAAGAGATTAGCGGATTAATGGACCTGAACTGTGGCTGTGTGATACAATTCAAAAGATTGTCTGTCCTGTCCTGTTAAGTGTCATCTCCATCCAGGAGGTTGACTATTATGGATATCCACAATGTACAGTATAATGATAAGATTAATGAGGCTTTAATCTCTTCCATCTCGCAGAGAGAGTATCCTATGTTTGTAGAACTGTGTGTTCACGGGCCCACTTTGCCTGGTTTCAGGGAAGAAGAGCCCCGTTTCTAGGGAAAAAACTTTTTCAGAAATTTGAATTCTCTCATCGCAAATGCCATTGCATTTCTTATCCACAATTCGAAATTGTAAATAAATCATCCTTTTAATGATTCTATTTAAAAGAGAGAATAAAGTAAAATCTTTAAAATATACATCAACCTATTTTTAATTATTTTAATATATATTTAAAATGGAGAGTCACATTTTCTCTTTACTTCAAAGATTCGCATCGTTTTAGATAATCCCATATTTGCCTTGACATTTATTCTGAACAACCTAAGCTAGCCATAATAAAAATTTTAAAATCTACAGTTACTCCGCTTTTTTGTGTCATCTTTGTGTCTTTCTAACAGGATAAAATGGTAAGTCGTGCTCAATTTAGCATTCTAAGCCACTCCTAAAAATAATCTCTCTCTTATAAGTTAAGGGGATAAAAATCCCTTATTGTTTTTCAGCCAGTAAGCGAAACTAAGATCGAAAACTACGATCTGTAACGAAAACTACATCTCTTAAGAGCTGTGTGTTTTACATTATGAGAAAATATCAAGAGCAGTGAGGGATCTTGCTCCACCTTTGCAACGAGTTGCCGTGGTGTGGCACTACCAAGTGGTCACTTACGCTTGGATACGCTGACAGTTCGTCGGCATGAAACGTTACAGATCGTAGTTTTCGATCTTAGTTTCGCTTACTGGCTGAAAAACAATAAGGGATTTTTATCCCCTTAACTTATATCAACCTCGCCAGAAAAAAATAGCCGTTTGGCTTTTCATCTTAGTTAATCTCTCTCTTAGTTAGAAAATTTAGAATTCACATACAAAATTATAGATTAAATTAAGTTATTAAAATTAATTATATTAATTAAATATAATATTTTGCTATAAAATATATATGCATCTATAAAATTCTCTACCAAAAACTTCTTAGTTATGCCAAATTAAAAGTTTTAATCTCTGTAAATTGGTATTTAATTATGCACCTACCAAGAATTTACTTGTGATATATTTAACTGTCTGGAAGGCTGTGTGAGTGAATGATAGTAAATGAAGGAATCATTCGTCCGTGAGATGCGGTCGATTGGTTCATTAATGCCCTGGGGGGTGATGGATAGCAACGCAAAGCTGTACCAATGAAGTTTAACTGAGGTTCGGCTGTTGCTGCTACCCCTTTGGGCGAGGAGTTTTTGAGTCCGCTCTCTTAAGGTTTTTACCTTAAGGGAGCACTTTGAGTCTCCGGGGAAAGTGTTCTCCGGCACGGCCCGCTGAGGGGTTTTGTCGGTGAATTATTTTCCTCGGAATTTGAGCGGTTCTGCTCGGTAATCGAGTTTCACTGAGTAGAACCAACGCTGAGATTTGGACGGTCTTTCGCCCACGAATGAGTGGCCTAGAGATCGTCCATATTTTTGAGATAGAACCTTTACTTACATAGTCGATTGGTTCATTAATGCCCTTGGGGGTGATGGATAGCAACGCAAAGCTGTACCAATGAAGTTTAACTGAGGTTCGGCTGTTGCTCTTATCCCCTTGGGCGACGAGTTTTTGAGTTCGCTCTCTTGGGGTTTTTGCCTTAAGGGAGCACTTTGAGTCTCCGGGGAAGGTGTTCTCCGGCACGGCCCGCTGAGGGGCTTTGTCGGTGAATTATTTTCCTCGGAATTTGAGCGGTTCTGCTCGGTAATCGAGTTTCACTGAGTAGAACCAACGCGGAGATTTGGACGGTCTTTCGCCCACGAATGAGTGGCCTAGAGATCGTCCGATATTTTTGAGCTATCACCTTTACTTACACATTACGGTCGATTGATTTTTATATATATATATATATATATATATATATATATATATATATATATATATATATATATATATATATATATATATATATATATATATATATATATATAGGGTATATATATATATATATATATATATATATAGGGTATATATATATATATATATATATATATAGGGTATATATAGGGTAACGGATGGCAATGCTGAACCAATGAAGTTTAACTGAGGTTCGGCTGTTGATGTTATCCTGGGTAAATGAGTTCGCTCTCTTAGGTTTTGCCCTAAGGGAGCACTTTGAGTTAACGGGGAAAGTGTTCTCCGTCGCGGCCCGCTGAGGGGTACGTGCCGGTGAATTAAATTAAATTAAATTATTTTCTTCGGAATGAGCGGTTCTACTCGGTACTCGAGTTTCACTGAGTAGAACCAACGCTGAGATTTGGACGGTCTTTCGCCCACGAATGAGTGGCCTAGAGATCGTCCGATATTTTTGAGATATCACCTTTACTTACACATACGGTCGATTGATTTTATATGAGATGCCCATATAGGGTAACGGATGGCAATGCTGAACCAATGAAGTTTAACTGAGGTTCGGCTGTTGCTGTTATCCTGGGTAAATGAGTTCGCTCTCTTAGGTTTTGCCCTAAGGGAGCACTTTGAGTCTCCGGGGTAAGTGTTCTCCGGCACGGCCCGCTGAGGGGTACTTGCCGGTGAATTATTTTCCTCGGAATATGAGCGGTGCTGCTCAGTGGTCGGGGAGCCCGTCACTGAGTGGAACCAACGCTGAGATTAGGACGGTCTTTCGCCCACTATGGAGTGGCCTAGAGATCGTCCGTATTTTTGAGATTTCACCTTTACTTACATAGTCGGTCGATTGATTCATTAATGCCCTTGGGGGTGATGGATAGCAACGCAAAGCTGTACCAATGAAGTTTAACTGAGGTTCGGCTGTTGCTGTTACCCACTTGGGCGATGAGTTTTTCAGTTCGCTCTCTTAAGGTTTTTGCCTTAAGGGAGCACTTTGAGTCTCCGGGGAAGGTGTTCTCCGGCACGGCCCGCTGAGGGGCTTTGTCGGTGAATTATATTTTCCTCGGAATTTGAGCGGTTCTGCTCGGTAATCGAGTTTCACTGAGTAGAACCAACGCTGAGATTTGGACGGTCTTTCGCCCACGAATGAGTGGCCTAGAGATCGTCCGATATTTTTGAGATTGAACCTTTACTTACATAGTCGATTGATTCATTCAATCCAATACCCTTGGAGGGTAATAGATGGCAATGCTGTAGCCAATGAAGTTCTGAGGCTCTGCTATTGCTGTTACCCTCTTGCCATGATCAGAGCTTTATAGCTCAACAACACCTTATCCTTACACTGTCCTCTACAGACAACGGGGAATATAGCTCAACAACACCTTATCCTTACACTGTCCTCTACAGACAACGGGGAATATGAAAAGCAATATTGCTTCGCCCCTTTAAACCAGTCCTTATAAGGATAAGGAGTGAATGATCTTCCTGCAGTCTTCAGCAGGGAAGTTCTTCTTCGATCATGGTAACTCCCACGGACGAAAGCGAAGCTACCACTCCCAATATTGGGAGCCAATTCAGATACAGTAGAAGAAGCTGTAGTAGAGGTGGAGACGAACACCAAATCTTCCAAACGGCCATTAAGTCCGCAGGAAGAAGAGCTGACAAATCTCAAAACAGCAAAAGTATCTGAAACCGAACACCCAGAAGTCCCTCATGCAAAAGCAGGGGAGACTCTAAAACATCTCCTTAGAGGTATGCCCGGGGTGGCAGAAAAGTTTAAAGAGGCAATAGATAAAGTAGGAGAACCTGAACTCCTCCTCACAGGGAAATATGGACCCGACATCGTCAGTGCAAAATGGGGTGACCTCTTCGTTGATGACATCAGCAAAATCACCCCTGAGCAAGTAGAGGTAGCCCTGGATATAGACGAGGAGGCAGCTTCGGCGTTCTACATTGCTCTCTGCAAACTAGACATGGCCAAGGGAAGTGAGGTGGCCAAAAAAATAATAACAGCCCACAACAAAAGAAAGGAACAGTAACCACCTTGTGGATTTCTGTACTCAGCTTCACTGGTTTTTAGCTCCCACAGGTGGGGGAGGACCTGAGAACCCGAGCGGCGAAGGCTTACAGCGAGGCGGTGCAGTTCCTTGTGAGCTGCATCACTCGGGCCAGATCCTTCCTCCACCTCTAAGTTCACCTTTCAATTTCTGCTTTTCTCTGTACTTTTTTTTTTGTTGTTGTTTGTCTTGTTACATGTTTCCTTTTTAGGATTTTTCCTTTTTTTAAAGTGAAAAATCAACGACCGTTTTAGAAACGCCCCTGGGGGGCAAACAGCTAAAACAGGTCAACTGAGGCCTCTTTTACCTACTCTATCACTATGCACTCCATCTTTATTTCCTCTCCTACTATCTGCTGACTCTCAGCCTATCTTACTCTACAGGCCGATGATGAAGATTTGTTGAACTCACAAATTATTTATTATGTACGGTGTCCTCTTCACATCCAAATGAATTAGTGCAACAACTTCTCAAAAAATATATATATAGGAGACCGAAGGCCATCCTACTTCCAAATGAAGATCTCTGAATCGCACCCACTCAGGCAGAGCTCTTAGCTCATAAACTTTTCCTCACACAGTAATCCTTATCAGATAGCAGGAAATAAAAAAGCATTTTGCTTCGCCCTTATATAGTCAGTATAGTCAGCAACGTCTTGCGTCTTAGTGATCGATCGACCGTGAGATGCGGTGATTGATTTTATATGAGATGCCCATACATACATACATATAGGGTAACGGATGGCAATGCTGAACCAGTGAAGTTTAACTGAGGTTCGGCTGTTGCTGTTATCCTGGGTTAATGAGTTCGCTCTCTTAGGTTTTGCCATAAGGGAGCACTTTGAGTCTCCGGGGAAGGTGTTCTCCGGCACGGCCCGCTGAGGGGTACTTGCTGGTGAATTATTTTCCTCGGAATACGATCGGTTCTGCTCAGTGGTCGGGGAGCCCGTCACTGAGTGGAACCAACGCTGAGATTAGGAAGGTCTTTCGCCCACTATGGAGTGGCCTAGAGATCATCCGTATTTTTGAGATGTCACCTTTACTTACATAGTCGGTGATTGATTCATTCAGTCCAATACCTTGGAGGGTAACGGATGGTAATGCTGTAGCCAATGAAGTTCTAACTGAGGGATCGGCTATTGCTATTACCCTCTTGCCATGATCAGAGCTTAGCTCAATAACACCTTATCCCTACACTGTCATCTACAGATAACACGGAAGATGAAAATCATTCTTGCTTCGCCACTTCAAGCCAGTCCTTAAAAGGACTTGGTGATCAAAGAAAGTGTATTTTTTTAATTTTGATTAACACCATGAAATTTTCATAGGATTGCTACAATAGTGAGAAGAGAACTTCTGTCCGCTTGAGGTTTCTCGTTCTATGCTGAATGTTATTATATTAATTTTATTTAAATATAATATTATTTTTATATATCATATATATTTTTTTATTTATATATAATATACAGTTTTTTTATATTTATTATTTTATATATATATATATATATATATATATATATATATTATTTTTTTATCTTATATAATATACAGTATTTTTTATATTTATTATATTTATATTTTATATTACAGATCGTCATATTTTATATTATATATATATATATATATATATAATATTATTTTTATATAATATACATTTTTTTTATATTTATTATATTTATATTTTATCTACTCTATACTATAAAATGATAAGCTGAAATTGGAAACGGATGTAGGCTGTAACGTTTTTGTGTAATGTTTTTTTTGTAACGTTTTTATGTAATGTTTTTGTCAAGTTATTCGAAATGTTTTGAAACTCAGAGGCTACCCTGAGGGTCGAGTCTTCAAAATTCGAGTCATCGGAATTCAAGGAGAACCGACCTACCAGTCCGAAACATATATATATATATATATATATATATATATATATATATATATATATATATATATATATATATATATATATATATATATATATATATATATATATATATATAAAGTATTTTACCTTGGGTGTAATAAATGTTAAGGATACCAAGCTATTTTGAACCTAGTTTTACTCCATTTCCCAAGTATGCAAACAGACAAATAAGTCAAGTTTGCGCCTGCAAGTGTTGCAAGTTTAGCTGACCCTGCAGGTAGTGCAAGACCAAGGTAACTCATGGTAAAAGTAGAATAAGCTCTGATCACTAATCTTAATATTTACCCATAATGCAAAGCATCTCCTGGAGGAGATGTATGATGCTTTGCATTAAAGGCAAGGGGCCACTACCCAGACCGGTTTCGACCTTTATTGAGATGTATTTAAGTAAAGACCTCTCTAAAAATTAGGACGATCCCTAGACCACTCAATAGTGGCCGAAAGACCGTCCAACTCAGCGTTGTTCCACTGAGTGACAGGCTCACTACGTCACCGAGAAGAACTTCTCAGCGTTGGCTCTACCCAGTGGCAGACTCACCCCACCACCAGCCAGAGCCATAATCTCAGCGGTGGCCCTACTTAGAGACAGGCAAAAACCTTTCGCCAAGCAGAGCCTCTCAAGGCCATCCACCACCAGTTCCGACCCCCCATCGAGGTAGAATGGGAGTTCATGTCTTTCATCATCGGCCTTTGGAGTATAAAGATTGCTGAGGGTCAGCAGGTAGTAATAGGGGAAGTTAACGAAAGGTAGAGTAGGATAGTGGGAGGTAAAAAGAGGCCTCAGTCAACCTGTATAGCTGTATAACCCAGAGGTTGTGACTGAAAGGTCTGTAAAACATAATCTCCTTACACCTGTTCGAAAAAAAAAAACTTAAAATTTACATTTCATTTTACCCGAAAAAACATAACTTTAGATTACATTAATCTAGGTGTCTGGAGACCTCATCTCGTAACCCCTAAAAAATAAAGAAAAATGTTTGTTAAAATTTGGAACTTAGATTATTCTTAAACTATGCCTTACAACTGAAAAAAAAAAGGTCTCGTCAGTGGGATCCAGGCTAGAAATATCAAGATTTTAGTAATACAGAGCTTATAAGCATTTTACCAGAACTAGTTACCATAAGGTGTTTTAACCTTAATAAATAAAAATCTCAGGAGGAGATATAAATGTAGAAAGTATTTTACCTTGGGTGTAATAAATGTTAAAGATACCAAGCTATTTGAAACCTGGTTTTACTCCATTTCCCAAGTAAGCAAACGTTCTGATCTTGGAATATCTCGCACAAAACTCTCCCTCCCGTCGTATGAGTGTCTTTGCAATAACTCAGTGACAAATGTCGAAGTATCGTTTTGTTCATCCAGCCATGAACTTCAGGCTTTAATGCAAAGCATCATACATCTCCTCCAAGAGATGTGCTTTGCATTATGGGTAAATATTAAGATTAGTGATCAGAGCTTATTCTACTTTTACCATGAGTTGCCTTGGTCTTGCACTACCTACAGGGTCAGCTAGACTTGCATTACGTGCAGGTGCAAACTTGACTTATTTGTCTGTTTGCTTACTGGGGAAATGGAGTAAAACCAGGTTTAAAATAGCTTGGTATCTTTAACATATATATATATAATAAGCTGTTTGGCAAATTTTGGAATCTTTGACTTTCTTTTAGATATATTTTATAAAAATAGGTGGATATAAAAGTCTTACATCTTTCATTTTTGACATAGGCGACAGATTGTTAACTTTATTAGATAAAGTCACTCTGTTAATGCTTCATTAATACGTTCTGATCTTGGAATATCTCGCGCAAAACTCTCCCTCCCGTCGTATGAGTGTCTTTGCAATAACTCAGTGACAAATGTCGAAGTATCGTTTTGTTCATCCAGCCATGAACTTCAGGCATCATCTGCAGATTCACTACAGATTTAATTGAACAGTTCTGTTTCTTCGCAGCATGATAACAAAACAACCAAAAGAAGAGTAGTTTTTTTTTATTTTCATTCCATGTAAATTAAATGTTTCTTTCAATAAGTCGTGGAAGAAAACTTCGCATTTTGTCGCAATTGTCTTTGGCATGGACAAAACAAAGAAATTGCTAACGTACGTAAAATTAAGCGCGTTTTCTTCTCTTTTCAATGTGCATAATTGCATTTATAACAACACACGGTCATATGCAGGGAAACAAGGGCCGTCCAGCGCACTGCGTAATTGCAAATTTTTCTCCAATCAACCCTGAGAGGTAGTCGTAAAAGTGTGCCGCTAGTTTTTCATCACATTCTCAGATTTCATTATTCTTCGTCCACTACTAAGCGACTTTAAATTTATTTTCTACTCTCCAAGACTTGTTTCTTTTTGTTCTTAGAAAGAAAGGGGGGGGGGGATGCCGTCTCATTTACAAGATACAATGTAATGATCCACACTCAATAATTCTTCTCTTGTATTTCTAAAATAATTGATTTTCTTTGGGTACACCGGTACCGAAAGCAACTCCTCTTCTTCTTCTCCAAGTCCTCATGTCATTAGTGTAGTCATCCGTAGGTTGTTTTTATTTTCTTAGACCAAAGAATAGTAATAAAATACATTCCTTGAGATTTTTCTTTCTAGGATAGAAATTTCTGAGGTCCAAACGTATCGATTAAGGAAAGTAGTCGTCTCATGTTGTTTTAATGAGTCAAACAAAGAGAAGTGCAGACGTCAAATTACAGTAAGCATTACTGAAACTATAGATATCCAAAATTTATTTATTATTTTATTTTATTTTTTATTTATTATTTTTTGTTGGTATGAAGTGAAATAAATTCCCTTTGCGAAGAGAGCCATCGAATGCTTTACATTATTCACATGGCTGTCTGTACGCATGTAAAAGAGACACTTTAGATGAACTAATTTTAATGAAATTTAGAATATGTGTGCAAATTAGCTTCTCTGAGGCAAGGCGGTAACGCCTAAATGGAAAATTTTCTTTATTTCTTTCCAATGTTCCGGTCGACCTGATTAAGTGCTCCTAACTGATTCGGCACCAGCAATGAGGTTTCATTGAAAAAACCTAGATTCCAATCTTGTCTAGGACGCGAAAAATCTTTATGATGGTTTTAAGTTGAAAGCGAACGGTTAGCGGTGCATAACGGTGGATGGAGATTTTCTTACAGGAAACTTGGTATTCGTCATTCGGCAAGACAAGCCAGTAAAACACCCTCATTTAACAAATACAATGCATAGACGTCGTATCCTTTGTTACTTTGACCTTAATTAAAAATAACCCAACTCAGTTCGGAGACATGCTCATTATACTTCCTCATCAGTTGCGAAAATTGCATTTTTCCTTAATTACGTTAATATTTTCTTCTTGTTCTTATCCCTCTCCTAATTCAAGCTCGCGCTTAGACCTATACGTATTACCGTGTAGGCATTCGGAACCGAAATCCTACGGAATAAGTTGGTTACTCTTTATTCCTGGAGATGTCCTATGTCTGTAGAAGCTTGTGTTCAAGGGGGGCCGGTTTGCCTGTTCTGGGGGATGAAACACCCGAATTTCCTGGTGAAAAAAAAACCTCTACCTCCATATGAGACAGGCTAACTCACCTTTAGTCAAAGATGAAGGTTTCGCACGTCATGGACGGGAATAGAACCAAAGGGCTTCGTCTATATCGACTGAGCTATGAAGGCTCTTTTCTTCTTGCTAACTGAGGAAGATCTCTTTCTATATTTTTCGTTGTTTAAATCTCTGCTGATCACACTCGACTCGTACACCTTAATCTAATTTATTGTACTCGGCTTTCAGCCTATCGCATACCATCCTCCCACGAACCTTCTCTGTGCTCTCTCCGCTAATATTCCCACACTCCGCCCACATTTCTTGCTAATGTACTACTACAGGTTCAATAACCTCTCTTTTTGAGATGCAGAAATCTATAAGTGACTGAGCATTCAAAAATAAAAGTAAATTCATCTTCAGGGATTTTTTTGTTATTTTCATAACAATTTTACATGATGCTGCCTTTTCTCTCCTTCCATCAAAATGACAGATCGTCACACAATATTAGGCTGGCCAAAGATTTAATAAAAAGGAGAAAGTATGCTTAATTTCAGTTGAAGCAAAGTATGAAAGATGCATTTATAGTACAGAATATGGAAAAAGATTTATTATCTCTCTTTTTGTTTATCGTTAGTGCTTTCAGCATGAAATATACGAAGCCAAAATCCTAAATCGTCAGTTGTCTTGACAACTTCCATGTGACACATTCCACTTCTGCTGTTTGCAACTACACCACAAGACACTCAATATGAAATATAATACTAAACGTATGATATATAAATCTGATTATGTTTTTTCTCCTAAGTGTTAGGAATATTCAGATAACTAGAAAATAATTAACATCTACAAAACAGAGGGGAAAAAAAATCGGTCTAGAATTTTTATAGTCATTTAATGAACCATTATGTTCTTAGGCTTCTACATAATGTGCCTTTTTTTTATTTTATTTCTTTTGTTGAGTGGCGCAGTTATTTTCTGAGAGAATCTGGTGTGTTTCATTCTGATGGTGTTGACTCAATTAAAGCTATTGTTTGAACTAAATACTATTTTGTTGCCATTCTTTCGTTAAAGAGATTAAATCCAGCAAACAAATAATGAAGATTGGCTCCCTCGTATCATTTGCAAACGACACTTAAACAGTGTAATTAAATTTTGTTATTTTTATATTGAAATTAAAATGAACGATAAATTGTTAATTACATTTTACCAGCATTATGAATATTATGTGGCGGTGTTAATCTTTGACGACAAAGAAAAATAATGTGAAAAGGGAATAATTTTCACCATGAAAATTTTACAAACAGAAAATGCAAACAGAACATTGTTGGATTACACAAGCTGAATTATAAGCTGCAATGGGAATTGTGATACATAATTTAATGAAAATTAATTAAGTACATAAACTAAGAATTAATCGTATTCTTTTTGTGGAATTCTAATTATTTAACAACCTTTATAATCTTCCTGATGTGGTTTAATCCACATCAGGGAAACTATTAATTCTTATTATTTGCATTTTCTGAAAGATTTTCAAGTTGACGTGTGCCTGTTTTAATTTTAGACTATGTTTAATCCTAGTCAGGCACTGGCTGGCTAGCATATAATTAAGATTACCACTATTCGTGTTAAGAACTGCCGACAATGCATATATACTTTATGTAATGGCCATATTTTAACTTTCCTTATTCAAACAAGCCTCCAGAACAGTATAATAGATAGGATGATTATACAATCAATTCGGAATTTTTTTTTTCTTTTTTTCACATTTTTTTAAATAACAGCATTATATTATTCCTAGACAACAACAACAGTTCGTTTTCTTTTGTTATGCTGTCCTCATATATAGTTTTCGTTCCTCTTTCGTGCTATCATGCAAACTTTCTACCACTTCGAATCTTGTTGCTAACAGCACGTGATGTTAAAGGTTCTCGCTGATGGTTCTTATGGTGTCAGTATTCTCGAAGGGTCGCCTGCATATAGTACCAATCCAGTAATAAAACTTTACTATCACGCTCTGTAACGTGTGTAGCATTGTGAAGTTGCTTCTGATCAAAGTCTTTGTTATCTTTTGGGTCGATTATAACGCTACTTTTCTCCTAGTGATAAAATTGAACTTTTTTTGTTTTCGCAAAAAAAAAAAAAAAAAAATTAAATTAAAAAAATAATATTAATAAATAAATAACATAAAATAAAAAATTCATTATACAGTGTTGAGATTTTTTTAAATTTATATTCATTGAAAATCTGCGAATGGTGAAAAGATTTTACGGTTTAAAATGTGGTCTTCTAATCCTTCTTGTTATTTTATTTTATCTTATTTTTTTATTTTTTTATTTTACAAAAGAAATGAAGAAATTATGAAAGAATTAAACCAAGAATCAGTAATAGAAAAAATTAAAAAATCTAAACATAGATGGATGGAACACGTTCAAAGAATGAAAACAGAAAGATTACCAAAACAAGCCTTAAAGTACAAGCCATTAGGAAAAAGAAAACCAGGACGTCCTCTTAAACGATTCAACGATGACTTCTAAGGCCGGAACAGGCCATGCTAGGCCTAAATCCTTGATACTCATGATTCATTTATTTTTTATTTTTTTTGTTGAAAATTAGTTTCTTATTTTATGATATTATGAATTCTTAGTTTATTTTTATGATTTAGAAAATAAGAAATTTTTTGCTTAATAACATCAGGGACAGAAGCACTCAATGGTGCTAAAGAAAAGATACCACCAGTCATATTAAGGGATAAGGAAAAATGGATCCCTGTCTCGTCAGCCCTCAGAGAACAAAACATCTCATACTCATGGACCAAAAACTCAGATGAGAGAGTTAAAATACAGCCCACTACTGTCATGGATTGCAGACAGATGACCAGATTTATGGACAATGATAATGTCCCATATCACACCTTCACTTTACCCAGCGAAAAGGTAGTTCTACGTGGGATAGCTGAAGGTATCACTCCTGAAGATGTGAGCACTGATCTCTCCAGACAGGGCCTGTCCCCAGTAAAACTGAGTAGGATGCTCAGATCTGATAAAAGACCAATGACTTTAGTGCTAGTGGAAATAAGCAACACAGAAAAGCAGATCTATGAACTGACAGTAGTATGCGGACTCAAGATTTCAACTGAGCCTCTTAGGAAAAGAGCATCTGCAGGTCAGTGTCATAGATGCCAAAGGTTTGGACATGCCCAAAAATTATGTAAGGCAGCCTTCAGGTGCTTGAAGTGCGGCGAGAGGAACCAGACCATCACATGCACCAAGCCACGTACAACTCCAGCATGCTGTGCAAACTGTAGAGGACCTCACCCGCCAACTACAAGGGATGCCTTTCTAATCCAAAAAATCGAAGATCAACAAAAGTCAATCTTGCTTCTCCATGTAACAATGTTTTAAGCAACCAAGCAGGTCGTCCCCATTCCAGAACACCTCGCAAGAAGGAACAACCATGACCAAAACATATGCTGAGTCTGCAAGAACTAAGGCTCCTACATCTCTCAAGCTTGAAAGATCCAACATAACATCAGTTTTAACAGCCTCACTTGCCACCATGCTGCAGGAATTCAGCAAGACATGCCCCTCACTATCTTCCAGAAAGAGATTCCTGCAAGGCACTCAAAACATTATAACAGCCATCTGCCATGAGTAATAAATTCAAACCAAAAGCTCTTAAGATAATGGCATGTAATGCAAATGGGTTGATGAACAAGGTTTAGGAACTTCAAGATATTGCAACCTGTTTCAGTGCTGATATCATCTTGATTGGTGAAACATACCTAAGACCAGCTAACAACCCAAAAATACGTGGATAAACTATGTACAGAAACGACATAATTGGCACAAGAGGTGGAGGCACAGCCATATATATTAAGAGTTATTTGAATCATAATACAACAGACAAGCCCCAAACAGTAAACTTGGAGGTGACCGGTGTGGAAGTACATACCTGCAATGCTGGGAGTCTCAAGATCTATGCTGCTTATAATCCTCCGAGCATTCCTCTGCTGACAACAGATCTGGACTCCATGCTTGATCCAAATGACTGCACAATAATAGCAGGAGATCTCAACTCAAAACACACAGCTTGGTACAGCTCATCAACTAACACCAAAGGCCACACACACACTTTTCAACTTTGCAATGCTAAACTCTGTTGTTGTGGCCGGTCCTACCGAGCCCACCCATTTCAGCCCTGCAGGTAGCTCGGATGTACTAGACATTGCCATCTTTAAAAATATAACATACCAATTCAAATTGGAATCAGTTAACGAATTACTTTCTGACCACAGTTCCATAGTGCTTAATCTAGTTTCATCAGATCAATTCTCTCCTCTGCACACATTCATACCATGGAACAAGTTTACCAAGGTTCTTCCCGTTCATATCGGTCCGGTACTCAATCAGTAAAAAGGAAGAGATTGACACAGCAGTAAATAACTTAACCATAAAAATTCAGAAATCAATAGAATCAGTCAGACAATCCACTGTCTTCCACCCAACCAACCATATCCCTGAAGAAATCATCGCGCTACTAAGAGCAAAAAATAGAGCCAGAAAGAGATACCACAATACCAGAGCCCCACAAGACAAAACGGTATTGAACAATCTAAACAGGCAGATCCGGTAATCTCTTCAAAAACACAAAAACCATCAATGGGAAACCATATTGGCTAACATCAATACTAAAGATCATTCTGTATGGAAATTGTTAAGAGCAATCCGCACCAAAAAGCAACTCATACCCCCCTATACAAACCAAGAAAGGGACAGTTCACAAAGATGAAGAGAAAGCCGAAGCACTAGTAGATAACCTAGAATCTCAGTGCAATCCATCTTATACAAATCTAAATATCAACCTTATGTACAAGATTCATCGTCATGTTAGGACAACCTTAAGACAGAACACTGTTAACTCCAAACATATCACTCCTACAAATCCGGCAGAAATGATAAATATCATCTCCCATCTAATCAGTAAAAAAAGCTCCAGGACCGGATGGCATAACTAACAGAATAGTAAACCTACTCCCACGAAAGGCCATAGTACATCTCGTCAACACTACAAATGCCATCTTTAGATTCCAGCATTTCCCTACTACATGGAAAACAGCCACCATCATGCCATTGAAGATGCCAGGAAAAAAATCCTCACCGTCCCGAAAGCTACAGACCCATAAGCCTATTGTCCAGCCTCGGAAAGGTGACAGAAAAAGTGATCCTCTCAAGATTCCAAGCAGAAACATATAAGTTAGGATTTATGCCTAACGAACAGTTCGGCTTCCATAAGGCTCATAGTACAGCTCAACAAGTGCACCGGCTGGTAGAAATCATTATTAAAGGCTATAACTGGAAACTCAACACAGCTGCCATCTTCATCGACGCAGAGAAGGCGTTTGACAAAGTATGGCATCAAGGCCTTCTCTACAAACTGATAAAATTTAACTTGACAATCAAGTTAATAAAAATAATACATTCTTACCAGAAAGACAGATATATGCAGATCAGGGTCGGCGAAACGGTTTCGTCCAGACGCAGGATCTCGGCAGGCGTACCTCAGGGATCTCTTCTGGCACCTCTCCTGTTCTCAATCTATTATATGCAGATGATACTGCACTGATGGCAAGATCACTGAGTCCAAAACTGACAACTAAAAGATTCCAAACCAGCATACACATTTTAGAAAAGTTGATGGCAGACTGGAGGATACAAGTTAACCCCTAGAAAAGCTCAGCTATATTGTTTACTAGAAAAAAAAATCCATACCATGGAGGACATTTATTTATTGGGAGTAAAGATTCCATGGCAGACTGAAGTTAAATATCTTGGAGTGATTCTGGATAGCAAACTCCTATTCAGCAAACATATAAGTTACATTACCTCAAAGACATCCAAAGTCTTAGCACAGCTCTACCCTATGATCAACAGACAAAGTAAACTGGACACGCAAACAAAATTAACAATTTATAAGATGGTAATTCGACCGGTCATCACTTACGCATCCCCAGCGTGGAGCCACACCGTGAATTCAAACATTCTAAAACTTCAGAGATTATAGAATAAGTGCCTGAGGATGATTCTGGATGCCCCTTGGTTTATAAGAAACATCCAGATCTATAGAAAAGTTAATATCCCTTATATCGCTTCCCTTCTCCTAAATCTAGCTGAGAAGTTCTTTACCAAGACAAGTAACCATCCAAACCCGTTAATCAAGGAAGCCTTGGAATATAATGAAGAAGAAAGTTACAAATATAAAAGACCAAAATCTATCTTAAGTTCAGCTGAACACAGCTAACTTCACTGCCCTCAATGGGCGAGTATATAGCTCACAAACACTTCATTCAAAGTTCTTTCATTACAAGACAAAGGGGAATAAGAAAAGCAATTTTGCTTCACCCATCTAGCCAGAAATGTTAATGTTTAGTTGCACATTTAATCAGGTTATCTATAACCTGAATTTGTTTCATGCTGACAGTGTCAGTGGATACAGCGGAATATAAAAATCTAGCCACAAATAAAAATTTCATCACTAAAAGAGAACTTTCTAACTGAAGTATCTTTATCTGATTGGATTCCAAGCAACAAAACCTAAAAATTTCCGATCGGAGATCTGTTACTGAATCAATTAAACATAAATGCTACTCTGGATATGAACCACCAGTGATCTATGTTCTTATGTTGCTGGAATGGAATACATCGTGTAGATCAGTTCATAATGCATTGTCTGTTTTTTTTTTATTTATTTATTTTTTTTTTATTACACGGGCTAATAACTGATCCAACAATAAGATGAAGACAGTTAATCGTTCAATGGATGAAGAAAGTTGGGTCTCTTCGATAACGAAGAAAAATGGTCTTTCTCAAACACTCTATCCAAAATATCGATAAATGAAAAGATTAATGTTTCATAAATAACCTCTTTAGTGTCAAGGATCGCATAATTTAAGGCGTTGCTCTCTCTCCTCAAGTTTTCTGAATTGCCTCAATTAATTCCAACAAATTTAATTCCAGAAGCCGTTAAGGGTAAATCATAAACTATTCGTGGTTTGGAAGCGAATGCAGGTGAAAATTATCCAACACGATATAATGAATGTGCTTATGTCAATCCGTTAAATGACTTCTAAAATAATAACAAAGCATAATGGCTGAGATAATCATAGTTGGGGGGAGAGACTTCATTCGTGTCACTGCTACCACAAAATAGCAGAATTGATAAGTCTAAAGAAAAATAAATTCAATCTAGAAAGTGCAGCGAGTCGTGGTCCATGGTGACGCAACCCCGCTCAATGGAACAGGCATAAGTCATTCATATCTGGACATGAGAAATGCACAGCAGTGATTTATCGTACTCTGTGCCTTTCAAAATAAACGACATCTCTGTCGAAAACACAAGGGAATGATAAATGACTTTCCAGTGTGGTGCATCTTGAAACCTCCGTAAAATGTGATTATAACTCTTGGTTGGCTATCTACAAAACCTTTTGCTCCTGAATGGAGATTCCAAGCAAGGTCTGTCAACTGTTCCTTAAGTATTCCATAATTCTAGAAGTTTCTACCTATCTTTCTGTCAAGATCTCCCAACTCAAGGTGTCAAAAAAAAAAAAAGAAACAGAGAAATAATTGCTCAGTCTGATTGTTGATTTTTGATTGTTTTGGTGGCAATGCAAGAATATGATGGACTGAGGTATGTAGAGAAATCTGAAATCACAAATAATATCTTCTCAGTTGTATCTTAGAAGCAAAGTTTTAATCTCGATTTTTTTCTTTTTATTTTTCAATGTCACCAGATGATTTGCAACCTAGTAATTTTTTTTGCTTTATTGATATATAATTATATATTATTCATGACTGAAAATCCGTGTGTGTCTGTGAGAGGAAAAACCTGAGTTTCCGGGCGATAAAAAAAACCAATCTCTGTAATGGACCGGATAACTCACCTTTAGTCGAAAGAAACCAGTAAAGGTTCCTCAAGTAAAGAACGAAAATCTAACTCAGATCTTTCCAACCAATCTTATCTTCGAATTATGCTTACGAAATTCAAGGACACTTGGAAAGTTGTGCGCTCAGCCATGCTTGTTAGAACCACCGATGAGGATGAGTATTTCTAAGTGGCACGACCAAAAAAATAAATGGAACTGAATTCAATTGAGTGGGAATGTGAAATTCTTTGTTATACTTAAGAAATACCTAATCTAATATTACTGGATGATAAAGTAGCAACTAGAGATGTCGTTCTAGTGTATACAACTGTTGTCAAGTATTTTAAATATTTTAAAGAGGGCCAAGACGTTTTTAAAATAATAAAAAGGATAAAACAAAGAGCCAGCTTGAAAAAAAATGCGTGGAGAGGATCTATCATAAGGGGGAGAACAGATTTACACTGTTTTTTGTTTTATATTCAGAGGGGAAAAATCAATCTATGAATACTTGCCACGTTCTAGCATGTACCAAAGCACAGATTGGCACGTCAAGAATTCCGATACAAAATAAATATCAAGGCGCATCTTATATTTTTTGAATTCAGCACACACACCGTAAAAATCCTATTCGCGTCCCAAACCATTTCTCAGTGGTGTTTTACAGAATTTATATTCCACCTTTATCATTGTTATAAAGCTTTTATCTGATCTTTGTAGTGTTCTTTTGGCCTTTGGACTGCTCTGTGAATTTTACTGCTCGAAGTGTTCTATTGCTCATTTTGAATGCTTCTCACTGTCGTTTCAAAACCTTAAATATCTTTATGTCTATCATAATATTTTTCCCCTAACGTTATCAGTATATATACGTTTTAAGAAAACATTTTATTCCATCAAAATTGCTCATTTTAAACCTTCTCGCGTATTCATCCCTTTTTTTACTTGACAGTCCTTCTCGCAACAGCCACATTCAATCTTGATTTACCATTAGCAGTAAAGTGAAAACAGCATTGGTCAATATAAATATATTGCTCGCTATTACAGATAGAAGGGTAGATATATACATGTCTACCGATCTCTCTCTCTCTCTCTCAACCAAACCATCCGTAGTTCTGTGTTAAATTCTTTCCCCTCTTGACCAAACTGCAGAGCAGGCGGTTTTAAAAGTGACTGAATATAAATTAGAGAAACACAAGAGCAGTAAAATTTATTTATTTATTTTAAATCGGAAAGAAAAATTAATAGACGATAGTTTAACTCGCCATAACTGTAGTTACAAAAAAAAAAAAGTTTAACCGAGATGGACAACTGCATAATCGCTAATTTTGCCCACTTGGGAATAATTATTGTAATTATTCTGAACAGAACCACGTCAACTTACAAGTTCACCTCGCATAGAAAGGAATCAATAAATTTCGTAGTACAACATGCTGATATTTGATATATATGTGAACCGAAAAAAAACAAAGCTTCAAGAGTAGCAGTATAATCCACCAAATCCCCCTTCTTCTTGAAGAGTAGTTTGATGGATGAAAATGTCTAAAATGTTCTCTCTAAGGCAACAATCAATGTAACTTTGACTAGAGAAACAAAAGTTTGTGTTTCTTGGATATCTCATATAGCCAAAGCTTCACAACGAATGACTTCAAGATTGTGATATAAATATCGATGCTTCACAAAAGAGGTTGTCTTTTCCTTTTCATAACAAGAATACCATCGTCGTGATGCTTCTTAGAAGGTCGTTGTCCTGTCGTCAAAGAGCAGGTAAGTTCCTTTTACAGCCTGAGTAATCTTGAAAGAATAAACAAGAAAAATACAGAGAGAGAGAGAGAGAGAGAGAATCATAAGTTTTGTGGTTAGTTTTTGACGAAGGAAAATACCACTAGGAGATGGCGCACATGCGCTACTTAATATTTATTATGGAGATGAACTGCAAGTCTTTTATATGTTATCAGATCAGATTACGAGGCAGAAATGTTTTTGCAGATAGAGAATGCAAGGAATGAAAGTAATAAATGGATTTTTATAAAGGAGAAAATATGACTTCAGAATATGTAAATAACTAAGTTGATAACAACAAGACTATGGGCTACGGAATTAGAAGAGATTAAGATATTAAAATACCGGGGAAATAGGATAAAGTCATGCATATTTGCAGATGCTACCGGTAAGGAAATGGGAAGATTTGCTAAAAACTAGTAAGTAAAATACGGAATGGAAGCGCTAGTTTCAAATATGGAAGGTAAAATATAACGTAAAATATAACGTAATATAACGTTTTGAACGGAATATTACGTTATATAGTGTTCAAAAAAATAAATGAAAATTAAAAAAAAAAAACAAGAAAAGTATGAAAACTTTCTTGAATTAAACATAGATGATATTAAGGGAACAAATCGTGAATAACAGAAAGATGAAGAACGAAGCAATCTAGCCAAGAATTAATCGATATCATTTATACAAAACAAAGAAGACGTATTTTGTCATTATAGAATTCAAATAAGGAAGCATAATAATATGCAAAAAATAAACACAAAATCAAAATAACACACGAAATCAAAATAAATCGCAAATCATAACAGAATGGGAATGAGGGGGAAAAATCACTAACATCTATGTAACACAAAGAATGGAAGAGAGAAAAAAAACTTTTCCGAAGGATTTAGTCCTTCGGAAAAGTCCAAAAAGAAAAGGAATAAGGAGAGAATAAAATAAACAGAAAACTATAAAGATAAAGACAAATAAGAAGTGGAGAGGACAGATAAAAGTACAACAGCTTCTTCTTCTTCATGTAGCTTCCTCAGTGAGAGAGGGTGCAGCACCATGTCCTTCCAGTTCTCTCTGTTGGTGGCTTTCCTTTTTGTTTCTGCATAGCCATGTGATCCTGTCCATGATCTTATATCTTCAAGCCATGTCCTTCGATTTTTGCCATCCTTTTCCCATAATTTTTCCTTCTAAAACTGTTACTATCCCCTGTCCTTCGGAATCTCTCAGTACGTGTCTTGCCAATCTCATCTTTCTCTGGATCATTTCCTGTAATAAAGATCTCTGTGTTCTCATTCTCTGTAGGACACCTGTATTTGTCAAATGTTCTGTCCATTGGATTTTCAGAGCTCTCCTATACCAGATCATTTCAAAGGCCATTATCTATTGTCTTACTTTCTTCTTGAAAATTGGCCACACTAATGTTCTTATCATTCTTTTCTTTGTCTCGATACTGAGAGAACTTCTGAGCAGATCTTTATTTTTCCAGAATGCATCTTTATCTGTGGCTGTTCTTATTTTTATTTCTCTATCTTGCTTCCATCTGCAGTAAAGTAGGTGCCTAAATATTTGTATTCTGTTGTATATAATTTTCATATTGTTTATGAATATTTCTGGTTCGGATCTGCTTTCTTTTGAGATTTTCATAAATTTGGTTTTTTTTTTGCATTAATATCTAATCCAAATTCTTTACCTTCTTCAATTAGTAGCTGCAGTAATTTGATTAATTTGTTTCTGTTTTCTGCTATTAGAATGGTATCATCAGCATATCCAAGATTGTTATATTTTATACCATTGATACCAATTCCTGTTTTTTGTTTTTCAATATTTTTCAACCCTGTCTCATTATAGATATTAAATGGATTTGGTGAAAGGATACAACCTTGTCTAACTCCTCTTTTTATTTTCACTACAAAAGTCGCATCGTTAAACAGCTGCATTTTCTGTTGGGTGTAAATCATTTTAATAATCTTAAGTACATGATCTTCTATGTCTAATTTATCTAATATATTGAAACTTTTATTATGTTTTACCGGTCAAAAGCCTTCTGAAAGTCTATGAAGCATATGTAAATGTTCCTATTTCTTTCAAATGATCTTTCTATTAGTATTTTTAGTTCCAGGATAGCATTAATAGTTCCTATTTCTCTTTTGAAGCCTTTCTGTTGTTCACTCAATTCACTGCTTATGGCTCTTTCAATTTGTTTGTTAACGAAGGTTAAAATAAGTTTAGATGCATGGGATATTAGGCTCACAGTTCTGTAATCCTCACAGTTTTGTGCATTATGTTTCTTTGGAATTGGTATACAGATAGATGTTGTAAAAACTTCAGGTAATTGTATTGTTTTATAGATGTCCTGAATTGGATTCCACTAAATAGTTGTTATTATTACCAGTCAAAGCTTTCAGCAGCTCAGCCGGAATATTATCACACCCAAGGGATTTATTATTAGGAAGATTCTTAATTGTATGTTCTACCTCCTTTCTTGTGGGTAGAGTGGTATCTGTTGTTACGTTTAACTTAAGGTGTCGTGAATCATCCAACATGTTACCATTATCATCATCATAGAGATCTGATAAGTACTCCACTCATCTTCCATTTAACTTTTCCTTATCAATGAGTATGTTTCCATCTTTGTCCTTGATGTTATTAGACTGTGTGCGTTTTGTTTTTCCATTAAGTTCTTTCACTGTCAGGAATGCTACTCTGGTTTTGTTCCTATTTTGTAATTCTTCTATATCATGCACTGCCTATTTATCCAGTTTTCTTTCAATCTTTTACATAACTGTTTGATTCTTTTATCCAAAGTTTTATATCTTAACCTTTCTTCTTCATTTCCTCCTCTTTATGTTCTTCTTTCATCAATAAGGTTGATTACCTCTTGAGTTATCCATGGTTTTTTCTTTCTTTCTTCTTGTTTATTGATGTGATTTTTAGCAGATGTTATGATAGCTGCTTGTAATCTATTCCATTTAGAGGGTTCATTTTCGTTCTGAAATATTTTCATTAAATTTTGATTTTATAATTGGATTTTGTGCCATTTGCAGATCCCATTTTAGAGGTTGACTTCTTTTAAATTTTATTGTTTTCAGGCGAATATTCATCTTCATTAAGACCAGTCTATGATCAGATCCGCAGTTAGCACTTAGCATCACCTTTGAGTTCCGTATTCCATTGAAGTAACGTTTACTGACTACAATGTAGTCTAATTGATTTTTGTATCTTCCATCCGGACTTTCCCATGTGTATCTTGCTGTTGGTTTTTGCTCAAAATAAGTGCTAGTTATGATGAGATTGTGCTTGTTACAGAAATCAGTCAGCTTTTGTCCTGTCTCATTCCGCATTCCTAGTCCAAATGGATCCACGTGTGTAGATGTACTCTCTGATCCAACTTTTGCGTTCCGGTCACCCATAGCACAAATAACTCGATCTTTCTTGCCTCCGACTTCCTTTACACACCATTCTATTTCATCATACATGTTATCTATTTCTGCTTCCTCATTCTGTTCTGTAGGAGCATATATTTGGATGATCAGCATATCTCTAGGTTTGGATTTCACTAGAATTGCCATTACTCTATCTGATTTTTTGATTCTATGGATAATGTTTTTATTAGTTTTCTTCTCTACAATAAACGCTACGCCTCTTCTTGATATTTCACCGCCTGACGTATATATTTTATATATCTTAATATTTGGAAGTTTCGACTCAAAATCTGATGATCCTTTCCAAAACGTTTCACTCACTCCTAGTGTACTACTATTCAATTTCTCCATCTCTCTCATCACATTAGTCAATTTCCCGCATTTATTCAATCCTCTTACATTCCAAGTAGCAACATTCAAGCAATTTCTGCTTCAAGTTTCTTTATAGCAGTCACGGACTGACGATACCGCAGGGCCTGCTATATCACCCTGACACCACCGTTCCGGGCATATTGAGACTACCCGGGCTTTAATTCTTTTCTGTGTAGACATAATGCTTTACACAGCGGCATTTTTTACGGAATGGGTTGCCAGAGCCATCCAACCTCCAATATGAATGGATGACCGCAGCTATCGTTGGTTAGCGGATCCCATGGACCTAGTCGGGAAGCCTACAAAGTAGTGCCACCGATCATCCCCCTCACCACCGAGGGGACGCCTCGATGCACCGTGACAGCCCAGCAATCGGAAATTATGATTAGCAAATCAAATCAAGAAAAGTTCCAAAGGGAAATGACGTAATAATAAAACTGGTTAAAAATGAGTATTGACAGAATATTCCGGTTTTAAATAGAGCAACACCGAGTATTAGCAAGGAAAAGATGATTTAGAAATAAAAACAAGAGGGGAATAAATATAATATTTAAAAAAAAAACAGAACCTGGAGCTATTTTACTAGATGTGAGTTATTCACTCAATATATAGCATGAATTAAAAATTTCCAGAAAAGAAGAAATTTTAAATACTCTTGAATTTAATTATTATATTTTCAATTAGATAACGTGTTAATTCCTGTTTAACAAATTCTGACGAATAAAATATCCCAGAAATGAAAACTTTCACACGAAAATTAATTTTGTTGGAAGGATTATAACCTTTTAATTAACAGCTCTAATTAAATTATGAATCAACATAAAATTATTAATCACCATAAAATTCAGAAATTGGTGCACTAAAACTGCTATTGATATTGTATTAACTGCCCACTTAATAGACAGCCGCATACTGCGCAACCACAGATACGAGACCCCTCAACACTTCTGCACATGTCAGAAGAAGACGAATGCATTCCGATAATAGGGTAATCAATGCGTTTCGTGGAATGAGTGTTTATTATTATACGTCGGAAAATTAGCTTTTCTTTTATATATATAGTGAGTGACCTCTGACTTTGTTTTTATATTGTTTCGGTGGTGGAGGAAGTATGGAGTGACCTGTGTTTATTGCACCACTGTCCCTACTACAGTAAGTTAATTTAATTTTACACTATTATTAAGAAAGACTCATAAGATTAAACCCATGGCTCCTAAGAAATTACAATCTTCTGAAGCTGGTTCTGCAGGTAAAGCATCAAGGAAGGCATCAGTTTAGCCACAAAACAAGCAATAATAAAAGATCATAATCAGCGGCGTATTGTTAAGTTAATTTGTGAAAAATATAGCACCGCTAGGACCACTGCAAATACAATAATTAAGGACAAGGAGGTGCTGGAAAAAATGAATAACAAATTCCTCAACTAGACGTTTTAAAGGGAGAGAAAGAATTGTTGAAATGGAAAAATTAAGAAATATGGATTAGAGAAAAGAAAATGAGAGGTGATTCTGTTTCTCAGGTCTTTATTTGTGAAAAAGCAAAGACTATATTTAATGAACTAGTGAGTGAATCGCCTCCATCAAACAAAGGCAGCAGAAGAGTTTAAAACTGAGTTTGCAGAACTTAGTTTTAAACTCTTCTGCTAAAATAAGTAGAGGGAGGATTATCTTCCACAGCAGCTCTTCAATGAGGACGAAACAGGCATCTTCTGGAAGAAGTTGTCAAGAAGGACTTACATTACGAAAGAGAAGTAAAAATTCTGAAATGGATTACCTAAAATCCCATTGAACATGTAATTCATTTAACGTCACTTTCGGTTAACATCACTTTTCCCAGAACGAATCAGTTATATTAAACGAGGATCGACTGTACATTTATATTAATACTATATTGCATTTTTGGAAATAAATGTTTTAAATAAAAAAAATAGTAGTAACCATTTTTTTAACCGGAACAAACCAATATGGCTTGTTCCGGTCTCATTACCATCCAATATCCTTTTTTGAGGTCTACCCTGCCTTCTCTTTCCAATTGGCTTTTATTTTAGTATTTGTTCAGGATGTCGGGTGTTGGTGATTCGGTTTACATGTTCAATCCATTTTTGTTTATAATTGTTTAGTTTTTCTTCTATTGATTTTGTTTTTAGTTCTTTTAAAATGTCTTCGTTCCTTTTTTGATCTAATATTGCGTATTTTGCAGTTCCTCTCATAAATCTCATTTCACTTGTTTTTATTCTTTGTTTATCTTGTTTATTTATTGCCCATTTTTGGCTGCCATATAATAATGGGCACTGCTAGAGTATTATATATTTTCAAGCGTCTTTATTTTTGTACTTTATTTGGATTCTATTTTCAGGCCTATAATCTGTAAAAATTTTGAAGTTTTTAATTTTAGGTCTTTTTCTCCTTCATATGATATTTCACATCCAAGATAACTGAAAGTATTTATTTGTTCTATTATTTTATTATTAATAATTATTTTGCTTCTAACTGGAGTTTGTCCACAAAATGCCATTGTTTTAGTTTTATCTATGGAAATTTTTATTCCTAACTGTTCTACTATAATGTTTAAATTATATATTGCTCTTTGTAAATTGTCTTCCTTATCTGATATTATTACCTGTTCATCTGCAAATAATAGCGTATTTATTTTGTTATTCCGGGAAATTTCTATACCTTGATTGTTTAAGGTGTTTTCACTGAATTAATATTTCATTAATGTAAATATTGAAAAGTGTTGGAGACAGAGCGCATCCCATGTCTTACTCCTTGGTTTATAGATTGTTTTTCAGACAACTTTTCATTTATTTTTATTTTTATTTTATTATCTTTGTATATATTAAATATTGCATGTAGTAAAATATTAGGTATATTTATTCTTTGTAATATATCAAACAGTAGATATCTTTTTACTTTGTCAAATGCTTTTCGTAATCTATAAACAAAAGATGAGTTTCTAAATTAAATTTTCTTCTTTTTTCTATAAGTAGTTTTAAACAGAAAGCTGCATCCATTGTAGAGCGTCAATTTCTAAATCCATTTTGATATTCTATTAATATTTATTCACTGTATATTTTTTTTCATTAAGTATTCTGCTATATTTATTTTGTAGCATGTATTCAATAAACCAATACCTCTTTAGTCAGCAGGTTTTGTTTTATCCCCATCGGTATTTGTCCATGTGTATATATTTTATTTAAAAATTTTAATAATCTTTGATGAAATTTTTTTCCAGCAAATTTATACAGTTCAGGGTTAATCCCGTCTTATCCTGCTGATTTGCCATTTTTTATTTTATTTAGGTTGTCCTTTAATTCTTTCATTGTTATCATATCATTTGAAGCATTTTGTAAGTTTCTGGTGTAATTATTTTTGATGCCAGTATTATCCGTCCAAAGATCTGTAAAGTAATCGAAGAATTCGTTTATATCTATTCCACAATTTATATTTGGTTTCTTTTATTATCTGCATTCATGTGTTTTAGTATTTTGTAAGCACTGGGTCTTATTTTGCGTATGTCATTTTCTAGATATGGTACAAATTTTTCCCAGTTTTCTCTGTGTCTCTTTCTGGTTTATCTTTTGGTTATTGTTCTTTTTTTATATTCAATTTTCAATGAACAAAAAATAAGAATAAAAACCTGTAGTAATTATTTCTCGTTATTCCAATCGTTTCCACCCCCCCACCCTTTTATCTACTGTAGATTTTTATCTCTTTGACCATTCAGCCATCAGCGCGGTACACTATTTTCAAACTGTTGTCTGATATCGAAGATTCTCTTTCTTTTGCAGTCGTCTGAGTACTTAGATTAAGGTATTGTTATAATATGAAGATTCCCGTGGGATTGATTTCTTTGTTGTGATAATAATAAATCCGATATCGAGATTTTGGTATACTATAATGGATTTTTGTAGGATGAGAAATAAACAAATGACAATAAGATAAAGGAAAGTAACCAAATGGAATTTTATTTTCCCCGCCCTTTATTAGTAGTTTTAAGTGAATAAAATGTGATATAATTTGATCTAAAAACCAATAAAAAAATTCAAAATTCTTTGATATAAAACGAAAATGCTCTTCTCATCACAGATTTTTTGTTTTATTTTAACAAATCAATTATTAACTTTAGTAATCTGAATCTCTGAAACTATCATAGCTGTCTTCTACAGCAACATCATTATTTGCAATTAACATTTATTGCTTTTTGTACCTTTACGAATAGTTTTGACAGATTTTAGCACAAAAATAGTCAAATTTAAACCAAAATTGATATAATTTGAAAAAAAAAAAAAAATAGTGAGGTTCCCTATTCGAAATTTAAGTTAAAAATTCTGAGGAATGAGTGACAATTTTCGTACGGATGTTGAGACCAAACAAATGTAATAGCAATTTGAAATGACAATGTTATTAAATATGATTAAATAATTCTATCTGGTTTTCGCTGTTATTTTTGTCTTAATCAATAAAGTTACCAAATTTTTTGATAAAAATTAATTGTCTACTGTAATGATATTTATTACTTCATAATATTTATTTAAATATTTTAAGATATTTTAGAGTATAATTAAAATATATTTAAACACCAGTCCGTATAATTTCTAAATTATTACAAATAGTGCATCGTACGTAGTATAGTGGTAGAGGAAGGTGGTACTGAAGAGAGAGGGGAATGAACACCTGATTCCCGGAAAAGTCCTTTTTAGGACTTCCAGGGTGACAAATGGCAATGCTATAGCCAATGAAGTTTTAACTGAGGCTCGGCTATTGCCGTTACCAAGCCATGACTAGAGCTTTTTAGCTCAATAACACTCTATTTAGCTCAATAACACTCTATCCATCCAGATTTACTTCATTCAGATGACGGGATAAAGAGTCAAGGACTCAGTCCATCGCCCAGTTCTTTTAAGAACTTTAAGAACTATAGTGGTAGAGATGGGTATGGAATTGGACGGTGATTGATTCATTCAATCCAATACCCTTGGAGGGTAATGGATCGCAATGCTGTAGCCGATGAAGTTCTAACTGAGGCTCGGCTATTGCTGTTACCCTCCTGCCATGATGCCATGACATGATCAGAGCCTTAAAATTGCTAAATAACACCTTATCCTTACACAGTCCTCTACAGATAACGGGGAATATGAAAAGCATTCTTGCTTCGCCCCTTTAAGCCAGTCCTTATAAGGTATAGTGATAGAATGCAAATGGCGGCTCGCGTATTAGTTCAGTGCGATAGTTTTGAATGATAAATAAATGATATTTTGAATGATAAATAAATGATATATATAGAGGTAAGCGTTCTTCATTTTCTGCAAATTTCATATGCTATTGATTTGCGCATTTAGCTAATCGCTCGATATTGCTGGCAATCCTTTTCATCTGCAATATCCTCTACAAAATTTCTGCTGGCAGGTCTCAAGACCTGCGGGATTTCTAATTGCGATCATAAGCAATTTTCCAATCACTACCTACTATATATAACAACAAATAAAACAGACATGGATAATATTACTGATCTGCTAGAGCATCTAAGCAAAGAGCAAGCATTAAAATTGTTTAAATTACTGCTTAAAAAATTTGATACTGAATGGCCAGGTTTCCTAAACCTGTACACACAGCCGGAAGAATCCATGATATGGAGGGCGAAGTGGAAGAGATCAATGACACATCCATCTCCCTGCCCGAGAGCCTCAGTCAGACGGTCTTCACAGGAGAACAGACGGGTAAGAGACGTAGAATCGAGGATGATCATGTGGAAAACGAAACACCCTCACAAATAGTCCCTGAAAAAAGGGAAAAAGTCCCCCCGGTAATTCTCCGTGAAAAGGAAAAATGGACCACAGTTGCAAGAAACCTAAGAGAACATCAAATTGGATACTCCTGGGCCAGAAACACCGACGAAGGTGTAAAAATTCAACCAACAACAGTCACAGACTACAGAGGAATAACAAAAATGATGGATAACAACAAACTACAGTACCACACCTTCGCACTAAGCAGCGAAAGAAATCTAAATGTTGTACTGCGAGGTGTCACCGAAGGCATTACCTCCGAGGAGATCGCGGCTGACCTTACCCAGCAGGGCCTAACACCTATCAAAGTCAGCCAGATGTACAGATCCGATAAACAACCGATGCCATTAGTATTGGTTGAGATACAGAACACACAAAGACAAATTTATGACATAACTGCGGTCTGTGGTCTTAAAATATCAACAGAGGCACTCAGGAAAAGGGCATCAGCAGGGCAATGCCATCGTTGCCAAAAGTTTGGCCATGCCCAAAGACTCTGTAAAGCCGAGTTCAGATGCCTGAAGTGTGGCGAGAAGCATCAAACCATTACATGCACAAAAGCAAGAACCACACCAGCCAAATGTGCCAACTGTGGAGGTCCCCACCCAGCAAACTACAAAGGATGCAGCCACCATCCCAGAAATCACGGAACTACAAGACCCGTCCAACCTCCCCCAATCGGGACCACCACTCAAAGCATCTCTGCTGCACAGTCATCAAACCACCAAAACCCAATCCATAAAAGTCAGGAAAGGGCTCAACCTTCCACCAAGACCTATGCAGAAGCAGCACGCCCAAAGGACACAATACAAAGCAATCAAATAGGCTCCAACATCACAGCAATACTGACTGCTTCGCTAGCCACTATGCTGCAGGAATTCAGCAGAACAAACCCAACTCCATCCTCTACAAAGAGATTCCTGCAAGGAACCCATTCCATACTCACAGCACTCAACTATGAATAAAACAAAAGTAAAACCTAACTCGCTTCTAATTGCAGCCTGGAATGGCAATGGCCTCACCAACAAAACATTAGAACTAAAGGAATTCGCACAAAGACACAACCCGGACATAATGCTGATCAACGAGACCCACCTAAGACCTGCCAACAACCCAAAAGTGAGAGGATACACAATATACCGAATGGATAGACTCAGCTCCAAAGGGGGAGGCACTGCCATCTACATCAAACCATACCTCCACCACAATGCCATATCCAACCCACAGACTACAAACCTGGAAACCACAGGAATACAAGTCCACACAAACAATGCTGGAAGCCTCAAGATATTTGCTGCCTACAACTCACCAAGCAATCCTCTACTGACAACAGACCTGGATGCAGTCCTCGGCACCACAGACCCCACCATCATAGTAGGTGACTTGAACGCCAAACACACAGCATGGTTCAGCACCACCAACAACAGAAGTGGTCGCATACTACACAACTATTCAACACTTAACTCAGTTGTGGTAGCAGGACCCACTGAGCACACTCATTACAGCCCTCATGGCAGATCAGATGTACTTGACATAGCTATCCTTAGAAACATCAGTTATCAATACAAACTAGAGACGCTCAGTGAACTATCATCCGACCACAACCCAATCCTGATCAAACTTGGCACGCAAGACCAACTGGCCCACCAGCACACCTTCATATCGTGGGATAGGCTAGCTAAAATCCTACCAGAATACATTGGTCCTGTACCAATCATCCACAAAAAAGAAGAAATAGATGAAGCAATAAGCAATTTAACAAGCCAAATTAAAAAAGCACTAGAAGCAGTCACCAAAACCACAACCAACCACCCATCCGGTCGGCTCCCAGAAAACATAATGGACCTCATCAGAACAAAAAACAAAGCCAGGAAAAGATACCACAACACAAGAGCCCCACAGGACAAGAAAACTCTGAACAAGTTGAACAACCAAGTCAGAAAAGCACTTCAAATCCACAGGAACCAGGATTGGGACAATAAACTATCATCACTCAACCCAGAAGATCACACAATATGGAAATTTCTGAAGATTCTGCGCACTAAACACAATCCCCTACCGCCCATGCAAACTGCTCATGGAACGGCGCACACTGATAAAGAAAAAGCAGAAGCAATAGCAGAAAACCTAGAAAAACAATGCAGCCCGTCATATGATAATATAAACATCACCCACATATATAAAGTCCACCAGCAGGTCAAGCGTACCTTAAGTCAGTCCGAAGACAAACCAGCCAGCATCACCCCCACTACTCCAGTTGAAATAACCAACATCATAAAACATCTAAACAACAAAAAAGCTCCAGGGCCAGATGGAATTACTAACAGAATCATCAAATTACTTCCTAGAAAGGCTATTATGCACCTGGTTAACATAACCAATGCAATACTGAGGATACAACACTTCCCCTCTGCATGGAAAACAGCAGACATCATACCAATAAAAAAGCCAGGAAACAATCCGCAACTCCCGCAAAGCTACCGTCCAATAAGCCTGCTTTCCAACCTGGGAAAGATTGCTGAAAAAATTATCCTTTCAAGACTACAAGAAAAATCAGACCAAATAGGAATAATTCCAAACGAACAATTCGGCTTCCGCCGTATGCACAGCACAGTGCAACAAATACACCGACTAGTGGAGCATATCACTCAAGGATACAACTGGAACCTTCACACAGCTGCAGTTTTTCTGGATATTGCCAAGGCCTTTGATAAGGTATGGCATCAAGGATTACTCTATAAACTCATTCAGGCCAACATTCCAACAAACCTTACCCGTCTAATAAAATCATACCTCACTGACAGATCCATGCAGATAAAAATAAATGGCACCATCTCAACTAGGCGCAAAATCCTGGCAGGAGTACCACAGGGATCTCTTTTGGCTCCTTTACTTTTCACAATCTACGTGGCTGACATTGCACAGAACCTGAGGACTACCATCACAGCCCTATATGCTGACGACACAGCCATAATGACAAGATCTCTCCGCCCACACCTGGCGATCAGTCGTCTCCAGGATACTATCACAAAGCTAGAGAAATGGTTCTCCGACTGGAGGATACAAGTAAACCCCGTCAAAAGCTCAGCTATACTGTTCACCAGACGCAAAGCCTTCATCCAAGATGATATTGAACTTCTCGGAAAAAAGATACCATGGCAGACAGAAGCCAAATACCTTGGAGTACAGCTAGACAAAAAGCTAAATTTCAACAGCCATATCAAGCTCATAGGCACAAAGACATCCAGAACCATAGCCCAACTCTATCCCCTGATCAATCGCAACAGCAAATTGGATAAACGCAACAAGCTGTTATTATATAAGATGGTAATTCGACCAGTAATCACATATGCATCCCCGGCATGGAGTCACACATCCAAATCTAACATCCAGAAACTACAGAGGATACAAAACAAATGCCTGCGGATGATCTTAGACGCCCCATGGTTCGTCAGAAACACGCAGATCCACAGAGAAACCGGAACCCCTGACATCCGTTCTCTCCTTCATGACCATGCGGAAAAGTTCTTCAGCAAGGCACATTCTCATCCCAATCCACTAATCAGACAAGCTTCCAGTTATAGTGAACATGACTATCAAAAACACAAAAGACCCAAGGCAATCCTGCTTTCAGCAGAACAGAGCTAACTCCATAGTTCACAAAGTGCGAGCATAAGTCTCACAACCTCCCCCATCAAGCTTCTCCACACAGATAAAGGGGAAAATAAAAAGCATTTTATGCTTCACCCAGCAAGCCAGTAACGTTGTTGTTGTTGTTGTAATTCATAGATGAGATGTGGAATGAGCTTTTTAGGACTTCCAGGGTAGCGGATAGCAATGCTGTAGCCAATGAAGTTTAAACTGAGGCTTGGCTATTGCTGTTACCCTCCTGCCATGATCAGAGCTTTAATTGCTCAATAACACCCTTTCCCTACACTGTCATCTACAGATAACGGGGAAGATGAAAAGCATTCCTGCTTCGCCCCTTTAAGCCAGTCCTTATAAGGATATAAGGACTATATTGTGTATCAATTTTCGGTATCAATTGACTAACAATATATCAATTTCAGTAAGATTATAAGTCAAATAAATGTTAATAAACATTTTAGTAAATATAAGTGAAATAAATGTTAATAAATATAAACGAAATATATAAATAAATATTATAAATATAAATGAAATAAATATTAATATTAATATCTGCACGTCTGTGAATTGTGTGTTTTACTGGCCGGTATGACTTATAAGAAGGAAAAAGCATTTAATCTACGTACCCAAGTCTTTCTAACCAATACATTAATAGCATATCTTAGTAATATTATGGACTAGAATATATACAAATAGTAACAAATAATGTGTATATATTAAATGTAATGATTAACCATTCCGAAATCGCGACTTGAAATATCATCCCCAATGATATATCCTATCTTGTCAAGTGTCATCTCCATCCAGGTTCACTATTATGATCTCTATCTGAGATCCATAATGTGCAGTAGAAAGATAATATGGTGAGGTTCTAATCTCTTCCATCTCGCAGTTAATACCCTATGTCTATAGATATAGTGCTTACAGAGGCTGGGTTGCCTATTTTCAGGGAGAGAAGAAAAAACAAAAAACCTCGATATGAGACCGTCAACTCACAATCAGATTGAAAACACCTGATCAAGGTTCCTCTCGTCATAAACAAGAATCGGATCCGATTCTCGGATTCGACCAAAGGGCCCATCTATACCAACTCAACTACGAAGGCGCTTCAGTGATTACCAATTATTACCTCAACATTGAAAAGCAGTTGTCAGACTGGTGTGTTTAAAAGCTGCCAAAGAGAAATGCATACTAAAATATTAAAATAAAAAAGAAATGTAGACTAAAAGAAAAAGAAAAAAGTTCTGATTCATTGCCTCTTAGATCCAGATTTTTTCGCACATCACGATTTAAAGAAAGATTAATAACAAAAGGAAAAAGTGAAAAGGTCAATTTCATTTTAGGTTGAAGCTTCGAGAGGATCACTATTCAATCCTTAATCTTTATTCGAACTCTACACGCCAAGTATGTCCTATGCAAGACGCAGATAAGGAGAAAGGAAACAGATGTATTCCTTCAATATCCCTGATATCCTCTTCTTGTCAAAACAGGAATCTTTTGTGACAGAAACTAATTAATGACGCGTCATTTGTTCTCTTAAAGATAAAAAAGAACCTCCTGTTATCGGGTCCGGTGAAGAACTGCAGGTTTAACGATAGTCGAAGATTTTTATGGGTCGTTAGCTGATATAACCACATCTCGTGAAGACTTCCGCCTAGCTGCTGTTTCAAAGAGTAATGTTACAGTTACGTGCAGTTTTATTTGACAATCAGATAAATTGAAAATATCGACCCTGTTTTTGAACTGAATATTCCTACAAAAGTAACTAAAAAAACACTAATATTTATCTTCAAGAAAGTATTAGACATTCAAGCCTCTCTTTATTACGTTTAATACAGTAAGTGATAAAAGTTATATTTTTTATTTTGTTAAAATGAAAGAAAAAATCCTTTTCAGTGGAAATATGTGTCAAATATATCGTACGTGATTGAAAGGCCGATAACCTAAATAGCCGTATTAAGCCACCTATAGCAACTGGGTTGAATAACTATGAAGTCACACTTTCATTACAGGTTAATAAATTTCAAATATTTTATCAAATAAAGTTCACTAAACATTTTTTGTGAACTTTATTTTTGTTTTAATATGTTGGTAAAAAATATTTATTTTTATATATGTTCCACTCACGAAACGTTGAGATCTATCATACAAGTAAGTACCGTGACTGGGCTAAATACGCCCAAAGACTAAACATAGTACTCTTTCAAGCCACTTGAGACCTCCAATATGAAGGGGTGTGATGTCTTATACTGGAATGAAATTTACCGCCGAGTGGGAGACTATCTAAATATCCGTGCTGATTCTTCGATCTCACACACGAAACTACGAACAGGTTAACTTCAAATACCAAAGTGTCACCCTTCAAATACTAGTTTTGTTTTTATGCATTGAAAATCGGCAAGATAACATTCTACAATTTACTGTAATCCAGTGGTAGGCAACCTTTTTTAACTCTGGGTAATTTGCATAATAATGGTGTATTAGCAAATTTTTCTAAAGATTATTTGTCTATTTGACGCATTTTTCGATATTCACTTCGTAAGTTTTTAACTGCCATATTATAGTATGATTGTGTCTAGAAAGCAGACATATGAAAAATAGTAAACTGTTTTTTTCTGTTATTCATTCCAATACCAGGATGCGTTCGAATTGGTAGATGAAGTACTTTAAAGTTAAAATGAATTTACCATGACATATCATTTTATTTTACAGTGATTTCTATGGTGCGTTTTCAATAGAGAGAAGATATAATTCGTTCCCTCCAAGTCGTGGATATCTGATAAGTATAAGAAGAAAGAATCTGGCAGTGCGCCAAAATCTATGTATGATCATACCGTCGTCTCTGTTACAGTTAGCGAGTTCTGTAGAACTTGAGTCACCTCCACCCTATCTACTCGTCATTATTAACAACAGGCATCACCAACGAAGAGCGCCATTGTCGTCCTCCGCGCACGTGACTGTCGTTGTTATCCAGTTCAACAACGTTTTTTTGTGTATCTTCATTGGGTATGTAATGTTAAATTTCCCCTGATAATGCCAGCTTAAAATAGCCAAACGTCGGCTTGAAAATAATTAATTTTAGCGAATAAATTATTTATTTCCATTCCAATGTCTACATTGTTTTCTGTTCCAGAAACTTCGACATGAATAATAAGAAAAAGATCAATCTCTTGTTAACCCTGGTTCAGACCCTTACCTGACATTTTTTTTTAATCTGTGAGGTTACATAAATCATAAAGATACAATATATTATATATATTTTATATCTATTACGCAGGATATTACAAATTAGTCTACCTATTGAAAGAAATCTGTAGAGAGCCAGTAGATGAAATACCCTCAAACTAACATAATCAGATCATTGGGAAGGAATTTTGACAAGCAAACAAAATTAGTTCAAAAACTCACCAATAGGGAAAATATGGCGCTGTGAGAGGAAGAAAATTACATGAATGTGAACCGGATGATATGTGATTAAGAAATGATTCAAATTCAATGACAAAAGAAGTTATTCGATTATATTTATTTGCATATTTCATAAAATAATGAGATACAAAAACAATCACATAGATCTGACATGATGTGAGGAACTGTCGGCAGCTTCCAGCACTGAACGTCACACCATTGATCTGGATGATCAATTGAAGTGACGTTCAATGAGTTGGCCTTTGTCCAGAGCCAATAACTGATACCGTCATACAGCATTGTCAACATCGGAACGCAATTGATCTGTCGAAAGGTTTCGCAATGATGTGCGATTTTATCTTTCAAATCTGCCAGAATGAAGAACTTTGCTCAAGAGACCATGCTTTTGAGGTAATCCCAAATTGAACATGGTGGCCATTTCACAGAAAATGAGAGACGGATTACGATGTCCTCTCTCTCTCTCTCTCTCTGTCTCTCTCTCTCTCTCAAATGTTAACGCAATAATGGTTGAACTCGTCCTCAGTGAGGAGGTGCTCCATCTTGAATCCCCCGTTCGTAAAATGCACGGGGATTCTCTGTAGCCCAGATGCGGCAGTTTTGAGTGTATGCTGTTTCACAAACGTGAAAATGAGCTTCATCGCTCTCTACGGTATTCCAAGGTCAATCTTCGTCCACCTTCCTCCATTCGTGTCAACGGAAATGTTTCTCGGATGCTGGTATCTCTCGTTCGCAGCTATTGGCTGTGGCTGCGTTTATAAGAGCAACGATTTACGCAAAGTTCTCTATATCGTTGGGCACGGCAAATCTACGGCTACGTGCACTTCATGAACTACAGCATTTTTATTTGGCTGTTCACAAACGCCAGGTTTACAGCATCAGGTTTAGACTGTCAAACTGCCTGGCTCTTCAAATCGACGAACCATGCGTTGCACCGCATTTGGTGTCATTGAGCCTCTTAGCAAAATTTTTAGGCGTGTGTACTCGCGAAGTACAACTGCAGCATTTTCCCTATTCCTATTATAAACACTTCAGAAGCAAATCAAGTTTAGGCAAAGCGAGACCCATCGGACAAGTCGAATGACTGTAGCGTCGGTCTCGCTCCTTCGTTTATACCTCTTTCGGCTCACATGGTATGCAAAATTCGCGATATTTTCTGGTTCACAACGTTAAATTTCCCCTATCGGTAAATTTTATCTAATCTTTACTGTTACAATCTCTTCCCTATGATCTGTTTAGGGTACTCCCCAACTTTGAGAGTATTTTGCCTATTAGTTCTCTCTATAGATCGGTCTGAATAGGTGTACTTTAATTTGAGATACCCTATATATATATTACACCTAGTATTGAAATTACTATGGCTTGGACAATCCAAAGGAAGCGCTTCTCGAAAAACCAACATAGTATTTCTTAAAAGACACTTTAGATGAAAGACATTCACAAAGATTCGTCTATTGTGACATGAATCTTTCGAAGAGCAGAAGCTGGTAACACTACCAACTCCTGTCTAAAATATAAATACTTATTACCTAGTTCAAAGTAAAAATGTATTTTTTTTTGTTCGCATTCAACTAGAAACATGATTTTGATTTTTATTAGCTAAATTGTTTTAAAAATGTTTTAAAACACTAGAAAAATTTTATTCGTTTAAATTATTGCTTTTTGTCCAATTGACACTATGCCGTATCATTGGGAACACATGAGTGGTCTGGATTTTTTTTTTTTTTTACTTCAAATGCAGAAGATTCAGTTTAATATTTTCGATAATAGAATTTAAAATATAAAGTTGATTTTTTAAATATAAAATAAATATTATAAAAAACATATTATGTTAATTATCACAGACCTTTCTATTTTAAATTCGCAAATATATCCCTTTAATATAATTAAAATAAAAATGAATGTTCATAATATTTACAATAGCAAAAAAATATTTTTTCCTTTAGTTGAAATGACGTATATGAAGAAAGTTGCTTATATTCTAAGACGTCAGTTATTAATCTTTCAGCAACAGCAGTGGGCTGCTGAAACCAAAGGTCAACACAAGGACTTCGGCAAGAATATAGAAAATAAATATCAAGAAGGTGGCAAAATATTCTGGAGGTTGTTGAAGAAGCTTAGGAATGGAGGAAAGAGTGCTGTAAAAGGAATTAGAGATGATAAAGGTGAAATGAAAACAGGAGAAAAAGATATCCTTGAAGTATGGAGTAATTACTTTGAAAAACTGCTAAATGAAACAAGCAGTGATGACAGCACAGTGGTAAAAAACACTGACCAGGCATGCAGTCAGGAATACATATCCATACTTGAAGTAGAAAAAGCCATCAAAGGCTTGAAATGTGGAAAGGCAGCAGGAGTAGATGATATTTGACCAGAAATGCTGAAGTATGGTGGTATAAGAGTCTTACAGTGGCTGCACTGCATAGTTCAGAAAGCCTGGACAGAGGGACGAATTCCCGATGATTGGAGTAGAGCTCTCATAGTACCCATATATAAAAAGGGAAATAAAACTGAATGTGAGAATTACAGAGGTATTTCCCTACTGAGTGTTCCTGGCAAGATCTATGCAAGTATACTTGAGAAACGGTTGAGAAGAATTGTGGAAGAAAAGCTTGGTGAAGAACAAGCTGGATTCAGGCCAAATAGAGGCTGTCAGGATCAGATCTTCACTTTACGACAAATAGTCGAGAAAGCATGGGAATATAACAAAGATCTGTATTTAAGTTTTGTCGATTTGGAAAAGGCTTATGACAAGGTGCCAAGAGAGAAGCTATTCAATACGCTGCAGTTATATGGTGTCAATGGGGCATTATATCAAGCAATACTTAGTCTTTATTTGAGTTGTGAGTCTGCAGTTAGAATTGAAGGAAGTACAGGAAGATGGTTTAATGTTAAATCTGGTGTGAGACAAGGATGTACGTTATCCCCTCTGTTATTCATTATCTATATGGATCACATTATGAAGGAATGTGGTATTAAACCTGATATCAAAATTGGAGATGTTAATGTCAGCTCTTTGCTTTATGCGGATGATGTTATACTTCTAAATAAATCCGCTACAAGTCTGCAAGATTCTCTGACTAAATTGAATAGCTGTTGTAATAGATATGGTATGAAGGTCAGCAATAAAAAGACAAAGACAATGAAAATAGGCAGAATCATTGAAAATGTCAACTGTGTTGTGAATGGAGAACCTGTGGAACAAGTAAAACATTTCAGCTACTTAGGCACAATTTTTACTGAAGATGGTAAACTAAATATAGAAATAGACAACAGAATCAGCAAAGCTGGTATCGTGGGAAGTCAATTGAATAAATTCATATGGAATAAGAAAGAAATTAGTCGGAACACTAAATTAGCTGTATACAAGACTGTGTTCAAACCAATTTTAACTTATGGATCTGAGAGCTGGGTCAGAAGTAAAACACTTGACCAAAGACTAGAGACCGCAGATATGAGAGTCCTGAGAAAGATTAGAGGCGTGAACAGATGGCATCAATGGCAATATCATATTAAAAATGAGGATATTAGGAAAGAACTTGACATTGTCAGCATCCAGGAATGCGTTAGCAGAGCTAATCTCAGATGGTATGGTCACTTAAATAGAATGGGAGAGGAAAGATTAGCAAAACAAGTGTTCTCTGCCAGGTTGGCAGGAAAACGACCCAGAGGAAGACCAAGATATAGGTGGATTGATACGGTACAAAGTGCCCTAGATGATAGAAATATAAGATCTGATAATTTTGGAGTCTTGACAAGTAACAGACTGATTTGGAAGAAAATTGTAGATAGGAAGTTGGTAATGATGTAAATTTTTCATGTAGTACTGTCATATCCTGTACACCCCTTGAGGGTACATGGCAGGAATTTGATGATGATGATGATGATGATAATGTAAACTTTGCAAATAATTGCGAAGATTCGGGAAGACCGACTACAGTAATGTAGACTAGACACTGGCAGACTGGAAAAGAGTAATGTGATTCAATGAGTCATGGTACATCTTTTCTGTACTGACGATAAGCAGCAAGTTTCGTGGGAGCCCCATGAAGAAAAAAAAACCTAACTTGCATGCACAACTCAATGTTCTGGAGGTGATGTTGTAGAGTATGGGGCATGTTCGTTTAGTAGAGAACGGGTCCACTGATATTGGTGGAATGTCGGGTGTCCTCCACGGAATGTATGAATATTGTTACCCACGAGGTCCATTCTGCAATGTTTACTTTATATCCAGCAGTTGATGTTGTTTCATGGACGACTATGCTACTGTCCATCACATGAGAATTATTCAGCAGTGGTTCAGCGAGGTCCACCACCTTTACAAGCCACAACAAAACTCGGTACTGAACCCTCTTGAGAATATTTGGGAGATGTTAGAAAAACCAATTCGGGAGAAAAGTCCTCCTCCGTCAAATATGAACCTGTTCAAGGACTGTCTGGTGAACGCCTAGTATGTTATAAACGTAGATGGAATCCAACACATTGTGGAAATCTATGCCAAACCACATATGTGTGCCGTAATTCATGATAAGGAGATCCAACGGTATCCGGAGAGTTCATCGAAAATGCAATTAATCGGAAGACAATTCATCGAAAAGGCAAATAATCGAATGAACAATTCATCGAACGGCAATTCGTCGAAAATGCAATTCATAGAAAAACAATTCACCGAAATTTTTAACTTTTCGAAATTGTTATGATAAAAGTGATCCATTTAGAATAAAAACTGAACAGACTGAGAAAGCGATGCTGCTTTAATATGGAATAATTATAGAACAATATGGTTTCTTATTGTATTTCTTGTCCGATAACTGTTTCATGTCTGTTCATGGGACTGATTTGCCTGTTTCCGGGAGGAAAAGTCCAGCCTACGCAGGCTCCATTATTATTATTGTCACTAGTAGCAATATACGACTTCAATACAGCAATTATTATGGGATGAATTTTATTCATCCGCTAATAGAATTATTATGGGATGAATAAAAGTTTCAAATAGCGAATCTGATTCATATTCGCTATTTGAAACTTTTAGAAGAAAAAAGTTGAATCGTTCCAGTTTTCAGTTCAGCTATATTCGGGGAGACAAAGAAATCACGTGTCCAAATTATGTATTACAATCTCACTTAGCGGAATTAGAAGCTGTTGGTACAAGAAGCTGTCTGCACAGTTCAGTTTTTGTTCTAAATGGATCACTTTTATCATAACATTTTCGAAAAAAGTTTCGAAATGGTATTAGCAATTCCGCTTTGGCTGGATCAATTTAATGAAATTTTAGTTAAAATTTTCGGTGAATTGTTTTTTCGATGAATTGCATTTTCGACAAATTGTCGTTCGATGAATCGTTCATTCGATGAATTGCCTTTTCGATGAATTGTTTTTCGATTTACTGTTTATCCGATGACTTTTCATGTCACCAGATCCAACACGGTAATAAAAAAAGTTTCTATTTCTATGAAAGATCTATATACGCTTATCATAATCTTTCTGGCATATAACTGTCTAATTTCTGTTTAGCTAAAAAAAGATAAAAGATCTTTATTAACCACAGTATTTATGTATATTACAAAATTAGACACCGATGACTGTTTTACTATAAATTCCAAAATCCTTTAAAATGTCACAATGTTCTTCAGGCAACATCGTAATATTTGTTAGCGTTGCATCAAAATAATACTTGTTGAAATAAATACATAGTTGGCGTTGGTTTTCAAAATGTGAAACCGGAATGATGGATATCTTATGAAATATTATTAATTTTTTTTTTTTTTAGAAAAAATTGAAAGCATAACAATGCTACCGCTATCGACTTCCTCAAATGCTAAGAGAATAACTCTCCTGTCACTAAGAACAACTACGAAATTTACCGTAATTTGGTCTTATTTTACAGTAGAAAATTAAGAACAACAAAAACAAACAAACAGAATGTTGCTGTCTGGTCATTTGAGTGCTATTGGGTATCCCCATCCTCTTCAAATAATGCGTCTTCGTTTTCCACTGCAGTTGTTGATGTTTAATGAATGTCATTACGGAAAATAAATATACCTTTGATCGCAGAGTAGGAAAACATGATTATCTAAAAATGAGTAGCTCTGTAAACTTTAATATGAAATGAAGCTTACGATCTTTTAGGAGATTTCTCAACATTTCTCAACATTAGTGCAGCATGTATATATACTCTTCCTGCACTCTAACACAGAAATGTAATTTTAATTTTCAACAATGGATGTATAACAATGTAATTGTCAGGTAATTATTTAATCTCGATATATCTTCTAAACAGCCAGACACATTTCAGTCATTTTGTGACGTCACTAGTTGGTGATTGTTTCGAATTGCATAAAAGCGGCTGACAGCTTTCGTATTCAACGTCGCTGTTTCATTTAGTAATGGAAGTCATAGGAAAGGGCAGTTAGAAGAATTTTCTTCATTTGAATTGAATCCAATTCGGAATCATAGTGTGAATGTTGCACAATAATACATAAGTACTGAGATATAAATTATTTTCCGATATTGGTCCAATTTGAGCCTTTCGTAATTACTAATTTCAAACCAAAATGTGAAGTTTTCCGCAGGAGACTCTGGTTTTTTTCTTCCCACCCTTTGGGGAAAAAAATACCAATTACTTTTAGTACGGTGGATGTTCACCATATGATGGTGTGGTGCGGTGTGGGATCGAACACGGCTTTTTGTTGCTCGATATTAATGCATTGCGTAATTATTTTCTTTTCCACCTCGATATGTTTTCTAACATTTTACAAGAAATGGATCGTTGTTGGTTTCTATTATTGTTGATTGACTGTGGCTACAGCATTCGATTCTGTATAGGAGCAGAAGAAGTTCGGAGATGATCTCTCACCAACATATGACTGAAACACAACGACGTCCTTTTTTTATGTAAGAAGTTGGTAAGCTTATTGCGGTGGATTTGGCGATATGGAGAATATTATGTGGCTATTAAGGATACTCCTATTTGCCGTTCTTATAAAGCAATCTAACATTGAAGGCTGCCAAGAGCCCAAGACGGCGAAGAAAGGTCCACAGGTAACAAAATGACCCCCGATATATATGGATGTGGACGTGGTTGGGGATTTTGTATTGTAATTGAAATAAAGATTTAAAAATGAGAATCATGTGAACTTATTTAGAAAAAATTTTAGAAAAAAAATTTAGTTTTGTAACAATGCGGATTTTTTTTTTGAAAATTGGTCAATATCTTGATGTATGCCATCTAAATTATTCACTATTATATAAATAGTTTATAATGATTAGTTTACGAGATATTTCTAAATTCGTTTTCTTTTTAAAATCCGGATTTAAAATATGAAGTTGAAGCGATTCACTTTTTTTATAAGGAATGTTTTTCGAGGATTGTTAATAAGAATAGCTAATTGTCAATGAAGATCGACCAATTACTTAGTTTACCAAATGACATAATTAAAATAATAAGTATTTGTACTGTGAATAATGAAATCTAAATACAGAGACAAGAAACTGTACTTGAAGTGATATAATTTTGTTTCATTTTAATGTAGCAACGAGTTTCCTGCAATTAATACCTCACACAATACTAATTCGGGTTATTGGGTTGTTATTGTGATCAATATATGCAACGATTCAATTACTAGCGAAGAGGAATGAATCTTTGAGAATCTCTTAAAGGCTGCTGTGTCAACATTATGGTATTTAATGGCTGCCTCAGCTTTCCGATAATTTATTATCCTTTAGATAATTACTAGACAGATTTAATTATCTCTTCAAACACGCTTCGTTGTTTCGAAATCAATCTGTACAAGCGAATATATTATCGACTCCCTTTGAACTGCTGGAACTTTGAACAGTTTGTTCCATTTATATTGCAAACAGATGCTGCATAGCTAATAACTATCTGGCATTTAGCCTGAAAATTCGATGAACGTCATTTCGTCCAATATCTATAAGTGTTTAGAAAAATACTTTACATTTTAATGCTTTATTTCAATATTATATAATATAATATAATATAATATAGAGGAAAATGGTAATTTATTGACATACGATGTTTCATAAAAACAACTTAATTATCCAGAAGCGAGTGACGAGTGGTGGGTGAGTGCTTTGTTTAATAGTTTCAAGGAGAGGTAAGACAGATTTGGATCTCCCACGATGAGTCTTCGGGCTACATGGAGGGGCCTCTGTAATAATAACAGCAATAACAATATTCAATAAATTGCTTAATTAAAATAATAGCGTATGATGAGGATGATGATAGGTGATGTGAAATATATATTTATATATCTCGCTATACTGGAGTGTCCTGACAGATAAGAGACTAATTTGGTAGAAAATTGCCCCCAGGAAGTTAGTAATAATGTAACCTTTCATGCGGTACTATCATAGCATCCGTGATGATCATCGAGAATCCGAAACATCAATTACACTTCAAACCTGCACACCAAAACAATATCCATGCAATGCTCCATATATGAAAATCAACCCAAAACAATAACAGACGAAGAAATAATCGATCACGAAATAAGAAAAGTCGATTTTGAACATGGCATCAGATTCAACATATATCTTATACAACAATATTAAACTCTCACTGCAGGAAATATATAAAAGAAAACTACAAAAGTCAGAATTCGTTCAAAAACAACCCCAAAATCCTTGGATAACGCAAAACATAATCCTATAGATATACACAGAAAGGACATTCTATGGAAACAATTAAAGCGATATCCAAATAACGCAGCCTTAATAACAGAATATAAGATAACAAGGAATCGACTTACAGCGCAAATAAGAAATGAAAAAATAAATAAATAAATACTACAGAGACAAATTAACATCTGCACAAAACAACATGAAACTAACCTGGCATGTGATTAACAAGATGCTAGACTGTGCTCCCCATATCACCGCCTCTGAAATCATAAAAACACAGCTTCATGAAAGACGCTAAATCTATTCAACAACAAGCAAATGACTTTAACCAATACTTTGAAGACTCCATATTGTCTGTCTCTGTTATACATAAAATCAAACAACAAAGGCCCAGGAATCGATGGTATAAGACACAAGGATATCAAGCAACACGGCCCCGTACTAAATGGGATTCCAATCTATGTCTTTCTGATATTGTGTCAACATTGCGAACGGCGTTAAGGAGAGCTTTAGATCCTTCAGCCTTCTTTTTCTTTTTTTCATTCTTCTTCTTCCAGCTTAACTGTACATGTCTTTCCAGCCCTGTACCATCGTCTTCAACCAATTTCTGTCCTGAGCTCTTCCAATACAGTACAGGATTCTCGTAGCTTTTTTTTTTTTTTGCAAAAATAGCACCACGAACGTTTGTAAACATAAGAAAGGTATCAAAACTCACCTTAATCGCACCACCATAATCTCCATAATCTCCAGATATCCAGACAATTCAGAATGATTCTAGCTTTTTTTCTCGAAGTGATGCATTTTGAAAGAACACGACAAATAATGAAATATGCTAGAATATTTTAAGTCGAGATATCTTGATTATTATTAATTAAAGAATAGACATTTTAAATAATTAATTTAGGAAGGGAAAGTCTGTAAATGACCAAGAAATTAAATAAAGTAGATGCATTGAACGCAATTATGAAAGAAACAATTCATTTTGAAGTATTATTGGGCTTAAGTATATAGTTTCCGAAGATGGTTCTTTTGGATGGAACGTGCGAATTAAATTGTATTGAGAAGACTTACTTTGAATTCGTGAATTTTCTCAAAATTTGAGAAAATTCATGAATTCAAATTGTTGTACTTTCTCTGTGTATTTTCTTTGTATCTCATTACTTTATATCCACAAGTTAAAAGTCACATAATTTGACTTCCACACAAAATCATAAGTGTGACATTGTTTCAATAACAGTATGTTTGGCGAAGGGATGAATCAACAAAGTTGTAAGTTAATTTATGAACTTAAAATTGATTCGTAATTATTCAAATTAAGTGGATATTGAATCCAACATTATTTCAAAGCCGAACAGAGAGACTACAAGAGTTTCGTGCTGATTATAGAACCTATAAAAGTTTCGGTGGATCCAAGCATGAGCAAACCTTTCATGATTTCTTTGCTTGCGCTTGGATCCGCCGAAACTTTTATAGGTTCTATAATCGGCACGAAACTCTTGTAGTTTCTCTATTCGGCTTTAACCTAATGTTGGATTCAATATCCACTTAATTTGAATAATTCGGCATCGTCAAAGTGAAGCCTTTTGCTCTTTATTTTAGTGATTCGTAATGATTACTGGTTGATCACGTGGCATTGTTAGAATTTCTTTAGAAAAACGGGTTGAAATATGATGACTTATTTTGTGTTTCTATAAATATCATACTGTTTGACGTTTCTTAATATGTTCTTTGACACGAAACACACAAGAAGGTAGTACAATTTGATATGTCATTTCAATTGAGTAATGCTTCCCTTTCTCTTATATTATCTTAAAGAAATTTACGATGTAATTGTTGGAAAAAAGGGCCAACAAAGCAGCTGACATATCTTACATACCGCCATTTGTCACTTTTACCAATTTGCTAAGTCCAAAACCGTGTAGAAGAGTATAGAATAAAACAGACAAGAGAAAGATCACCGTATTTATGTCCCATTTCCCGCAAGTAAATTATATCGATGAGAAAACAGACTGCCCTTACCCTTAGAAACCATTATTTTCTCGTATGACGTCATGGAGAGGCTGAAGACCAAGCACCAATGTCAAGGACCTTGAAGGTGAAATCTTTGATATGATTAAAAGAAAGCTTTTTATATCGTTCATCTCTCTCTCTCTCTCTCTCTCTCTCCCTCTCTCTCTCTCTCTCTCAGAAAGTTATCTAGGGTTTCAGTTTATTGGTGACTCAAGATTTATTGCTTAGACCTACAAGGAAATCATCTTTGTCTATGTTTTTTGTTTTACAACTTAGTTTTCGTTCCGGTATGTTTTGCTGATCTGTCCCAATTTCATGACGGAAGAATAGAAACATGTTTATATTTTTGCAACTAAAAGATCCACCTACTATTTTATTACGATAAGATTTTATTCTGAAAACCTTGAAGAAAATCTGATTTTTTTTAGTATAAAATAAATCCACGATCCGATTTAAAAAAAAATTTTTCGAACAGATAAATTTGAGAAAATTCATGAATTCAAATTGCTGTACTTTCTCTGTCTATTTATCTAACAAATACAACTGAACATACTGAAATATTATATATTTAAAAACTATAAAATAAAATAAAATTATAATTGCTAGAGTATTTGGCTATTGTCGTATATGTGGTTGGTTGGACTACAATAATTCTTAGAAACCAGTCGTGCAACCTGTCTGTTGTCAGACCAGACCTTTCTCACTTGCTTGAAAATCACTTAGAAAGAATCTCTGACATCTTAATCAGATTTCAGCTGTGGTATTTTAAACTGAGTTTCAACGCTTTCATCCAAATAACTTTGACAGATGCGTTCATTTCTTTGATCAGAATTAGTAGATTATCTTTTAATCTGTAACTAATTGCCAGAGTACGCTTGATGCCAGCGGAAGGCATCAAGCGTACTCCGCATCTAAGCTACTATTGCTGTTAGCGTGGATCTTAAGATAATCAATATAAGAAAGGCGTTCACTTTTTTGTCACAAATTTTCTGAGAAGAGTATCTTCTCAAATGCTGCGATTATTTTTTTTTTTAAAGCGGAACATCAGGCATGGGTTTAGCAAGCATTCTGATCCATTAAGCACTAGAGAAATTTTTCAGCCATAAGATCGCTTTTATTTTATTTATTTTTTGTTTCGTTTTTTAGTAGACGATCCTGTTCGTCACAAACGGCAGTTATGGCTTATGACATCTACACTGTGCAAAGATGCATAAAATCCGTTAACAAAAATAGGAGCTCAATTTTATAAAAACGTAAACGTAGATTAGTACACTGAAGTCGTTCTAAACACTCCGTTTATTAAGTTCATACTTTTCTCGCAGTTTTAGATATTTCAGCCGTAACATCATGCTTTGCAGTATTAGAAATGCAATCTTTATATATTTTTAGTTTTGTTTTCATCATTATCGAGCGCAAAATTACGAAACCATTGCTGTATCTGTAGGAGCAGTCTCTGAATATTTTTTTTTAAATTAGTTCGATGAAAATTGTCACCGACTGTAATTTAATACATAAAAAAAGCTCTATGCTTTTGCGATAGTTTTTGGAAAAAATGAAACATGATTTATGTCAACGACATATGAATACGATATACTTTAATTTTATAATATGTAAAATTATAATATTATAATTTTACAGATAACTAAATCTGTATTTCACACTTCAGTTTTTTTTAAATAATTTTTGAAATTGCAAAATTATTCTATATCATAATAATATAAATCTTCACAATACTGGATTATCAAATTTATTGAATTCCTAGTTCTACAGATTTGAAATGGTTAGTGTACAGTAAATCACAGCATCTATTCGACTAAAGTGATTTCTACACATCTGTAATATATTGTGGAATCAAAATCCTAAATTTTGGTTGTCGTTTTCAAAAAAGAAATAAACCAGCCTAAGAACACTAGCTAAATGAGCCATTAGAATTACAACAGAAGGCAATGGGAATGACTACAAAATAACTTCGATACAGGAAGCTGGGTTATCTATAATATTACAATCGATTTTACTTTCTCTTCTGCTTAATACTAAGTGTAACATGAAAAATCCCTGCTAACAACGTTTCCCCTCTCAACAGGCAGAAGTCCAGAATATCAATCTATTTTCCAGTAAAGCGGAGTATGGCGAAACCAGAAATCTATAAAGATATCAGTAGTGTTAAATAACGATGTTCGGGAAAGAAACCTTTAACACTTTCATGAAAATTGGAATTTCGTGTGGTAGCCAAATTTTTTTTATTTTTTTTATTTAGTTAGCGACGTCCACGCGATAACGCGTGATCGGTCGTTTGGTGCGAGCTCGCATCGCGTGATCGCGCGATATCGTTCATTGCCAAGCTGAAATTTGGAATTTCGTGCGGTGGCCAAATTTTTTTTTAATTTAGTTAGCAACGTCCACGCGATAACGCGTGATCGACCGTTTGGTGAGAGCTCGCATCGCACGATATCGCGTGACTGGCAATGAACGTGTTAAAAGAACGCGCGCACACGCACACACACACATACACACACATGAAGTTTGAAATGTACGAGGAGGTTAAATAAATAACTTCACGACTGAAAATATTCGAAAATAGAACGAAGATGGTAAGATAAAATAGAAAGAATGCCACATTTGTCTGAAACGGATAGTGACATTGGTGCTGTTCCTGACAAAGCGAATATTAGTGGGATAATCGATTCGTCATCATCAATTTCCTAATATGTTTCCTCAAGGGATGTACAGGATAGTAGTAATACATGATTAATTTTAAATTATTCCTAATTCTCTCTCAACTGTTTTCTTTCAAGTCTATCACTATTCAGTGTTAGTTATGGTGCCGACCAGTGATAGACTAATTAGAAAGAAAACAATTTTCTAAGATTTCTTTCGGTCTTTCTAGGTGTAGTTCTTTCTCTGAGTTTTCTGCCATTTTAGCATCATCAAGTATCTATTTCGCTAACCATTCCTCACCCATTTTGTTTAAGTGACCATACCACCTTAGATTAGCTCTTCTCATACATTCCTGAATGCTGACGAGGTTAAGTCCTTCCCATGATCGTCATTTTTAATATGATTCAGCATTCACTTCATTTTAATGTGATTCACTCGCTTAATTTTTCTTACAACTTTCGTATCTGCGATCTCTCTTTGATTAACTGTATTATTTTTAATACAACTAAACAGGTTTCAAATACTGACTTACGTATTAGTGTTTGGCTAATTTCTCTCTTGTGTCATATAACCTTCAACTGCCTCTCCGCCATACCAGCTGTGCTAATTCTGTTTTCTATACATGTGCCATTTTCACTAAGAAGTGCGTAAGTAGTTGAATTTTACTTGCTTTATAGGCTTTCATTGAGAATTCAGGCTTTCCGTGTTCCTGCCTATTTTCATAGGTTGGGTTTTTTAATGCTGATTTTCATGTCAAATTTGTTAAAGCTTAGATAACCTTGCAGAGATGTACTGATATTACTTAGGAGTATAATATCATCTGTATGAAGCAAAGATCTAAGTGTGATATCATCTCAGATATATCTCACTGCTTATTTCTTTAAACAAGCCTTTCAAGATAATTTCAAGATAATTTAATGTCACCTTGTTCATCTCCGATTCCTTTTACAGCGCTCGTTCCTCCATTTCTAAGCTTTTTCAATACCTTTCAGAACATTTATTTTTGATATACCAGTCTTCCTATGACTTTTTAAGCTACTTTCACATATTACTTAGTTTTCTTGCATTTTTCTCTGTATTCTCTCAAGACATTCTAGAAACTTTCGATGTGCCTTCATCTTTTCTATAGAGTACACCATAGAGTTTTGATTTTTCTATCTCTGCACAGAACTTCAAGACGCAATTCCTTGGCTGAATCGACGAATGCTTTTTACAGATTTTGTGACTGAGACTCCAAGGTGAGGTTCTTGTTTTTGAGCTCTTTCATTTTTATTGAATGATATTTGCATAGTTGTGTTTATAGTTTACCTGTAAAAGCTGCTAAACTTTAATTCGTTTTAAAACTTTCTTACATTTTTTTTTTCAACAGGATATTCATTTTTATCCTACTTAAAACTGAGTGATGATCACTTCCGCTTTCAAATCCTCTGTATATTCTTGTGTCCTGAATGAGCATGAAGATATCAACAATGATAAAGTCAATAAGGTTTTTCCTTTTATGTTATGTGTTTTATCGGCGGGAATATTTGCACATCGTTATCGTGAAGAAATCGTGAAGGGTTTCTGTTCAGAACTACTAACTAACGTGTCACCCTCTCTCTTTTCTCAAAATTTCCTTAAACATTTCTATGTGCTTGTAATTCATAATACATTTAGTTTAATGCTTTATCCAAGTATAATCAAACAAAGTTTACGCGTGAAGTATCTTCAGGACTGAGGCAAATCGTGGTAAAGGTGGACCAAGCGCTCATCACTCCAAGTCTTAGTATCTCCCATAATGCAAGGCACATCTCCTTGCGGACATGTATAATGCTATGCATTAAGGGAAGGACAACTACCCAGACCGGTTTCGACCTTTATTGTGGCCTCGTCACGTGGGAGCCAGACCCAGAGGTGGTGATACTAAGGTGGAAACAATGGAGAAGTGATATTTATCTATACGAATTGCCAAAAGGTGTCACCTTATAATTAAATTACTCTAGATTTAGAGAAAGATGTTGGAAGCTGTTTTTTTTTCACTTTAGTCCTGAAGATACTTCAGGCGCAAACTTTGTTTGCATACACTTGGATTAAGTATTAAACTAAATTTATTATAGTCTAACCAAGGGGAAAAAAAAACTTCCAACTTGTAATTCATTTGCAACTGTGCTTTTTAGATCTCCAATAAGAGCCACCTCTTTCATTTTTTTTACATCAGTTGCCTTCTAATGACGAAAACAATTCTTCAACTTCTCCTTAGTAAACCCTCTGGGAGGCCATAGGCACATGTAAGGCTCTTTGTCTAATTTCCCATTTTGAAATTTGCCCACATTATTCTACTGGAAACTAAAACATACGAGCCACTGAATTAGATTCCTTTATGAAGATTTACGTTAATGTCACTGACGTAGCGTGTATGCTAAATACTTGGTCATGTGCGTCACCACGTGTTCTAGACAACTATTTAAGACTGCTGAAATGTCAACAGTGTCGATCACAATGGGAAAAACAAAGGATCTTTCAGAGTTCGATAAATGACTTATTGTGGGTACCCGTTTGGATGGAGCCACTATGTTGCAAACAGCAGAGCTGATTATTTTCTCAAAAGGTGAGATATCTGGGATGTTTAATCAGTGGAAAAATAACTCACATTGCTTGTCTAAGAGGCGTAACTGTGGACCTAAGACAGCTTGTCAGGAACGAGACGACGATTGAAATCGCCGTCTTCTGGGAAGGCTTGAACTGGACAAACAGAACTTCCTTTGCAGCAACTGACGGAAGCATTTAATGAAGGCTGTTCACGACCCATTTCTTACCGAAGTATGCGCAGGGAATTGAAAAGATCGGTATGGTATTGGAAACCACTATATTAAATGAAAGTTTCTAATCAGTGGTGGGTATGTGAATCCACCAATCAAGAAGTTTATGTTTGTTTCTACTGTTGAATTCTAATGCTACCCCTTTTTTCTTCGGCGATCATTATTCTCCAAATATAACACTCTATATTTATTATTTAGCAGGATCTCATCAGCTTAGGTCGTCTTCGACTCAGTAACACATCTCTCCAAGTAGTACTTTAGTTCTATTAATTCAACTGCTTTTTTGGATACTTCTTATGCTTGATTATGCCTAACTTTAGTTCTGCTGATATTGAGTTTCTTCCATTTATTTTAATTGTTCGTCCTGGTTCCCTGATGAAACAGTTGCGAAGGAGGAGGGGGGGGGGGTGATCTTGTTTAACCAGATGTTATCCAGTTGGAATGAAATTTCATCATTCAGCCAGAATACATTGCGGTCGACTAAATCTTAAATTACCAACCCATCCTGTTAGTGTCCAGTATTTATTATGGATATCTACTAAGGGGCAGTGCATCGCATGGAGATGAGGTTTAGTCATTAGTTTAGAAGACCTTGTTGGTTCTCCATCTTCCTCAAATGTTTTGTGGAGGTGTCTTCTAGTTATTCAGCTTTAATCCTTAAGTAACCCGCAATAATAGATTCTGACGTTCAAAAGTTCATATATGAATTTTCCACTAAATTTTACCTAGTCGTTTGAATTTTACTCTAAATTTGATTATGTTCGTGTTAATTTAGGCAAAATGATTTCAAACAAAGCAAAATTTACGTTATAAATGACAATGAATATGCTATTTATAGAGGTGTCATATAGACTTACGCCTGGTTTTCCCTTTCAGTCGTTTCCGACCGTAGGCGGCTTTGTAGGCGTTGCCCACAAAGTATTCCTGGTGAGATTTTTTACAGGGTAGTTCACCATTGCTCCCCCCCCCTAATTTTATCCGAGCTCGGATAAAATTGGGGGGGGGTATGGCGGAGACGTATTCATGACTAATCCATGTGTGTTCACGGGGGAGGTTTGCCTGTTCTGGGGGACGAAAAACCTGAGTTTTCGGGTGGAAAAAACCTGAGTTTTCGGGTGGAAAAAACCTTACCTCTGTATGAGACCCGCTAACTCACCTTTAGTCGAAAGAGACCAGATAAAGGTTCGTCACGTCACTGAAGGGAGTCGAACCCAGGTCTTTCCGACAAAAGGGCTTCGTCTATACTCAATGAGCTACGGAGGCTCTTATAGACTTACGTGTGACGAGAATATGGAAGATAACTGTCACCATCTTGTGTTCCTGATCCTAACAGATATTAATCTGTTAGGATTTTAAGATGCGATCTTTTCGAGTTGCGAGATTAAAAATTGTAGTTTCCTGGGGGGGGGGGGGAGAAACCTACTTACCTTCCCCAAAGACTTACTAAATAAAGAACTGGCTGAAACACACCCTCAGAGACTGAAAGCGAATTTGTAGCTTTCTTCTGTTGATCTAGTGTCATCAAGTTAATACAAGGCTAACAAGGGCTGCTAAGAAAAATATATATAATAATTAAAAATAACGAGTTATTATGTTGAAAATTTATTTATCACTAGGTTAGACTATAATATAATAGATTTAGTTTAATCCTTTATCCCAGTGAGAGCAAACAAAGTTTGCGCCTGAAAATATCTTCAGGACTAAATATAGTGTTGTACTATCTTATCCAGTAAGTAGTGCAACACCAAGGCAACTCGTGGCAAAGGTGGAGCAAGCTACCAGGCACTTCTAACCCAGTATCTCCCATAATGCAAAACACATTTCCTATGTGGATATGTATACTGTTATGCATTAAAGGGATTGGCCATCTACCCAGACTAGTTTCGACCTTTATTGAGGTCTCTTCAGTGGGAGCCAGGCCCAGAGCTGGAGATACCAGGCAGAAGCAGTAGCAAGTCATCTGTGCCTATGGGAGTTGCCAAAAGGTTTATCACCTTTTTTAAAAATTACTCTGGATTTAGAGAAAGATGTTGAAAATTTATTTATCACTAGGTTAGACTATAATAGATTTAGTTTAATCCTTTATCCCAGTGAGAGCAAACAAAGTTTGCGCCTGAAAATATCTTCAGGACTAAATATAGTGTTGTACTATTTAGTCCTGAAGATATTTTCAGGCGCAAACTTTGTTTGCTCTCACTGGGATAAAGGATTAAACTAAATCTATTATAGTCTAACCTAGTGATAAATAAATTTTCAACATCTTTCTCTAAATCCAGAGTAATTTTTAAAAAAGGTGATAAACCTTTTGGCAACTCCCATAGGCACAGATGACTTGCTACTGCTTCTGCCTGGTATCTCCAGCTCTGGGCCTGGCTCCCACTGAAGAGACCTCAATAAAGGTCGAAACTAGTCTGGGTAGATGGCCAATCCCTTTAATGCATAACAGTATATATACATATCCACATAGGAAATGTGTTTTGCATTATGGGAGATACTGGGTTAGAAGTGCCTGGTAACTTGCTCCACCTTTGCCACGAGTTGCCTTGGTGTTGCACTACTTACTGGATAAGATAGTACAACACTATATTTAGTCCTGAAGATATTTTCAGGCGCAAACTTTGTTTGCTCTCACTGGGATAAAGGATTAAACTAAATCTATTATAACGAGTTATTATCTTAGGTTTACTGCAAAGAAAATTAATTCGTAAAGTTATCTTTATGGATAAGTTTTTTTAATACCAAACGACTGCAATATCTCAGTCTTTTCCCAATATTTTTCAAAAGCTGTATTATTAAAATTATGAATATGATGAAAACATTAAATAAATATATAAAAAATTAAATAAATAAAGTCTTGCACATATCAACTAATCTGATAGTGTTTATTTATTTATAAAGTAAGGAACAGAAAAGTTCGTGAGTTTTTCCACCTTTTCATCCAGTTTTTCGTTGATATATTCACTGCTGGGTAAGAAGTTTAAAAGTGTCACACTTGTGCGGTTAAGTGCTTATTCATAGAAGTCTGGAAACCCCGCGTCAGGATTTATGCTGTCTTCGAATGCACTGCGACATCGGTGAATAATGACTCACCGTGTCAAAATCAAAAGAAGAAAACAAAGTTTCCATACTTCCAGTCGCTTACGTTGCTTGGAGAAAAGAATCAGGCCTACTGGTGGCTTTACAATAACATTTGGCCATGCGGAAATTCCCAACAGAAAACCTGCGTGTTACAGCTGTGTTCGGCTTCTATTTTCAACTCTGTGTTAGATTCAGTGTTTTATTTTTATATTTTCTCGATTCTGCTTTTTCAGCTAACTTCACCAGTAGTCTGGATTGTGTTTCATACTACTGTACAAGGGTACTTTTTATTGTTCGATTGTACTATACGTGAAATATAAATCCAACATGCAATGGCTATCCAAAATCTTATTAACTTTTAGCTCAATCTATAGAATATTCATTCACTATCCAGGCTTTACTCTGTCATATTATAATAATATAAATGTCGTTTTCTATTAACCAAACTATGTTAATTTTTTATAAATCTTTTGAATCGTAATGTTGTTGTCTGTTTCTAAAATGTTTAAAGTAATTAAAAATGTACAAACTTTTTCAAATATTTTAATATACAATTTATTACTTAACGTCACCAGTACTAAAAATTTTAATACACCATTTATTATTTCGTATCATAAACAATGATCATCATGGATTTTCGTTGTTAATTATCAATATATCAACACGACTAAGCAGGTTCTGCTGTCAGAACCAAATCAAAAAATAAAAATACAGCGCTGTACTTTGTAAAGTCAAGGTGTTTCAATAAAAATTCATTTGTAATTAGATTGCAGACTTTTGTTGTTTTTGTTTTTTTTTTTATAAAATTCAGAAGCCTTGTTGTTAAAGATAAAACATGACACTTTTTCAAATCGCTTCAGATTTCCCATAAGCAGAGTACTGGGCAATGAAATTCAAATAATACTTGATATTATCGGGAGATGAAAATATGAAAGAATAGGAAGCTCCATATTGTGTGGCATTCTTCATAGAAAACTGGAGCAGCCGAAACGACTGGCGAAACACAACTAAAATAATGGCCTACGTACGAATTGGAGATAAGGGAAACAATTATACATCGTATTCGTCTTTCAAATAACACCGTTCATTGCAGAATCACAGAAATTACCCAAAATGTAAAGTAAATATTGCCACATATCCAACAGGAATGCTACCCCCCCTCCCCCCACATACAAAATCTACTGATAGCATGTTTTGAAAATCTTTTCGTCTTTGTTAGATACGAGATAAATAAAAAGTACATGATTTTTTGCAAATGTATATGCTAGGAGGTGCAATTGCAGAATCTCGTTTTAAAGTTATGGACATTTTAAGAAAATAAACCACATCGATGTGTTGGAATAAGCGTGGATGGCAGAGCAAAATACATAATTAGATAAATAAATAAATATAAAAATAAAACTCATAAAGAATTTTATAAATACGATGCGAAATTATTTTCTCAAGCTGTTTCGAATGTGAACTGTGAACTTCTTAGGGAGATGGACCGAGTCTTTGACTCTTCATCCCTTCATCTGATTTTAGCTTGTGTATGAGGGATTACTGCGGGTAATTTGCCAGCTCTTTGTGAGCATTTTGCGTAGTATAAGCTTTTTTTGCGATGAAGGATTTCGGTCTTCTATGTTTGAAGCGGTCTGATTGTTTGTCGAATTAGTTGATTTGGGTGATTGTCTGTGAAGAATTTTTCTGAAATGCTTATCATGTGGGTCTTAATATCTGGCAGGTTAACTTATCAGTGTAACTGGAGGTTTCTGTTGAACCAAGTGATATTAAATGCAATTCTTGGGCATTTGTTCTGGATGTTTGTAGTCTTTGGATGTTTCTATTAGACTTGTGTTCCCAGGCTGGCGAGGCATAGGTTAGTTGAGGTCCGATCACTGATTTGTAGAGGAGAATTTTGTTGTTTATGTTTAGGAGGCTGTTCCTATTCAGGAGTGGGTTAGCTGTGCTGGGTTTGGTTGGCTTTAGTGGAAACACTATTTATGTGTGTTTTGAAGTTTAAGCTTTTATCAAGCTGAACTCCTAGACATTTTTCTCATTTGTGCCAAGGGATGATTTTTCCGAACATTTGTATAATTGTATTCGATTCTGCTTTTCGTCTGGTGAATAGTACTGTGGAGCTTTTTTTCTGGGTTGATTGAGATGTGCCATTTGCTGTACCAATTTTCTAGTTCCTTGATTGGTATCTGAAGTTCGTTTATGGCCAGTTGTGGTCGGAGGGACCTGCCTATGATGATCACGTCATCGGCATACAGGGCGGTGATGGATGGTAACAACTTGGGAAGATATGCCATGTATATGGCGAAGAGTAAGGGAGACAGCAGAGAACTTCGGGGACTCCAGCCGTGGTTTTTCTTTCGGGGGATCTAACTAGTGGTAATGGGATTCCTACTTGGTTAGCTTGAAAATTAATCCTTAATGCCACATTCTGTCGAATGCCTGAGCTATGTCCAGGAAGATTGCACCAGAGTGCTGGAGCCATTCATGCCAAGGGCATGAATGGCTTGTCTGGTATGACGTGGTTTGTTTTCTGCTTGTCTGGTATGACGTGGTTGTTTTCTGCTGCCTCTTGAATCCGTGCAAGTATTGTACGTTTGGCTGTCTTGCTCAAGCATGAGAGTAGGCTGATTGGTCGATAGTTCTTTGGAAACTGTGTGTCTTTTCCTGGTTTTGGAATTAGGAAGACATCTGTAATTCCACCGTTCTGGATAGTGATTTAACCGTGCGAGGGAGCAGCTTGAGCGCCTTGTTCGTTTCCGTCCGGTCTCGGGGCCTTCTTGCTCTTGAGTTTTCTCATGTTTTGGTATATTTCTGCTGGTGATTTGGTGTTCCGAGTTATTTTACGCATTTGGGTGTGGATTTTTCTACTTGGGCATAATTGGGGCTTCATTGTCTTTCTGAGCTATCTGCAAATACTTCCGCTTTTTCTTCATCTTTATAGATGAAGCTATTCCGTATTCAACTTTGATCAGAGGGAGTGTATTGTGCTTTGAGCGAAGCGACCTCATAACTTTCCATATTGACTGGTCTTCTGCGATTAGGTGATATAGCTCGTTGTTCCAAAGTTGGTTTCGTGGGGGTCTTTTAGTGCATACCGAACTGGTTCATTACTCTATTAACTGCCTGTTTATCTGTGGACTCCTTTGTTCTATGCTGCTGTCTTCGTAGCCGCTTCTTTTCTTGGATAAGTTGTTTTATTTCCTCTGGGAGTATGTTTGGCGATGCACACGTGGTTGTGTTTGTTACATAGGATATTGTTGCCAAAAAGTGTTTCTCAAGGGTTGCCACTGCCTTTTCTATTTCTTCAGAAGATGCTATGTGTGTGACTGGGCCTATGTTTTCTTGGAAAGCTGAAGGGAGTTAATAAAGGTGACGTTGTTTTCAGTTAGATCATGTATGTGCCTTGCAATATGATGGTTGTGGTCCAGACTCATATCGTTGATCGCCTGTATTTGATAGCCGTCTGCTATATTTCTAGTATTACTACATCAAGTACATCTGGACGCCGGTGGCTCCATAGTATGTGGGCTCTATAGGGCTCAACTATTCCAAATTGGGTGTTTGGCATTAAGATATCCAGTTATGATCACTGCTCTACCTGCTTTCAGTAGTTTTTCCAAGTCTGATTCTAGTAGTTTTTTATTTGGGGGATTGTAGGCCTGCAAATATCTTGACACTCTTTGTGTTTTCCATGTAAACTTTGATTTCTGTTGTTTCAATGAGTTCAGTATGGGACTTATGAAATTCATTCTGTTTTATTCCTCTTTTGATGAAGATGGTTATGCCTCCTCCTCCTCCTCCTCTTGCGTAGGATCTGTCCGTGCGGTTGTCGATTGGGCGCAGATGTGTTTCGTTGATGAGGATAATATCAGCTTGGGTCTCTGCTGCGAATTCCTGTAGTTGTGGTATCTTGTTTGTTATTCCATTAGCGTTCCAGCTGACAATCTGTAGTGAGGCAGGTTTTCTATTGTGTTTATCCATTGAGGATTGCCGAGAATACTGACTGAGTATGCCTAAGCATGATGTCCTTGGTTTCTTGAGGTGTGTGTGTGTGTGTGTGTGTGGAGGGGGGGGGAGTAGGTTTGTCGAAGTTCTGATAGTATTGTTCCGATGCAGCTTGTTAAATTTGGCAGGTCGGATTTATTGGAATTTTGGAGGTTGTTTGATCGTGGTATGGGATCTTGGGAATAAATTGGTCTTGGCGTAGCTGCCTGTGCATAAGATTTTCTGCTTGTTGTGGCTTGTATGGTGGTTCTGTATTCTTGTGGAGGTTTACTGATTTGGGGTTGAGTTTTTTGGTTCTGTGGGAATGCCGTACAACCCCTGTAGTTTGCAGTGTGTGTGTGTGTGTGTGTGTGTGTGTGTGTGTGTGTGTGTGTGTGTGTGTGTGTGTGTGTGTGTGTGTGTGTGTGGACCTCCGCAGTTTGCCAGCTTTGCTTGTTGGGTATGGTTTTTGGCATTTAGTCGTTGCATGTTTGCCACCTCATTTAACACATCGGTAATCTGCTTTGCAACAGCGTCGTTGGGTATGGCCAAACTTTTGGCAGCGATGACATTGCGTCGATATTGACTTGTGTTTTAATGATTCAGTCTTTATGACTAAATCACAGATAGTTTGGAGATAGTAGATATGTTTCTGGTCTTTGCTGATTTCTACCAGTAATATTGGGGGGGGGGGGTATGGTGTTTTTTTGGCTCTGAGCATGCGGCCGGCTGACTTTAACAGGACTAAAACCTCTGTTTTGGAGGTCTGATGGGATTTCCTCTGTTGTAATTGATTCTGTTACCCCCTCTGAGCACAACTTTAAGGTTTTTTCCCTCACTATTGAGTGCAGATGTGTGGTAGATTGCTTTTATTCAGTAATTTGATTACTTTTCTGTAATCGGTGGACGTTTTTGGTTGGATGGGAATTCCTTCTTCTGTATTGGTGGCTTTGGTAAATGTTATTTCTAATGTTTGGAGTGAAGTGACAACGGTTTTCTAGTGATTTTTGTCTCTTAGGATGACTGGGGGTATTCTTTCTTTTGAATTTGTATTATTATCAGGTCTCCATTTCCACTGGTTTTGAGTATGTTCTCTAGTAACGGAGATTTTCCTGTTTTTAATTTTAACTATTTGAATTCCTCCTGTGTCCGATATAAGGTGGGCATTGGTTTGGAATATTGCACATTCTCGGGATTTGGTCCTGTTGTCTGTGGTTTAATGGTGTCACGTTCTCGTGATTTCGGTCTTTCCGACTGTCTTCTGTGACGATTATTGGGGGAAATATCTCATAGAGCTTTATTTTTCCTGACCAGATATTATTAATTACTTTCCCTAATCTGATGAACTCCCGATATACGTCTTCGAATTTCGTTTCATCTATCAGTTTTTCCATGTCTATATGTCTATCAGTGTTGTTATTTGTTAAGATTAAAAAGTTTCTTACCTGCGTTTATCGTAGCTGCACTTATAGTGCGATCCACAGATTAATCGTGCAACAATTATTACTATAATTGTTAACTCGTATCACAATTCACAATATATATCACTCATCATAATTCACAATAAAGACTCGTCAATCAAAACTCGACAAACAGCGGTAGCTATCGCAAATATCTATTTGCGATAGCTACCGCTGTTTTAAATAGTCCGTATAATCCTTATAAAGAACTGGCTTAAAGGGGCGAAGCAAGAATGCTTTTCATCTTCCCCGTTATCTGTAGGGCACAGTGTAGGGATAAGGTGCTATTAGCTATTAAAGCTCTGATCATGGCAGGAGGGTAACAGCAATAGCCGAGCACATCATTGGCTACAGCATTGCTATCCATTACCCTCCAAGGGTATTAATCACCGCATCTCATGGTCGATCTTCTCAATCCATCCTCGCTGTTTTAAATAGTCTTTATAATCCTTATAAGAACTGGCTTAAAGGGGCAAAGCAAGAATGCTTTTCATCATCCCGTTGTCTGTAGAAGACAGTGTAGTGATTAGTTGTTATTGAGCTATTAAAACTCTGATCATGGCAGGAGGGTAGGAGCAATAGCCGAGCCTCAGTTAGAACTTCATTGGCTACTGCATTGCCATCCATTACCCTCCAATGTATTTTACTTGTTTACAATCAGGTAGTCCGCTTTTTTAAATTTTTATTATTATTAAAGTCCTTAAAAGGACTGACTTAAAGGGGCGAAGCAAGAATGCTTTTCATATTCCCCGTTATCTGTAGAGGACAGTGTAGGAATAAGGTGTTATTGAGCAATTAAAGCTCTGATCATGGCAGGAGGGTAACAGCAATAGCCGAGCCTCAGTTAGAACTTCATTGGCTACAGCATTGTCATCCATTACCCTCCCAGGATGGGTTTTTCTACTACCGAAAACTCGCTGTTTTAAATCTTATCCTTATAGTCCTTATAAGGACTGGCTTAAAGGGGCGAAGCAAGAATGCTTTTCATCTTCCCCGTTATCTGTAGAGGACAGTGTAGGGATAAGGTGTTATTGAGCTATTAAAGCTCTGATCATGGCAGGAGGGTAACAGCAATAGCCGAGCCTCAGTTAGAACTTCATTAGCTACAGCATTGCCATCCATTACCCTCCAAGAGTATTGGATTTTGGATTGAATGAATCAATCACCGCATCTCACGGTCGATTGATTCCTCTCAATTAATCCAACGCTGTTTTAAATCCTTATAGTCCTTATAAGGACTGGCTTAAAGGGGCGAAGCAAGAATGCTTTTCATATTCCCCGTTATCTGTAGAGGACAGTGTAGGGATAAGGTGTTATTGAGCTATTAATTAAAGCTCTGATCATGGCAGGAGGGTAACAGCAATAGCCGAGCCTCAGTTTTAAATAAAAATCAATAAAATAATTAGTATGCAAAATTTTTCAGATTAAAATTGGTGTTCTTAGTTTACTGCATTTAAATAAGTTAAAATTGTCTCATTTATTAAAATTATTCAAAAGAAAGATGCAAAATAAGTTTTTTCTTATTTTTATATAGCTATATTTTAAAATTTTATTTATAATGTAATAATAAATATTATAAATTATCTGACAAAACATTCCTGATTATTTTGTAATAATCAGGAATGTTTTAATAATCAGAATAATAATTAGAATGCAATAATCAGATAATAATCAGAATGCAAATAATATTGCTTTCAGAATATAGTATTTAACTGAGACCGTAAATTTTTAAAGAGGAAAATAATAATAATAAATTTAATATTTTGTTTTAAAATGTCTCATTATTCTCCAAATTAAAGGTAGTCATCATTTTCAGAGATCCATCTTTATTTATTTTCAGTTCATCACTATTCAAATTAATGTACCTTTCTTTGTTTGGTGGAAGTTGTATTGATAATTATTATATGAGAAATAAAAGGAATTCGCTCGTTAAATATGTCAAATTTATTTATTTATTGATTGAAATGCAGTCAGTTAATTTACACTGATAATATTCATATTAATTCATCGAATATTTGCTATACGAAGGACTATTTATAAATAATTTTGTAATTATCGTACCTAAGCCTTCCCTTAACAATATTATAGAAGTAAGTAATTTAAATCTCGACAATTTAGGTGCATTTCGCAACACATGTATGCATATATTCGACTTTCTTTTAATCTCTCTGTATTCAAGTTATGTCCCTATTCCGAGTGAACGGATTTTACTAATTATATTCAATTTTTATGTTATAATTATGTTTCTATTAGCGCACGATTTGAACTGGTAAATTTTAAATAGGTTTGTAATAATAATATATTTTACTGCTGTTTGAAATAATAATGATAATACTTTATTATTATCTGCTGTTTGAAATAATAATCATATGCCTAGGGAAGGAGTGTCCTAGGTTCGATTGCCATCGACGACGTGAGGAGCTTAAGGATTTTCCTCAGCCATAGCCAAGTTAGCCAGTCTTGGGCGCGGGCAATAGGGTTTTTCCCACAGTTTAGCTGGAGTTTTTTCATCCCGCAAGCAGGCAAACCGGCATCCTGAACACACACGGATACAGTCATGAATATCGCCCTTAGGGGATGCGGCAGAGGAGTGGCTAACCGGCTGCATTAATACGCCAGTAACCCCTCATTAGGAGAGAACTCAACCTGTCCTAGGACGGACGAGAAGGATAGATAGATAGATATCTGTCAAATAATTATATACATATACATACAATTTAATTATACATACAATTTATATAATACATACAATTTAATATAATTACATAGGATTTAAAGATAATACTACAATTTTTCACTTGTGGTTCAATTCAGATTCCAATTTATCGCATATTTTGTTCAGTGCGCAAGTCATATAGTTCAACAATTCGTGTGTTACTAGTAGTATTATAATAACGATTTTAGTAATAGTTTATAATCAGTTACACAGGATAGATTACACAATTATCTATCTATATATATAATTTTTTTTTCGGTAGAGAATGCTAGGAAAATATCTTATTTAAATTGCATTAATAATAATATTAACAATGCGTTTTACATCGTTTTTCACATTCATATTTACAATGATTCATTTTTTATTAAATCGATTATAATATTTACTTGTTTCTTTGGGTGGCTTCTTCCTCGAAGCTTTGCAGAGCTTATCTGAATAATGTTATCAGTATCTTCATTATTGTTATACACCTTACTGACTGTTACGTTACATAATCTGCAGTCTTTGATTATGAAGATTACGTGTGGATGAGTGAGACTAATTAATCCAACCTACTTCGAAGCTTGGATTAGCTTTTATGAAGAGAGTGGGTTTAGCCTGCACTATTTATGTTGTTGTTACTGTTTATGGATGGGATGTTTTGTGATGTGTGATGATTTGTGATCTGGTGATTTGTGATGGTATTAGTGTTAATGGTATATGAACTTTCTTAGTATTTTTTACAGAGTTCGAGTTTTAATGTTCTGTAGTTATTCATGTGTTTTAAATTTCTTGGTAGGTTGTTGAGTAGCTTGGGTGTCTGATGTGATCTCACAAAAGAACCGTATGAATTGTTGTAGGTCGTGTTATACGATAATGTGTCTCTGTTGTTTCGATAAGTGATGTTGAAGTAATTCCTTATTAATATTATGTAGTGTTTCAGATTTTTTATGTTCAGGATTCTTATCGTCATGTGCTGGTCGGATATTGATTGTTGCGTATAAGGTGTCCAAATCACTGTTGACACAATTTTCCTACGTAATATTTCTAATTTTGTTAGGTGGCTGTTTGATGTGTTTGCATAGACTATTATCTTATACGGTATCTGAGTAAGGATTCGCATATACCGTGATATAGGAGGTTTTTTTTTGAATGTTAGATGGAATAATGTCTTTTACTTGGAAGAGTTTTGTTGCGATGACCCGGAGTTTGATATGTAGGTATTCTATATGTTTTGTCCATTTAACGTGGCAATCTATGTAGAGACTAAGGTATTTTGCATGTGTTACAGGTTTCATTTCGGGACATCGGCAGGGTTTTTTGTTGTTAATGCAGCGGTATGTGTGACAATGTATCGATGGTGGTGCGAGGCGCATGATTCTTGGGTTGTGTATTATCAACATCTGTGTTTTTGGTGCCGTTGATTAGAATTGCGTTTTGTTGGAAGTATGTTGTGATTTCTTTTAGGTCTTGTTGTGCTTTGCAGAGAGTCGTGTTGATGTCTGTATGGATTGATAGTAGTGCGGTGTCATCTGCGTACTGAAATATTTGACTTCTTATGGATATGTTATGAACATCGTTAATGTATATGTTGAATAGAGTGGGTAATAATATGGCGCTTTGAAGAACACCGTGTTTTCTTTGTATACCCCGGCTGTGACATGTACCTATTTTTGTTAATTGTATTCTGTTTGAGAGGTAGTTCCTGACCCATGTATGTAGTGTTCCTCTTATACCTACTGAGTATAGTTTGGTGAGTAGTATGTCATGTTCAAGTGTATCAAATGCTTTGGTTAAGTCCAGCAGTATAAGGACGGCGTACTTGTTTTTATCGAGAGCTTTGTTTATTGCATCGGCGATGTCTTCTAATAATGTGATGGTGTTTTTTTGTTTTCTGAACGCCGTATTGGTTTTGTGAGATGATGTTGTACTTCTGTAAATAGTTCTGTAGTCTGGGATTCATAAACACAGGTTTGCTAAATCTTTTCAATGAACTATTTTAGTGACAAAATAAAGCTTTCTGGAATTTATCTGCCAAAAATAATACTATTATACATAATTTCTATTACGAAACACATCTCCTTTTATTTTTTGTGATTGTCTGAAATCATTTTCATAGTTGCTACATAAGAAGTAAAGAACAGAAATGTTACTTATAACGACTTTTTTGGTTAAAAAGAGTGAAAATTGCATTTCGAATTTTCATGACTTTAAATATACGAATATGCTTTGAAATACCACTCATAACTGGTCTATAGAACAGTTCCTATCGCTAGGTGAGTCCGCCCTATTCTCTTTAGTGCTTCTCTCTTTATTTTCTTATAATTTCTTCAACTTAACCGAAGTATATCCTTCATTAACTAGAAGAAGTTCTTATTTTCTGTCCCGTCTTCTCTTCTAATATTTATGTAACCTACTTGTTATTTCTCCATACGTGTCTCAGAAATTACATCTGCCCTCGTATGGATTGGCTTCTTTAATAATCGGCTCTCTTTATGTAAGATTTCTTTATTTTTTTTCTCGGTAAGATTCACTTCCGGTTCTCTTCGGTGACATTTGAAATGCTTCAATTCTTTTCCAATCTTCTGCTAAAATAATCCAAGTTTCACAAACAATCATGTAATAATGCACTCCGGACATATATTTTTAGAAATATTTTCTTATGCTTTTACTTAAGATGATTTCCAATATGTGATCTATTTTTCAATAATACTTCTTTTTCCAAAATAATTCTTCTTTGTATTCTTAACTTCTATTTTCCATCTGTTTCAATAGTTCTTTCAAAGTATAGGAACATTTCATTTTTGATATTCAATCTTCGTATCTCTAATCTCTATTTTGTCTACTTCATTCGGTTCTTTTGATCTTGTCACCATTGTTTTCCTTTTTTTTTTATATTGAGTTTATGAGTCTATGTTCAAGTAAAACATTTTCCATCCTAAATATTACACGTTTAAATCTTGTTCATTCTCAGCTGATATACATCTGCACTCTACCCACAGTTATCACTTTTATTCTTTCTTTTACTACTTTCATTGCATTCTATACATATAGACTGAAAGATAAGGATAATAGGAGCAACCTTGTATTACGCTGTTCTCTATTTATAAAATCGAAACCTCTTTTTATTTTCATTATTTCAAAAGTTTGTTCCATTATACGTTATCTAACGGTTGTTCATTTCATTTCTTCTGTCTATTATTGTTTTTAGGCTGGTATTTCTTCCATAGTTCCATTCCAGAATCAAAACAGGCCCGTATTTAAATAACACTCAAGTTTTTATTTTATTCTGGGCTTCGCTTTTTATATTACATTTTAAATTTTATATTTTTATATATTTTTATATTTTTATAATCTTTTAAGAATTCATTATCGAATTGGACAACCAATCTATAAAGCTACTGAATACAAATTTAACTCAATTCTTGTATCTATTATATTCTATCTATTTATTAAGGCTAGTATTGCTTTCGTGGTTCCATTCTTATTGCAGAATCTAAATAGAACTTCATCTTAATAACATGCGATTTGACTTAAGTCTATGTTTCATTTCCAAGTTTTATATTTTAATTTTATATTTGTCCGCGCGGTTAGCCGAGTAACTATGCTTATCGGAACCATATGCTTGGGAAAGCAGTGTTCCGGGGTCGATTCCCGTCGCCGACGTGAGGAGCTTAGGATCTTTCTCAGCCATAGCCAAGTTAACCGGTCTTGGGCGTGGACTGCAGGGTTTTTCTCCCGCAAGCAGGCAAACGGGCCACATGAACACACTCATCTACAGACATAGAACACATCGGAAGGCATAGGGCTAGTCACCTTATCCTCGAGACGGATACGGCTTGGAAGAGCTTAGGACAATAACAGGCCAATATGTCTAATATGAAAAAAAGGAAGAAGAAGAAGAAGAATTTTACATTTAATATAATATTGAAAGATGATTGTAAGATCGTAGTGTTAGATCATTTTAACATTCAGATGCATCCCCTTTCTTGGATATTGTGATACATGATAGAAATAGCAATGCTCAATAATAAAAATATATAAAAATAAGAAAGAATGGAATAATGTTCTGTTTTGTTTACAAACCAAACCAAAATATATTATTCTTACCTATAAACTAACCGTAGCAAATAAAACACAGTTGCTTATTTTTAAGGGCCTTCAACTTATAATCTGCATTTGAACAAGTTTTGTATCGTATAGTAATGAGCCCAAAGTAGTTCTAGAAACGAGAGCGATATTCCCTATAAAGGCCACCATTATTTGTGAAAAAATAAATCGTACAATGAAACATTCGATTTGAAATAAGATCCCATATAATAGTTTTTAACTCTAATATGGACTCTTCAAATGTCAGAAGCTATTATAATGAGGTCCTCGTTTTGAATATCTGGTTCACCCATGGGCAAATACAAAAGTTCATATTAACGTTATCACAATACGTTAACGGACTAAAATGTAATAATATTTGTGAAGCATATAAGCATATATATTTTATATTTAATAAAAATATCAAAATATGAATACGAATTGTATTCAGTTATCTAGAATGTGCAGCATATATAACGTCACAGTCATAATTAGAATAATTTTTATTGCATAGAGAAATATGCATAAATAATATTACATAAATAACTTTGATAACTGATATATAAAATAGCATAAATAATGCTATTCTTTATGCTATTAATAGTAACTATCACAGAGAATAAATTATTATTTTCATCGCAATATTGGGATGAAAGATTTGGTCATCACCATTAACATCATTAAATTCCTGATACGTACCGTCTTCTATCGTACTGCATAAAAAGTTTACATTATTACTAAGTGCATATCGATAATATTCCTCCACATTATTCTGTCAGGAGTGCAATATCGTCTTATACATGTATTTCAGTCTTCTAAAGCACTTCCTGCATCAATCCAATTAGATCTTGATCTTCCTCTGGTTCATTACCCTGTCATCAAATTGTTTTAAAGCTAGTAAATGGCCATTAAAATGGTTAAATAAATTTAATATTCACTAAATGATGCATAATTAATCATCATACTTATATAAATAGCCATTTACTTATCTTTCAGTGGAGTAGTTCGTGGTATACTCACAGATTATACTGTCTGTCCAATTTGAAAGGACAATAACAACATATTTAAGGCAAGAGCCATTGTGTTTACATGATTGTGCTAGAAGAATAATGGATTTTTAAATGCAATCAAAAATCGTGGTTCGTACTTGAGTCGTGAAACTAGAAGAATATATAAATATTCTGAAAATTTAATTTGAGAATTTAAAAAAATATTAAAACTCTACGATTTAATGATGGTCATTAATATTATTACTAGAATGTTCTAAATTATTTACAAAATTTTGAAATATTCAAGAATAATTGTAAAAATATTCTAAAAGCCTTTAATGAGAAATAACAGCAGACGTATAATAAAATCTAACTGTAGTTTTATTTTATATATTAGGAATTTAATGTCCATTAAATATGATTAAATTATATGTCTATTATTATACCTCATTACGTTATTTTATTCTGGATAGTTCTTAATTATTTAATTAAACATTACACTAAAATAATACTAAGAAAGTTTCGAATTATTTTTGTACTTAGAAGATTGATATCAGTTAATGAATAAAGATCTTACTGAATCCAAACTGAAATGAAATGAATGGTTGAAACCTCATTTAACAATTACGTGTGGTCTCATATGTACTTAACTCGAATTATAACGTTCAAAATATAATGTACATCATATCCAAAGCTAAGTTTCTGAGATTCTTGATGAAAAGACGATGCAAAGTGTTTATTGCAAGATTCTTTGTTATTTTTGTGACAAAGCAGTTATGGTCCTTGTTAAATATTTTATTTTCGGCAAAAGCACAAGACAACCTTGGTTTCTGGTATGATAGAACTAATTCCAATTTACTCTTCTTTTCCACATCGTTAACATGTTCTGACAAACGGATCTATCTATCTATCTATCTATCTATATGGCTATGGTCCTCTCATCATTGAAACAGTGCAATTGCTTTACAGAGATACACACTTCTGTTTAAAAATCAACAACAGGCTCACTCGCACTTTGTCATACTCTCGAGGGATCAAGCAAGGATGTCCCCTCTCCGGTCAATTATACACACTGGCCATAGAACCCTTCTTAAAAAGAGTACACGATACCATCATCTCCAAACGAACCAGAATAATAGACCCATATCAAAAAATTACCTTATCAGCATATGCCGATGCTGTAATAGTACGAAATGAAGAAGAAATGACAGTAACAGAAGAAGCACACAGACTATATGCACAAGCCTCAGGGGCCAAATTAAATTCTGCCAAAACCAGGGGCTTGTGGTCAGGCAGATGGAAGTCTAGAAATGATTCTCCGATCGAATGTACCTGGTCAAGCGAAGGACAAAGATACTTAGGTGTACACCTTGGCAACACCAAAATATATAACACACTGAACTGGACACAGCTGCACAATCGTTTTAAACAGGTGCTAGGTAAATGGAACAGCGTTCGTTCCATGTCTTCACTTAGAGGAAAAGTACTAATAGTTAACCAGATGGCTGCGAGTATCTTATGGCATACCCTCAAAGTACTCACACCTCATGAAGAATTTCTCTACCACATTCAAAAGGAAATCAAACGTTTCCTCTGGAACAAAACTCACTGGACAACATACCCTCAACTCTGCTAGCCACTCAGCAAGGGAGGTCAAGGTCTGATTTCCCCTGAAAACAAGATTAGATCCTTCAGGTAATCCTCCTCCTAAAAACACTTCAGTGCAATCACACTTACGTAACCACCTTCGATTACATCATGAAATCATCCACCAGAGGACTTACACTTTCCACAATCCTCCGAATGGCCAGTCCTGCACCATCTCCTCCTAAACTACCTCATTTTTACAAAGACGCTCTACAGCAATGGAAAAACACAGGACTTCATCACACACTCACAGGATCAACAGAATCAGCTGTACTTACAGAACCACTATTTGCGAATAGAAACATCACAAGTCTCACAACGGGCCAGCCTTTTCTTTTCCCTACATGGAACTGGGCAGGAATAAGAGTCATAGGAGACCTCCTAACCAACACCCTAAAGGGGAAAGCATTTACAAGCCTACCAATGAAGAATCCAAAAACTGAAAAGCAATATCAGCAGCTGCAAGCCTCCATTATAAAAGCCTATCCAGATATCGCTACACCTCAGGAAATCCGTATTCCTTCTAGAAACTGCTCGGGGCCAATATTTCATCTTGTACAATCTGAAGCCTCACTTCCAATTCTTCCCTCCAACTACAAGAAAATATACCACTTCCTCATGTCAGTGTCCCCATCCTCGCCCTTCTTATACTCAGCCTTAACACTCACATCTACAAGGCTGCATATACCACACAGTTTTCAGTGGGATCTGCCATATAAATCAACATGTGCCAAACCAGATTCCGATATACAGTGGAGACTATGGCACAACATCTTGCCAACTCCTTCTAAGCTCTACAAATTTCAGCTAAGAGAAACTGATCTGTGTCTATTCTGTGACGTTTCAGGTACCTTGGAACACACATATCTGACCTGTCCCGCAAACAAAATGATAATCACCTACGTCCTGAATACTGCCTCAAGCACCTGTAACTACGCACACAGCCAAGAAGACTACTGGAATTTAGTCCACACAGAAGAAAACAGACACAGAACATGCAATTTCCTCTTCATCTGCGCTAAGGCCGTCATCTACAGCTTCTACCTAAAACAGACAAGTAACCAGCACCCATCCATCACTGAAACTGCACAAACCCTCATGTATATCCTCCGTCGGAAACTAAAAAGCAGGCTGATATTGGAACTTGAGCACTTCAAAGAAACAAGAACTGTCGCGAAATTCATAGAGGTGTGGAATTCGACTGGTACCCTCTTCTGGATTGATGACGACAATGTGCTTCATCTGAAAGATAACTCAGACTGAAACTGAACTGTAAATTTTTAATTCATTTGTTGCATTCTGTATTGTACACCCGAAAGGAAAATGTTTCTTTCTCTGAAATATAGAAATATATATACTTAAAAACGTATAATATATAATATGTAAATAGTCCTTGTTACCTATCGTGTAATGTTTATTTTAACAAGTTAAATAAATAAATAAATAAAATAAATAATAAAAAAATATATCTATCTATCTATCTATATATATATATATATATATATATATATGTATATATATATATATATATACATTCTTCTAAAGCATCTCATCCAGCCCTTAAAAATCAAGAATTTATAAAATCAACTATTCATGTATTGTATGCCCACAGTTCATAGAACCGTGTCTGGCGAATTGCCAAGAATAGTCAATTCATGCTGAAGGGAAGAAAGAAATAAACGATGTATGGATTAGTCACCAACAGGCGAAATCACGTGCTTTATACGTAAAATTTTCCAACTGCTATACAAGTAAAATAGTTACCATTTAAAAATTACGATGTTGATAAAAAAACCTTAATTTTCCGACTTGTAATAAACAACTCATCGCATAATACGGATTGATTAACCTATTACCGGAATGGATTCTCTTTCTCCTGACATGCGCAGAAGTGTCGAAGAGTCTTTTATCTGTGGACGTAAAGTAGCATATGTTAAGGAAAATCCACATATCAGAACACGAACGCTGTAGAAAAAAGAACAGAAAACAAAAATCGAAATTAGTCTATCATACTACCACCAGCTATTATGACAGAAAAGTCAAGGAACTAAAGAAATGCAACTCCGCGTAATGGAGATATCACCTTGCATCTGATCATTGTTTATCACCAATCTCACGAACAAAAACTTTGAATATAAACACATTCTCATCTTTCTAAACACATTGTGTTTAGAATGGTGAGAATTCTAGCTCAGCACGTACACCATCATAATAAGCCAGTTTCCAGGCGTTGATCTCATGTAATTCTAATACAGTAAACTTTTAATATTTAAAGTAAAAACATTACTTTAAAAGTATATTGTTGATTTTAGAAAAAAAAACCTCATCATATTACAAATATTGGAGGAATTATACATTTCCCACATTACCGGTAAATGACCAGAAAACATTTGGGAATCGTTGCTAAATATCGCTTATATACTTTCTACGCGAAATATTGGAAATTTCTCCAGCGCAAAATGTCATCCCACAATTATAATAGCATAACATTAACAACACGTGGCAAACACTGGTACTGTCATTAAGTCTTCTCTGAGAGAATCTGCGAACTCAGTGTGTGTGTGTGTGTGTGTGTGTGTGTGTGTGTGTGTGTGTGTGTGTGTGTGTGTGTGTGTGTGTGTGTGTGTGTGTGACAGAGAGAGAGAGAGAAAGAGAGAGAGAGAGAGAGAGAGAGAGGAGGAGGACATCTTATATCCTACTTCCAGTTACATACACGAATAGAATTTCATATTTAAATCTTTTCTTTTCCGAATTCATTTGCCGATGAAAAAAAAAATGCATACTGATACAGAAATTTTCTGTAAATAAACTTTCTGTTATTAGATATTACTATTTGGTCCCAAAAACTTAGTAAGATTATTAAATTTTTGACAAAGCTCTCGTTTTAGTTGTTCTAGTGGAAAGTTCTGTCCAATTCAATGTCTTATGTAATTATTGCAAATGAGAATGCAAGATGTTAAAGTAATTCAATTAAAAAATAAACGTATTCCAAATTAAAAGTACTCTATTTGTTATTTTCCTTAAAAAAAAAAAAAAGAAGCTATGATTTGTTATTTTCCTTAAAAAAAAAAAAGAGAAGCTATGATTTGTTATTTCATTAGCAGAGCGGACAAATGCAGTTTACTTATGAATGGACTCCGCCTGATGAAGTGATTTAATTATTTGTTCTGCGTAAAGAATGCGTTCTCGTTATGCATTGTGTTGATCTGAAATAACGAAGTGCTTGAGAATGATATTGCCTTGGATATTAACGAACGAATAATAATTACATTATACAAGATGGAAGAAGCAAATGTTGTTGACAGTTCTAAATCTCCAAATGGTAATGCATTCATTTCTTTTTCATCAAATGATAAGCAGACGAACAAAAACAATCAAATTCTGGAATTTAGAATACACACAAACAAAAGAAATGAAATAAAATAAATTAGTAACTATTGCTTCTAACTTAATTTAGTAGTTTATTTGTACGCTTAGATCAACTTCAGTAATGATGAAAGTAATTCACCATTCTCTCTTTCTTTATTAACGTGTAATACTCAGTTTTTTCTTTTTTTTTTCCTTCGGGAAGGTTTCAACTTCCCAGTAATGTAGTTAATTTTCTTCATGTCGAATTACGATTTATGTATAATCTAATATACTGATTGAATAAAAAGTGCCACACTTTGTCCTTTTTTTTACTATCAAAGGTTATGAAAGGTTGTTGCTCAGACTTTATTTCAATGAAAAAAAAATCAAAATAGATATTAATATAATGGAGACTAAAAAAAATCAGAGTATTACTGATATGATGAGTAGAACAAATGGAGTCAAGGAGATGACTGTTCCCTTGCATACGACTTTGATCAAGCCACACATTTTTATGTGACTCCCACCCAACAACGATTGTAGTACATTAGCACATAAAAAATAAACTTCTACTACATTAGGAACATTAGGAACAATGGGTACACCACAAATTTTTTTTAATTCAATTTTCTGTTTTATGAAGATCTTCATTACTTTTGCACGTAATCCAGAAACCTTGCTGTAGTGAAAAAAGAAGAAAATTTTCAAGCCACTTCAGACTTTCAATAAACGGGGTAGTAGGCTCATACTGGATAATGAAATTCATCCCTGCCTAAAGACAGTCACAAAAATCGATGATCACAGTGGGATTCCATCGAATTCAATAACCATCTAATTCTAATTCAATAATCAATCAACTCAATATATCCTTAATATTCTCAATAGCGGGGCAGACATTCTTGTTCTCGACTTCGCAGCTCTTCTCAGCATTAAATGTTTTTGTGTGATTTTGGCGCCATTTAATTAATTTATTTTTTCTGCTTAAAAGGATTTTAACTTAATAATATTCAATTGTGTATTCAATGTATATTATAAATTGGCAAAATGTTTCAAATAACAGAATATATTTTTCGAACAGTTTTTTATTTGATTTCCAAATCTTATAAAATTGGAGCCGAAATCTTTTTGCTGCAAAGTTGTCACCAGCCGAAAGTTGGTTTCAAGAGTATTTCCTCGCCAAACTTTAAATTTTTCTCTCTCGAAATCTCGCAAACGAAGCGATACAACACACAAAAATGCAGATTTATTTATAACACTGATCACGTATCCTAAAATTCGAGTTACGAAAACCTATCTGGGCAGGTTTTGTACCTTAGGAACCTGAGAGTGCAAAGGATAGTGTTAATGGCAACATCGAGACTGAAATGTTGCTTAAACCCACCGCTCACCCACTCATCAAACGTTGAAAAATATGCCCACGAATTCCATCACCCTGTGCCAAAATCCCCGCCTATCCACGAATTCCATCACCCTGTGCCAAAATCCCCGCCTCTCCACGAATTCTTGTTACTAGGATTTACTTACAACTTATATCCTGCAGCCATCTGAAGCAAACTTCTCTCAGCTGTATATGGCTGCAGGATGTTTGTTTGCCCCATACACGCCGAAGAAGAACACTCAGGGTGAATATACCATAAACCTCCTCCACATTTATTATGGTAGGAACCATCGCAGAGAGAATTTAATGTATCTTTAACTGGTCATGTGTCATATCCTTGTCTGTTTGCCTGTTACACTGAAATGAGGTTACTTCAGTCAGCTTTTTAAACTCCACAGTTCACATAGGTATTGGTGACCTCACAAGGTGTTACATCAAAGTTCCAGTACGAGTATCGTTTATCATTATAGTCTGTATTGTTGTTCAGTTTTATTTTTCAGGTTGTCTGTTGCATTGTTGTGTTCAGGAAGTTCCTTTTAAAAGCATGAGTACATTGTTGAAATGTAACCTATAACATGGGTTCGTGAAAGAAATTACTTCAAGTACACAATCGAATCCGTATTTATTAAGTCAAGAAACCTCATTGGACATGGGTTTGTGCCATCATAATAAAGACATTAGCCATAACCCAATCCTCACTCACTCTCTCACTTAAGCCCAGCTCCCTGTGATATATGAGCATGGTCCAAATTATTCCGGCCATTTCTAAATAAATAGACTCAATTAATGCACCCATTTCATTTGCCTTGTTTCTTACACTTCTAGCATTTGTATACAAACACAGCAGCTTATTCCTGGATCTATAGCTAGTTCCACTAACACCATTTATTTGACATGACTTCTCCATGCTTAACTCAATCCATTTCTTTTTCTCCTTCTTCATCTTCGAATCTTCTTCAGATCCAACTGTTTTCCCTTCACCCCAGGTCATCGTTTTCCTTTTTTTATGTACACATGCATTCGCATCCTCTTAGAGCATCGACCTTTCTTACGCTGTGTTCATCTCTCCACCCTGAGCCTCCCTGTTTCCCTCTCTGTCTTGCACACCTGTTCTCTCATTCTCTATACTCGTGCCGCTCACTTATTCATTTATAACCGCCTCACCTTTTCAATCGCTCCTGTCTCACTCCCTTTCTTCCACACCGCTTCCCACTTGATCAGATTCATTCTCTACACTTAATTTTCTACCTTCCAGAAGCAGTCTATCCAAGCGAGTCACACCAAAACCACTCCAATTCAATCCATCGCTCCTATACAGTTTTCACTTTGACCCTCAAACTCATTCCACACATTAATAAACTACACCGCTTTCTCTTCACGCATTTCCTCTAACATATTATTCATAATCCTTGGTCTCTGCCTAATTTCACCACTGTCATACCTGGGAAACACGCTTATTACCTTTCCTATCACACTATTCTCTCTCTCTCTCTCTCTCTCTCAACAACTTCTTGATACAAATCTGACATGTTCCTTGTTCACGGCCAAGTCATTTGTCTCCGTTTCATCTGTTCTCAGGGCTTGAAACCGACATGTCAGGTTTTCACTATGCATGGCTGGTGTTAGTAAACTTTAATTGACATCCTATTTTTTCTGGCCTGGTTGGCTGAGTGATTGTGATTGTGTTTAGGTGGAAGATGAATGTCATTGCCAGGTGTGAGACCAACATGCCACTTATTGGAGGACTGAAGTGGCTTGAAAAAGTTCCATGTTTGGTCTCTAGAGTAGGGTTTCCATACTATGTAAAAGCAATAAATAAGAAATTAAAAAATATATAAAAAGTGATAAAAATCGTGAACGAAATCCTTAGCCTTCTCACTATAAAAAATGTCCTATATGTTCACAAAATAACCTTTTGTGGATGGGAGCAACATTTAAAAAAACAATTAAAGGATTTGCTTGCCTGGTTGGCTAACTGAATAGCATCTCTGTTCTGCCACCTAGCACGTGGAACAGAATCTCTTGCATAGGTGTTTGGGAACATTTTGAACTGTGGTGGTTTCCTTGGACAATACTCATTTGTCCATGGAAACATGTACATGTAGACATCAAAGATGTCTACATGCATAAGGCACTAGTGATCGAAATCTTTCTTTCCTCGTAACCATTTTTACGATAATGCTCATTTCCATCATTAAAAAAATTAACATTAAATTAACATTGCCACTTTTATCCTTACATTCTCATCATTCCTCCCATTATAATTTAGTTTCCCTGACTCTGTATTAGGTCTCATACCAGATACCTAATACAGAGAGGCCAAGACTCCAGATACCATTTGGTATCTGGAGTCTTGAACTCTGGGTTACCAAATACCTAACACAGAGAGTCTTAGGTATTTGGTATTTGGGTTACCAAATACCAAATACCTAAGTATTAAGTATTTGGGTTACCAAATACCAAATACCTAAGTATTCAGTATTTGGCTTATCAAATACCTAATACAGAGAGTCCAAGACTCCAGATACCATTTGGTATCTGGACTACCAAATAACTAATACAGAGAGTCTTAGGTATTTGGTATTTGGGTTACCAAATACCAAATACCTAAGTATTAGGTATTTGGGTTATCAAATACCTAATACAGAGAGTCCAAGACTCCAGATACCATTTGGTATCTGGAGTCTTGAAAACTAAACGCATTCAGGTGTAGGGCGTTCCTCTTATACAAATGCAATCTTTCGTGAAACTCACTCCACACATCCAAACATTCGCATTGAATCGTTCTACACAGCCTACTCATCGAATAGTTTGCCATTATAGCCTTCTTAATTCACTTTTATCATATAGAGATAATATAGTTAACATTTTCACTTACTCTTCATTCTTCCTTCTTCCAACATCCCTTTCATGTCCTCTCTCGTACTGTACTTGTCACATATTAAGTTGTTAGTATCTATTAAAATTATATCTGGTTTACCTTTTTAATTTTTGAATTGGTTGCTTTATATTTTTAATTTTTTTATTTTTAATTTATTCTCCTGAAAACTTCGAAATTACTACCAGCTCATGAACAGCATGTCTCGTAATAGTTTCACCATACCAACATTATTTATCTTTTTGGAAATAATCACTTACCTGATTTCCATTTCTCCCTGACTTACCTGATTCAATGCTTTGTTAGTTCTTATTTTACTGCTTTTTTTTCTTTTCCTCCCTATGGGATTCAAACCAGCATTCTGTTGCTTTCTACTGCAACTCAATGGAGAGGTCATCTACTGTGCGCAGGTATGACGAAAAGGTTTTCTCAGCAATGAAAAGTTTATGAACAATGCAGATGTATTTGTGCAGATATGAGAAACGTTTATCGAGTTCTCTTTTCGGCTAAAGATGGGTTATCTGGTATGAGACCAGATAACTCACCTTGAAAAAAGAAAAAACCGTACCTCCGAAGGGTTTTTCTTTTTTTTTTTTTTCAACAGGAAACTCGGGTTTTTTGTTCTCAGAACAGGCAAACAGGCCTCGTGAACCTACGCATCTACAGACATAGGACACACCAGGAGGGTGAGGGCTAACCTCCTTATCCTCGAAGCGGTCGTGGTTTAAAATCGTAATAGGTCATATCTGCTATGAACGTAACAGACCACTATGCCTAATATACGTATGAGGAGAGGAGGAGCCTTTTTATAAAAGATTTTGATATATGATGACTGCTTGAAAGGATTTGGATTTGAATCTCGTCTAGAACGTGAATAAACCTTTATAAAGTTTGAGTTGGCAAGATTTTTCTCTCAGAAACCAGAATTTTTCATTCTGCAAAACATACAAACTCGCCATATGAACAAACAGGTGACATAATACATCGACTTCAGAGCGTTAGTTGCTTCGGCTGTAAATGAAAAAAAAAAAAAAAATCTTTCATGACACAGACTGGAATGTGAATGTTTTTATTAAACTTTTAAAAAATGTAATTTTTTTTCTGAAAGCAAAGCAGAGTTAACCAGAATTAAATTGTGATATTATTAATTGTCAGAATTTAATTTTGAATTTAACTCTGACAGAATTAATTGTGACAAACCACTGTTTTTCACAAAACATCAATTAAAACAAAAGCGACGTTATTGCGATATTGCAGTTTTTTTTCCAAAGTACCAATTTCCCTAATTCTAACTAAATGAGGTTTGCTTGTTACTAATACTTTGATGCGTATACACGCATTGAACTGTGCTTTAAAATTAAACAGACATCCATATTTTTCTTGAATATTGTGTATCAATGAAAATATCACGTGAAAATATTAAGTCAAACGTAATATACAAAATGACATATAATACAGGAAATGGAACAGACTTTTCAGTTATTCGACTTTCAGTGATGTTTTGCCAACGGCTGCCATATGAGTTATCAATCGTATGGTGCAAACATTTAGAACATCTAAGATCATCTGTCTCTAAGATCATTAAAAATATGAAAACGTGATTCACACCTTGACTTAAATGCATTCCTTCTCTCTGCACTCACCCCTCACGCCCAGATGGCCTCTCATTCTCCCCAGTCTCCAAATATTCTATGGGACCTGATCCACGTTAATCTGGAAATTACCCCTTACCAACTCAAACGTCTCGATCATGTCTTCCCTATTCCTTCTATCCATTAGGCTCTGTAATTTGCATTCCCTCAATCTATACTCATATTCCACATCCCAGAAACCGATGCGGGTTGATCAAAGCCTTGCACAATGGAAATAACATACTTACTTCTACACATCAGCATTCTCCGCATCATTCCCATAATTTCCTGTGTTATCCTTACAATTTCAAGTCCCTTTCCACCAGCTTCCCTAAATCTTTCATCTCCTCCACCTCCTCTAAAATATCCCCAGCAATAGCTACAACATCTGCTCTACTTCTCATAACTCTACTCAACTTTGCATTATCTGCAAACAACTGTATATCACCATTGAAGCCCTTTCCAATGTCATTTACATAAAAATTAAAATTTGTGTGTGTGTGTGTGTGTGTGTGTGTGTGTGTGTGTGTGTGTGTGTGTGTGTGTGGTACAGAAAATATTTTTTACTGTAAAACTGTACATTACTTTCTTACTTCAATGTGAAATGCTCTTGTATAACTCCACAAACGTACGACAGCAAACTGATGGCTTGCTTTTATAATTATTCCCATAGACTAAACGTTCTCGTAGATTTCTTTATCATGCCTATTTTTAATCTACTACCAATTTACTCATGGCATTTATCCTCTGACTGGAATATTAAGTAATATTCAGCCTATTCCTACAAGTCTGTAGAATACGAGTGTTGGATTATCATTCTATATTGCGATTACTTTGATCCCTTCAGAAATAATGGAGAAATCCACTAGCATTATTATTTCACTTCTGAAATAATAATAATAATAATAATAGATCCTAAAAGATTCTACCACTTCGCTAGCTTTTGTTACCACCTCTAGAAAAATCCCATGTATAAGTTTGATGAAACGCAACTGACAATGGTGGTGTGTGTGCGTTCTGATACTGACTCCACACTTTTCTCTCTAGCTGTATTATATAACCATGCATTACATACCTAAATAACCACCACACGACCATAACCAGGTGATGAAAATCATCCACCACATAAAGATTTTCAGAAACATCCATGATTATGGTAGGATTCAAATCTGTTAGTTGGAGAACGAAGATGCTATCCAATATTCTTCTGATGATAATATATTACGTTCTTCGTAAGTATTCTGGTACTTTGAAAGCCAAGCAAATTTATGTGCACTCTCCCCCACCTTAAATACTAGTCAGGAAATCTAGATCAAGAATGCATGTTTTTTTGCATCCCAGACTCTTATTTTTCATATTACCCGAAATTTTATTCAAAATGATTTTCTCCCCTTAGGATAAATCTGATCTCCCGTCTTTGTTTTAACGTAAAGTTCTCCCATATACCGTCTCCTAACCTCAGGATAAATTAATAATAATTAATTAATTATAAAAATTAATATTATTAATAATAATAATAATAATAATAATAATAATAATAATAATAATAATAATAATAATAATTTTATATGATAATATTTTTATTGATCTGCTAAAATATTTACACATACAATAAACATCTTGAGTGACATTGCAACTTATAATTTTACAGAATTCAGCACTAAGTGCTGCATTTTCTACATTGGATTTCAATTAAAAGTTTTAAAAATACTTTTTTTTTGCCTTTGTATTATGTATTTACAACACATGTTCTTCTAATATTTACAATAAAGATTGTACAGAATTTTTGAATATAGAATATACATAATAATAATAATAATAATAATAATAATAATAATAATAATAATAATAATAATAATAATAATAACTTATTTATTTATTTTATTTATTTATTTTTTTATTATTTTTTTATGTCTCACATAAATTGCATACATAGATGCTGTAATAATTATATATATATAATATTTATAACACACTACAATTGTGAATAACAGATACTTGCAAGTTTGTAATTTTCTTCCTCGAAGCTTAGCAGAGCTTATCTGAAGAAGATAATAGATGATAGATGGTGGTGGTGGTTTCATGGTTATGTTTCTATACCGGTCACAAGCCAAGTGTTGATTTTACTATTTGTTGGTACGTGCTTGAACACTTCAACTGCTATTACAGTTTAACTTTTTTTTTTGGCTATGTGTAAATAGGGTTGGATTTAGACTTGGCATGTTTGTTTCTTTGTGTTCTTGTAGTGATGGTTTTTTGAGAGGGGCTTTGTCATAGGTGTGTGTGTGTGTGTGTGTGTGTGTGTGTGTGTGTGTGTGTGTGTGTGTGTGTGTGTGTGTGTGTGTGTGTGTGTGTGTGTGTGTGTGTGTGTGTGTGTGTGTGTGTGTGTGTGTGTGTGTGTGTGTGTGTGTGTGTGTGTGTGTGTGTGTGTGTGTGTGTGTGTGTGTGTGTGTGTGTGTGTGTGTGTGTGTGTGCTCGTGCGTGCGTGCGTGCGTGTGTGTGTGTGTGGGGAGAGAGAAACAGGAATTGCTCTAATTTTCATTCTCGCTATAATATTTATATAGTGCCTGTTTCAGCTCTCTGTATGTTCCTAGGTTTCAGTTGTTGAACGGCAGTTTGTCTATCATGTCAGGTACGTAGAAGTTTCGGGTGGCTTTGCTGTAGTGATTGTTGTATTTATATGTTATGTAGTTTGTTGACTGTGGTCTTGTTATTTGATATGTTGTTCTGGTTACTCTATATGTTGGGCAGTAGTAATGTTTTAACACGACTGTGTAGTTCCATAAGTGTTTCACCGTAAATATTTTGTGTATTGTCCATGCTTCCTGCATAAGTATGGGTTGTTTCCAGAATATCAGTTTTATAATTTTATTTTGCAACCATTGTAACCTGCTAAGTCCGTAGTCTGCGCAGAATGCGTATGATGTGATTGCATACCTTAAAATGTTTTCACATAATGCTTTATAGATTAGTATTTTTATGTGGGTTGGGGTAATGTCTTTTAATCTGTATAGTTTGCTTGCTATTATTCTAAGCTTGGTATGTAGGTAGTTTGTATGGCTATTCCAACTTTGATCAGCATCGAAGTGAAGTCCGAGATAGCGTGTTGTTTTCACCTGTGTGATGGTTGTGAATTTAGGTTCTGCGCTTTGTGTATATGAGGATGAATTTGGATAGTGAGATATTTTGTTTCTATGGGCAGGGTTTGGGGGTTTTTGAATATCATTAGCTTTGTTTTTCCAGGGTTTATATATATACCGTTTTCGGTTAACCAGTAAGTGATTTGATGGATGCCGTGTTGCATGTTTGTGTAAGCGATATTTGCATTGTTGTGAATGGATACTATGGTCGCGTCGTCTGCGTACTGGAAGATTTTACTTTTTAGAGGGAGTTGGCTTATGTCGTGTGTGTGTATGTTAAATAGAATGGGAGATAGGACAGCTCCTTGCGGTACTCCACAGGTTACATGTACCTCTTTGCTTTGTTCTGTTTTTCGTGTATGCTTTAAACCACTGGAGTAGACGACCTCCAATTCCGATATGGGTTAGTTTCGTTAACAAGGTTTTGCGTGTTAGTGTGCCAAATGCTTTAGTTAGGTCAATGAATACCACTAATATTATTCTGTTTTTATCCAATGCAGCGTTTATTAGATCTGTCAAATCTTCCAGGTGTGTTGCTGTTCCTTTATTTTTTTGAAAGCCATACTGTGTTTTGGGTATGATTTGAAAAAATTTTCAATGTATGTGGAGAGTTTCTGATGCACGATGCGCTCCATGATTTGGCAGACAGCGTGGCGATGGGTCTGTAATTATTTATAATATTTCTTTTTCCCTGTTTGTGTATGGGTGTAATTAATGCAGTCTTCAGTGTTTCAGGTATGTGTCCCGTTTCGAAGATTTTATTTAACATTTTTTGTATAACTGGAAGTAGGTCGGTTGAGTGTTTCTTGATGTCTTTTGGTCTGATTCCGTCTATCCCCGGTCCTTTGTTAGGATTAATTTGTTGAATTGCCAGTGATAGTTCTTCTTTTGTTACTGTGGGGAACCACATCGACTGGGTTGCTCGTGGACCTAGAGGAGAATGTTCGTTTGTGTGAGGAAAGGTTGTTTCTTGCAGCTTTTGGACAGAGTTCACGAAGTGCTGATTAAAGTTGTTTGCCAACTGTTTGAGGGATTTGGGATCGCAGGCAAAGCTGTGTTTTATTGTTTCTGAGGCAGTGGTTCTGTGTATATTGTCCAGCATTTCATTAATCAGGTGCCAGGTTTCCTTTATGTCGTTCTGTGCTGTTGTTAATTTGCTACTGTAATAGTTTCTTTTTTTTCTTCTAATCTGTGTTGTTAGGAGATTCCGTTTTCTTTTGTATTCAGATTTTAAAGCGATATTGTTCGGCAACTTCTTAAGTTGTTTCCATAGGGCATCTTTTCTTTGTATGTCTGTTAGTATGTTGCTGTTATCCATGGATTTTGTTTCGTTTCGGGGCGTATTTTTATTTTTGTTAATGCTTTGTTATATATTTTGTTAAA